>NC_049218.1:30822869-31175369 GCF_013347855.1 Anguilla anguilla | reverse complement strand
CAGGGTACCACAAGAGCAAAAAAGGGCAAAATCCAGGCCTGAACCTCCAAATAACAAGCACAAGAGATTAAGAAAAACCCAGTGGGGGGAGAACCTATCAAATGGTGGCAAGAAAAAACTCCCCGATGGGAAGTAATCTCGGGAGGAACCCGACTACAGAGGGGAAGACCAGCTCAAGTAAAGGTAGAATGTATGTAACAGATACGTAATAATGGATCTATCAAAGTAAATAAAATGGGTTGAGCAGGTTACAAATTGAGGTAATAAACTAGCTGGAAAAGTATAAAGTCTAAATGATGGGAAGTATACAGTGCAGTTTAGAGGCAAGGTGATGCATCCAGGCCTCCAGGCTACGTCAAGGCGTGGGTGTGAACCAGGGGAGGGACAGGGATGGAGCAGTCGGTGAACTCAGGGTGAAGGACAGGACTGCAGCGGTCTGTGAACTCTGGGTGAGAGACAGGGCTGGAGCAGTCGGTGAACTCAGGGTGAAAGACAGAGCTGGAGCAGTCGGTGAACTCAGGGTGAAGGACAGGGCTGGAGCAGTCGGTGAACTCAGGGTGAAGGACAGGACTGCAGCGGTCTGTGAACTCTGGGTGAGGGACAGGGCTGGAGCAGTCGGTGAACTCTGGGTGAGAGACAGGGCTGGAGCAATCGGTGAACTCTGGGTGAGAGACAGGGCTGGAGCAGTCGGTGAACTCTGGGTGAGAGACAGGGCTGGAGCAGTCGGTGAACTCAGGGTGAGAGACAGGGCTGGAGCCACAGGGAAGACTTCTTCTGTTTCATGACTGCATGGTTCAGTCTAAAATCAGTTTTTCTGGGGCAATCTCTGCCCGTAATTGTGCCTTTACTCCTCAATTGGACATATAGACCTTTCTGCTGTTTCAAGAGCTTTTACTTGGAAGATATTTTACTTGTGAAAGGTTTCTGTCTGTAGTATGGCTTATGTCATTATCCACATACTCACTTTTTCACTGCAGTGCTTAGTCCTGAAAAAGGGCCAAAGTCTCATTGATTTCTCATGCATTCTGAATGAACTGATTAGCATTTTTACCAGAACAGTACAGAATGAGCTTAATCACATCTTCCTAATGTAACTATCCAGTCACTTATTGAGCGTTTTACAGGCTGTGTCTTCACACAGACTGTGCCAACTGATTAATAATATGCCTATTTTTTTGTAGTGGAATTTTCCATTTCTTTCCAAAGACTGATGTACTCATCATCTAAGCAGAGACAGGAAGTGAGCATTTGTCGCAGTTGTTGTCGTTAGTCGTATCTGGCTACACTGTTGTACAGTATCTCCAAACAAAAAATGGATCAAGTTTCCCTCATACATTTATTAAACGATTAGAAAGTTCCCTGTCATGACAGCCAGTTCCGAGGTGCAAGGAGAGGAGGTGATAAAACGGATGCACCTCAGAGTATTCAAACACAGCCGCAGTGTCAGACGTCCCCCGGAAGCAGCATTCAAAGTTTTCCTCTCGCATTGAAGCTGCGATGTTTGACTTTCAGCGGGTTGCCCTGCCAGAGCTCCAGAACACAGGCAGCTCTCCCTGTATGTGTGTCTGTGGCAGGATCTACTTCGGGAAGGGAAGCGACTGTGAGACTGATCACAAATATAACACCCGTTATAAAAATCTCCCGCTCCCTGAAGGAGCTGTAAAAGGTCTCAGAGTACAAATGAGGGTAATACTTTTTCTCTCTATTAGTGATTGGAAAAGAGCCTGCATTTTGAGCGAAAAATATCATTGATTTTCATTTCCCCACAATATAAATATCTACCCAGTTTTGTACTACTGTGAGTATATGATGCAATTATAGGTACATAGATGCGTGTGCATGTCTGTATATTTTCACCTGTGCCTGTATGTGTGTTTGTGTGCATGTGTGAGTGTGTATACAGTGTGTGTGTGTGAGTGAAGGATAATGTGTTGCACAGTTTTTTTATTATATTCATTTTTGCAGTGTTTATAAGTGATAAAAAGAATACTGTTTTTGTACTTCAGTGTCGGCCTTTTGCCGTTGGTCTGAGATTCAAGCCTGAAGCACACCAAGCACCAGCCTGGTGCCTCTCTGTCACTCTGACCCTCTCCCATCACAGCGTCCTCTGCACACCCTCCAGGGACCACACCCCTTTTCCATCATTCCATTGGCCTGTTCTCTAAACTGTGTGCTTGTTATTGCTACTGCTACTGCTGCTGCTACAGCTGCTATTACTACTGATGCTACTACTGCTGCTGCTGCTAGGGTTGTCAAATAATTAAAAAAAACATCCTTTTTGCTCTTGATTGAGAACTGGCTTTTGCAATTGGACACACTGAGTCACACACTTTTGTTCCTAGATTATGGATGTTACTGATGATTATAGAATGTTGCACCAATGAATGTGGTTATCTCATATTTCAGATTTTAAAATTTCAAACGAGGAATGAAAACCATATTGGTATTGAATGGGCAAAAATCTTTAAAAAACCACCATCTTTAAAATACAAATAGGGAAAGAAAGCTGGCAGCTATTTTAAATCTTTATTTATTAGATTTGTGTTTGCTGGGAAGGCCCAAACACAAATGAAGGCATTTTACTGCATTTGTTTGCTGCATTTTGGCAGGCCGCTGCTGAATTAATGCTGTTGTACCTGAATCCCTTCAGCTGTATAATAAGTAGCCGGGGCAAAGTATTCAAGTTACCCGGGATAATAAAAATGCTCATTTAAATTCAGAGCTAGAGAGATATCTCTGAACCTCTACCTCCAAATAAACAGCGGTTATGATAATATTTTTTTTATTATTATTTAAATTCGTGGTTGGATCATGGGCGAGTGATTTACCACGGACATCCTTGGCACTAGCCCTGGTTCGCAGGCAGTAACCAGGGGCGACAAAGCCGGTTGCGTTTTAATGCAAGATACGCGGCTCCATGCGGTAGCTGATTGAGAAAATGGCTTGGCTAGCATCACGAGATGATGGAGTCCTCTTGAGTGGGTTGAAAGCAAGGGCCCTGAAGCAGTGCATCCTCTCAGCGAATGGACTGCCAAGGTGTATTTAGCCCTGATGACGTCCACCGGCTGCCCACCGCACCATATTTTCGAGTGTCTCTAAGCTCCCGTCTCATTTCTGATTCCCCTTGGCTCCTCCGCGAGGCCGCTAACCAGCTCTGTGGATTTAAAGCTAAGTCTTCCCACGATGCATCGCTCATAAAGCACCCCGGTGTCACGCGTAAAACATAATTGCAGCGGCGACGGGAGGGCTGGATGCTTCCTTTGATTACCGCACGTCCGCGCTCTCATTTTGCCCAAGCGAGCTTTCCGGCAGGAGCCGACCGCTCCCGCCGCACGCTGCCGTAATCCTCTCGTTTGCCCGTAATTATTTCTCAACAAAGCTGCCTTCCATTTAATTTCAGGTTAATTGGTGGCGAACCGGCTTTTTTCTTTTAGTATAAATAATTAAGCGAGCGGAATTGCTGTACTCCATTGATTGGAGGGGAGCTGGTGTGATTCTATTAGTCTTTCAGGACGCGGGGATTCTTTGTTCAACTGTGCTGTAAATTAAAGCAATCAAACCTCTGTCTGAAACCCAGAGCTTCTGATTAAACCAATTAGAGAGGGACTTGAAATTAATTCTCCTTCCCACTGTCTGATAGCTGCAGAAGCTTTCTTCAGTTCCCCCCCATGGCCCCAAACCCAACACCCACACCACCCTGCACAGCTGTGGTGTTCTCCGGTAGGTAAACAGACAGATGTTGATTATGTTGACAATTTTGATGAACTTTAAAAAAAAATAAAATAAAATCCACAACAAAAATCCCTGCCTCCATTTTGGAATTCTTGCATATTTACCAAAGAATGTGATTCAACACGAAAGAGCTGATTGGCCAGCTCCCATCTTCATAAGTTCTTGAGGTCTTGTGTTATAATGTGAGAGAGTATAGGGTAAATGGGAGATTTTTTGTGTAATAAGGGTAGACTTTTTGAAAGAATGTGAAGACCCCTAATCGGTGTTAGCATTACCTGAATAACTCCATAAAGCGATGCTGATAACATGTGCAAAGATCAGTAAATAACCATTCAGGTTAACATGTGAGAGTGTTCCTGATTTACACAGTGGGTTGCCCACTGCCATCCAATCCGCACGCAAGCAAAAGTCACAGAAAATGACTAATTGTTAACCTATTTGATCCTGGGCCACATCACATGCACAGTCCCTGTTCTCCCTCCTGGGCTAAGCATATATTTCCTTTTCTGAGCTGCATATTTATATTTTATTTAGCGCTTAAGGTATGCCAGACTTACCAGAGACTTCATTGTGGCTCTGAAGATTTGACACTCTAAATCGCTGGATATTGTCACGCATGGATTCCGTGATTTTCAAAACCAGTTTTCATTTTCGTGCATGCTGGAATGCCTGGTTGTGTTTGCAGGCTCGTCTAATCCCTGCAGAATCCTACATTAGTTTTGGTGGCGGGGGGGATGGGGGGCGGGGGCAGTAGGGGGGCTGCAGACAAACACGTATCCTCGGCAACGGCTTCCTCTTCCTTCACAGTCCAGCTGTGGTTGCGTGAGAGGCGTCACTCTTCCTGCTGGTCAGACCGATGCGCCCGACAGGCCCTCTCTGATATAAAACGTGTTGAGGCACCACTCCAATCAGTGCTACCAGCCAGTCAGCACTGCCACAGTCAAGATTTGATACCAGGCCGTAGGGTGCGTCAGGACACATATTCCAGTATGCTGGATTGTGCAGTCATATTCCATTACCTGTGCTGACATCTTCTGCTCGGCTTCTGATAAAACAACACTTTCGCCACAGTAATCAACCAACCTGTAACCATTACATTACAGGCACTTAGCACATTGTCATTTGCAGAATGACTTCTACACAGTTTACATTTGTTTTACATACAATCCATGTACGTAGGCAGTGAAGCAATTCCGTACGTAGGTGGGTATATCTTGGTTGAGTGTACAAAGGCACTAGCATTGGAACTAGGAATTGAACCTGCAACCCTCGTGTCACAAGCCCAGTTCCCTAGCCGCCACGCTACACTGGCACTCCGTCCATCGTGGGTGGTTTCTCGTGTGCCAGTTTCCACCCAATCACAGCAGGAGATCTTCACTAACTTCCCACTGAGCTTCCCCCAGACTGGGCTCCCAGCATGACTCTGGCACAGAGCGACAGTCTGACTGTGGGATGTATCCTAAATTAATTGTTGCAGATGAACGCTGACTTCTTGGCAGACATGTTTCAGCCTTCACAGTCTCCCCGCCCTCGTCGCCGGCCTTCACAGAGACGCAGGCAGTTTGTCTTCAGTAAACATGGCCAGAACTGCCAGGGTACCTCCAACATGTTTTTTGTTTTTCTTTTCTTGCTGGACATTTGCTGAAGCAATTCCAGCTAAGTGCTTCGCCTACGGCAGTAAGAAAGGTAAGATGTGATGGTAAGAGTGGGCTGAGGGGGAAAGTTGGAACTTCATCGTTAGGATCTCGGCTACTCCACCACCTACTCCTGGCTGCCGTCTGGACTGTTGCGATCTGGAATAGCAGCAGTTCTGTAGTAGTAGCACTCCAATTCCTTTTTAATTAGATTTAATTGTCTATAAAGTTTATTATACGTTCTTCTTGGGTGCTGCATTTCAGTTTAAATCCAGCAACGTTTTAATTAACCAGGCCCCTGGTATGCGGTAACATCCCTGCTTTGCGATGATACAGCACTGTGCTGTGCTCCGCTGGGCTGTGCAATACTGTGTTCTTATTAACGTTGCGCTGTGCTTTCATTTGCTGTGTTCTTATTTAAACTGTGCTGTGCTTTACTGCGCTGTGGTCTTATTTAAACTGTGCTATGCTTGCTGGGTGGTGCAATACTGTGTTCTTATTTAAACCACACTGTGCTTTAATTTACTGTGCAATACTGTGTTCTCATTTAAACTGTTCTGTGCTTTGTTCTTATTTAAACTGTGCTGTGCAATACTGTGTCCTTATTTAAACCACACTGTGCTTTAATTTACTGTGCAATACTGTGTTCTTATTTAAACTATGCTGTGCTTTGCTTTGCTGTGTTCATATGTACCACACTATGCTTTCCTTTGCCACAACGTGCTCTCTGTTGAAGTCTCCCAGTGTCTTCTGACATAGTGCTCTAATTGACTGTGCAATACTGCGTTCTTATTTACATCGCACTGTGCTTTGCTTTTCTGTGCTGTGTTTGTATGTATCACACTATGCTCTCTTTAGCCATGCTGTGCTCTCTGTTGAAGTCTCCCAGTGTGTTCTGCCACAGTGACTGTGCATCATTATGTGATGATATTCTGTTCCGTATGCTTCAGTGCTGACTTACATTTACATTAAATTCAGTCATTTAGCTAAATGCCCATAGTCAGAGAGACTTACAAAGCGCTTATAAAAGCTTAGGCAAAGAGTTATTAGTGTCAAAGAAAGTGTCATTAGGCAATCTTACAACATAAGTGTTGAGTGTTGAGTTTGAGGATGGAGGGCTAATTCTGTATAGCAGCTGTGCTGTGCCCCATGGTACTGTGATAAATGAACTTTATTGCCTTCGCAGGGATTTGTTTTTAATAAGTTGAGTCTCTAAACACATTCATATATAGCAACACAAGAAAAAAAAGATAAAACAATAACATAAAAATGTAAATTTATCTATTGAAGCTGACAATGCTGCTTGACCCGAATAGTTATATAAAATAAAAAAATGAAATTAATTTCACTATAAATAATGAACATAATATCTGAAAATTGTAGAAAGTGTGGCATTTTATTTCATGTTTTAATGCTCTTGGGCAGAAAGAAATTGAGTTTGGCTTCAAGTATCGGTGACCAGATGGCATCAAAGATGGGCTGATTAAATTGTATTGCCAGATTACAAGTACCTTTCCCAGATATGATATTCTGGTTCCCTGTACTGAGTACTATTCTACTCTGAGCTGAGATGTTCTACACTGAGCTGAGATGTTCTACTCTAGCTCGCATAAAATTTAAAACATTGGTCCTAGCATACCAGGCAGTCAAGGGATCAGCCCCAGCATACCTCCACAAGATATTCAAACCCTACATGCCAGCCAAATCCCTCCGTTCTGCTACCTCAGGACGCCTGGCACCTCCCCCTCTTCGCACCTGCACTTCCAGAACACGTCTCCTGTCTGTTCTGGCCCCACGATGGTGGAATGACCTCGCCGTGGAGGTCAGAACAGCTGAGACACTGACCCATTTCAAGCGACGACTGAAGACTCACCTCTTCAGGCTGCACCTCTCCCCATCCCTCCCTACCCCCCTGTAAATGACTGTAAGCTTAGGGTTGTAACTAGGCAGCTGTTTCGTAGGTGACTTAGGTGCATTAACTGTCTTAACTACTGCTTGTATTTTTTCCATAGACTGCGTTGTTGCCGTTCTCGTTGTGTTAGTGTTAATCAGTTTAACCTTCAGGGTCCAAGTTGAACTATGCGGTTGTTCCCTGCACTTGGAACAGTACTTCTCTCTAGGGTTTTCGTCATACTTGTTCCTGGTTATGGTTATACACTTTGTTGTACGTCGCTCTGGATAAGAGCATCTGCCAAATGCCTGTAATGTAATGTACTCTGTGCTGAGATATTCTAATTTTGAGCTGAGATATTCTACTCTGTGCTGAGATATTCCACTCTGAGCTGAGATATTCTACTCTGTGCTGAGATATTCCACTCTGTGCTGAGATATTCTACTCTGAGCTGAGATATTCTACTCTGAGCTGAGATATTCTACTCTGAGCTGCGATATTCTACTCTGTGCTGAGATATTCTACTCTTTGCTGAGATATTCCACTCTGAGCTGAGATGTTTTACCCTGAGCTGAGATGAAGAAGACGACCACCCACTCGTCCCCTATAGGCCAAAAAAATGTTTTTTATGAGGTCATGTATGATTAATTTTTTTGTATGTAAAGTATAGCATTCTAGTCACTAACAAGCAGCAAATATTTTGCTTGTGTGCACATGCACTACTTTGGGTTGAGCCTGATAAATAATGATGGGATTTCTAACTGCTGCAGGCAGCTAGCTACCAGCTGTGATGTAAAATTCATCGTGCGCTCTTGCACTCTGACTGAGCTGCGTGCGGTTTTTCAGAGATGAGATGGAGGAGCCACTCTTCATTGAGGATGTTTCTACATGGCACCCACCCCACATATCTTCCATATGTAAGAACAGCTGTCTGCCACCTCTGTAGCTGAAGAAATCTAATCTAGTCTTTGGCTTCTGCTCTATGTTTAATTTATAGTCCTCTCTCCATGTATCAGAGAGTGTGCAGATAAAGTAGGTCCTGATGTTACCCTGAGCATGTGTTTACCCTGCAGGGCAAGGTCATCTTTCTGCTGTAAATTTTTCCGTTATTAAAATCCGCAGTGAATCAAGCCTCGTGAAGTACGGAGTTGAATTCCAGCTGTTCTGCACGTTATTTTGGATGTCAGTGACCAGACAGCACAGGAAACGCTCTTTGCCCAATGACGTACCGCGTTGCAGCACATCACTGTTACAGTGACGTCCCAGCTTTAGATGTGGAAGCACTTCCTCTAATTACCATTCAGATTCATTCTCATTATGAAGCTCATTAAAAATGCAAAATTATGCAAAAAAAGAGGAAAATTAATAGCATGACCCAGTTGGGAAGAAACAAACATCCCCGCGGCGCTTTTTTGTTTTGTAATTTTTAATTGTGTTTTGCGAGTGCAATCATTGTGCGAATAATCCCCATCCCCAGCATGTGGGTAATCCTGTTTGTTCTTTGTAGCTCTGAATGTTGGTGTTAACCTCACCTTCCTAAGCTTTTGCTGCGAAGCCCCTTCTCCGAGTGTAGTGTTGTTTTGTACGGAGGCTTAATTCTAGTGCTGCTTAAGTAAAAAAAAGAAGAAAAAAAGATGGAATTATGGGGGACGGAGTGTTTTAATGAAATTTCCAGGAAGGTCTCTGCTAAAGTCCCCATGTGAGTCGCAGTTATGAGCTGTGGTTTTAAAACTGACATTTGCACCTATAACAAGTTTTTTTTTTTTTCAAAATGTATTTAATTGCCTCCTCTATTTTTGACCACTGACATTTAGGTACATTCTCTCTCTATTATTCTTTGGTTTTCTGACATAATGTAATTAGTTACTAAATGGATTTTGTTTATAAAATGGTCAGAGTTTAATATCTTGGAAATATATTTTGACTGGTTGACCACTAGTGTGTACAATTTGCAATTTATTCATTTAACTGATACTTTTAGCCACTTAAATGCAAAATTTCATCCTGATGGTACAGGCCATTAGGCCAGCAGGCATGGTGATACAGTAGACCAGGTAATAGATTATAGGCATGTGTATGAAGGGTGGAGAATATCTTTATTACGACTAAAAGTATGTGCTGCACTAAATTCTCAGGCCTTCCACCAGGGCCTCTGTCTCCAGGCACTGCATTTTTCAAGGACAAGAAAATGAAAATATTGTATGTACGTGTGTGTGTGTGTGTGGGTGTGTGTCTCTGTGTGAGAGACTGTGTGTGTGGGTCTGTGGGCCTGTGTGCGTTTGTAATGTTGAAGGTTAGAGGTTGATGCGTGCTTATTCAGGATTCACAAAATATGATTAGATATAGCCAATCATTAAATTTTACTATATGCGTATCCCTTAACTATTCAATAATCAGATGGAGAATTTGGACGTTATTAGTAAAACACTTTTTGATTATAAAAAGTAGGGACTGCCCGTACTTTCTTCAGTTTGGGTGTGTCCACTTTGCTGTGTGTAGGTGCCGGACTATTTCTGCAGAAATAAATCCTATTTCTTATAGAGATATACTTTGCTTTGTCTGGTCATTATAAGTGGGGTTATAAGGGAAGACTTCTGTCTGCTTAACATGTACAAGTAGCTGTGTAGCCTCTTGGGTTAGGGAGGGGTGGATCTCCTGATGTTGTGAAGGGTGAATCTATAGTATCGGGCGGTTGCTGCAGTGTGTCCTGAGAAACTCGTTCAGGGTCACCCCAAGATTGTTTGCTGAGCGGGAGGGAGAACCCGCGGAGCCATCGACACTGTTCAACACGCCAGCCCACGGTGCAGCCTCGGGTCTGGACGAGCAGGAGCTCTCCTCTCCTCTTTCCGCACGCTGAGCTCCAGGACGTGGGAGGACATCCAGGCCCCGGCGTCAGCCAGGCGTGCTGAGACACGCGCCTGAGCTCGGGGGCGTCGGAGGGAGGAAACGAGAAAAAGAGTTCAGCGGCATCAGCGCAGCAACGACTTTAATTAACTATCACCACTCTGCGGATCATTTCTATCACTTAAATTCCCCTCTTTCATGCTACACATGTACCTCCTGTGCTACTTTCATGTTACATGTACATCTGTCCAGCACTTATTGTGCCTTGTATCATTGTCTTGACGTTGTAGCTTGTCATGCATCCTAGTTTGATTTAGCATAGGTTAGGTCAGAATAATGTTCACTTTGTGAACTGGACTTAATGTGTTCATGGCTATATGTGGTTCCCTGTACTGAGTGTGGAATAACCATACAAAATGAGTATTGTACCTTATCGGACCTGTTTTTTGCAGTTGTTCCAGTTACCTTTTGTATGCACAATGTTGTACGTCGCTTTGGATAAAAAGCGTATGCCAAATAAATGTAATGTAATGCATGGCAGTCTGTCAGAGGAGCTAACCGAACCACTGATTTAGTGTATGTCAGAGATTCAAACAAAATTCAGGAATGTCTTTAAATATAACAGTTGATAGGATTATTTTATTAAAGTATTCAGAGTTGTTCAGATGTGCCATGCAGCATAATGTAATATTCAGAGCTGTGCTGAAGTATGCACACGCCGTGTTGTGATAATGACAGAGGCGGAGAGGTGTGTATTAATTATGACGGGAGGAGAGACGCAGCGCTTCTTGCTGCGCGCTCGCTTCCTGCCGGCGGTACGCTGCCACAAGGTCGCACCTGTCTGACGAGCCCCGCGGTTCGTCTCCTCAAACAGCTCCTCCTCGACTTTGTTTCCGTGACGACCCGCTGCGAGGGACCAGCCTGGCGACAGCCTGTTCAACTGTTTGACTCTTCAATCTTGTGATACATACTGCGAATTCTGGAACCACAGCCTTGGTATGACCCACAATGCTATGTGGGATGGAATCTGCCCCAAACTCACTCCCTTCGCTTATCATAGAATGTACTGCTAAGGTGTGTCAATTTATTCAATGCTTTTCTCTGGTTTGTCCTGGTTTCTTCTGTGAATGCACTGATCAGTAATAATGTGCTTCAATCAGCCAAATTTATGACTTTCGTTGGCCATACCACAATCTCATCAATGACCCACAGGCTAATATATTAAAACACACCAGTGCAAAGTTCAGTCCATAATTCTTGCTACATTATACATTTAAATACCATTTATGTTCATGTGAACTAGGCTTCAGACTGTTCTGTATAACTGCTGTATTAAGGTAGGGCTGAGACATACCTTGAAAAACTGAATTTGTATTCTATCCTTATAGTAAATCCTCCTTTAGCATTTTTTTCCTTATTCACAGGTATAAAGCAGAATGGGGAATAGAGAGAGGAGAATCACAGCCCAGAAGGTTCCATGCTGGGGGACCAGACCCCCACCCACCACCCCCCCCAGGGGGGGGGGGGGGGACTCAAAATTAGCTGGAGAGTTGGTGGCTCTACAAACCTCAGCACACGTCTCTTTCTTTAAAAAAATAATACATTTTTAATCAGCCTTATCGGACTTACTCAGCATTTAACTTTTTTCCTCCGCTTCACTTGTAAAGACGGTTTACTTTTTAATGACCACCCCTTTCACGGGCTAAACCAAAGGCCTTGATCGGGAGTCACTGGTTTAGATAAATCTGGCTCATGCTAAATGTCATACAGCTATTATAACATATTCAGTGAATTCTATAAAACAGATTATAGACTGATTGACTTTATCGCTGCATACAGTCTGACATTATTTTGTATTGGTTACAAGATGTAATATGCGGACATACATGGATAACACAGGTGTTGTGACATTATAACATTGGAACAAATTATAACGCATATTTGGTACATGATATATACCCTATTATTACTATTTAACCTTACAAGAATACACAGAAACATTTAAGAAAAAAACTTCATTGCACATTTGTGCATTAGTGTCAGGTAAAATATTAATAATTTTCCTGAGTCAGGGAGTATGCCCTCTCCAAGATGAACTAATCACTGCCTGCCTGGTGAAAGCACCACTAGAATAATATTATCCATTTTGTAGTCCAAATGAGTTTGACATTTGGTGATGGAGTTCAGCATCATAAACGTGTAAAGATTTCTGACTACAAAGCTATCTTGGAACTTGACAGTGGTACTTCTAGCTCTAGTAATTTTTGCTCACCCTGAGAAATGTGTTGTTGTTGTTGTTGTTAATTTTTATATGTGGTGATCACATATATATTGCTGGATGCACAACCTGTTTACTCTTAGTTAAAAATGTAAGCAGAGAATATTGAGTTGATTGTTGAGAACAAATGGACTCATTTCAACAAAAAACAAAAAAAGGCTTTATCACTCCTAATCTTATTAAAATAGTAAAGTAAAGATGGAGAGTTAGAACCATTACAGGAAAATAATTGCATTTTGACAGGACTTTGATTGAGAAAAGATTAAGACCTTTGACGCACCCTTGCATTTATGAGGAGCTTGAGGTTGAATTCTTATTGGTTGTGAAGTTGGACTGAGATTTATGAACACCGGGTTACCGAACACAGTCATTCAGGGCCTTATTGCTTTTTACCCATTTCTAATGTCACTTTGCGTTGCTCTTCCCTCCTCCCTGTGAATTGATTGATGCAGGGGTAGCTGAGCACTGTTCTTGAAATTCAGGAACTCAGCACACGTAGCATTGCTTTATGAAGGTAAGAGAACTGTCCTTTTAACTCAGTGACCTTTATCAAATTCAGCAATAAATATGACTTAAGACTTATTACTTATCCTACAGGAAAATGACAGCGATGACATTTTATATGGAAATTTGACAGCTCCAGCCTAATGAATATTGCAGTGGGAAAAGTGTGGTATGTTATTAATGTAAAAGGCGGTACAAAACAGTGTTAGGACCTGGCTCTTAGATTTATTTTGTGCACACAGAGTGTATCTCTCTCTCACACACAAGCACGCACGCACACACACACACACACACATACATTGCTTTACTAAAACACGAGACATTTAAATTCATGAAACAAATCAGAAACATATTTTCCCTCATTTCAATAAATTGAATACTGAATATACTACCTTTTCTTCCAATCAGACTCTTACCTATCTACACAATAAAAACAAACCATTTTCAAAATATTCACAATTTGACCACAAATTTGCAGTCTAATAAATGGTGAAATTGGCAACTTATTGAAATACCCTGCTGAATTTTAATGGCTGACCGAAAAGGAGTATGATGTCTTGTTCCCCATCATCCTGTTCCCTAACGCTCATTTACTGATACAAATACACACCTCCCAGCTGAACCTCCTATCAGATCTATGCTATCTGCAATAGGCTCAGTCGCTGAACCCTTTTCCATATTCTTAAACTTGTTTCTAAAAGATCTCGTTTTTAAATTGCCTTTGTTTCTAAGAGACATAAAAGATGTGCAGAACTGTCTGTCCAATTGAACTGTTGGCCCGAGTGTCTTATTGGTGTCACTTGATGTGGAAAGACTATACATCTCTATTCTACACAAAGAAGGTATTGGAGCAACTGCAGAACTGTTTCACTCTCAGCAAAGAAGCAATTCCCCCTGTTCATTTCTGTTGAAAATCTGTAGCATTATATTTTAAGCATGGTACTTTCATCTTCAAATCAGACAACCAATAATGGGCATTACAGTCTTAACAGAGCATGCTAATTTAGTTGTAGAAAAATAAAATGTAATTTTTAACTGTTTTTTTTCAGTCCAAAAAAAATGTAAACAGTATATACTATATATATTATATAATGATGACATTATGTAAGATATTGCAAATTAACTAAATAATTTGTGAAATATATTCATTCAGGAACATCTTTCCTAAAATGTTGGGAAGAATGTACTTTCTAGAACTAGCCATCACCAAAAGTCAAAACTGGACATGTTCAGACTTCCATATACCCTCCTATCCTAAGATCTTGTGGGAAAAGGTCTGTATTTACATTTTGGCATAATGCCAAGCACCTTGGATGCAAGAAAAAGAAACACGTTTCAATGAAAATATTTTCAGAAATATAATTTATTTTTAATGAATGTCTAGTGAAGCGTATGTTGTTGAAAGATCCAAAATGGCCGAAGACCCCAAGAACATCATAGAAGCTGTGTCCAGCAGCACCAGAAGATGGGTAACTGCAGTAAGATGCAAACAGTACCCATTCACACCACGTAGAGAGAGATATTCAACTTCTATTTTCTACCAGTTTTGTGACCGAGGCGAAACTGCCTTGCCGTGGATAAATTTGAAAGAACTGTAATGAAATCTAATGAAATGAGGTCAGGCCTACATTTTAAGCAGAGAAACTGTTACACTGGGTTGATTGAGAGAGCACATTAGTGCGCAAAATCCACTTTAAAGTCATTCTTGTTGTCGTCTAAAGTACTAATATAATCTGAGAGAATGATCTGTGACTGATTTTAATTTTATTTATACAAATATGACAGATGTGCACAGTTGTATTATACAACAAACTGCAAACATTTTAAACATCCTTTTACTGGAAAGACATTTTCTTTGAACAGCTCATTAACTGTATTACTGCAAATGTAGTTTTTTATGTCGAGTTATCCATGTGTTCTAGTTTGGAGAAACAAACAGTAAGTCTAAAAAAAAAAATGTTTGAACATAACATGACAATTCAAATTGGAAATGCTGATTATGCAATGGTCAAACATATGAATGTAAATGCTTACCAGTATCTCTTAAATGTTTATGGGCTTGAGATAGCTGAAATCCCTACAGGGTAATGCAGTCTTTGTGAGCATACGCATGTGTGTGTGAGCGTGTATGTTGTGTGTGTGTAGGTGAAAGCATATGCGTGTGGGTACACATATACATATGGGAGTATGTGCATGTGTGTATGTGTGTGTATATGGGAGCATGTGTGTGTGTGTGTGAGAGAGAGAGCATAAGCATGTGTGCAATCATGGGTATACAGTATACGGGAGCATGTTGTGTGTGTGTGTGTGTGTGTGTTCATGTGTGTGAGAACATATGTGCGTGTGCGAGCATATGCTTGTGCATGCATGCATGTGTGTGAGCAAGCATGTTGTGTGTGTGTGTGTGTGAGAGAGAGAGGCCATATGTGAATGTGAGAGCATATTCTTGTGAGTGCATGCGTGTGTTTGAGCGAGCATGTTGTGTGTGCATGTGTGTGCATGCGTCTGTGTGTATAAGGGTGCATGTTGTGTGTGTGTGTTTTAAAAATGAAAGGGTATAGTAAACATCACAGTTGCATAATTAATTGCTGGTTCTGAGTAATCATTGTACACAATGGATGCATTTCCCTCTCCAGAGCTCTTTTCCTGTTCTCCCCCTGCTGTTCCTTCTGCTCTTCCCCTGTTCTCCCCCTGCTGTTCCTTCTGCTCTTCCCCTGCTCTCCCTCTGCTGTTCCCTCTGCTCTTCCCCTGCTCTCCCCCTGCTGTTCCCTCTGCTCTTCCCCTGCTCTTCCCCTGCTGTTCCCTCTGCTCTTCCCCTGCTCTCCCCCTGCTGTTCCCTCTGCTCTCCCCCTGCTCTCCCCCTGCTGTTCCCTCTGCTCTTCCCCTACTCTCCCCCTGCTGTTCCCTCTGCTCTTCCCCTGCTCTCCCTCTGCTCTTCTCCTGCTCTCCCCCTGCTGTTCCCTCTGCTCTTCCCCTGCTCTCCCCCTGCTCTCCCCCTGCTGTTCCCTCTGCTCCTCCCTGCTCTCCCCCTGCTGTTCCCTCTGCTCTCCCCCTGCTCTTCCCTCTGCTCTTCCCCTGCTCTCCCCCTGCTGTTCCCTCTGCTCTTCCTCTGCTGTTCCCTCTGCTCTTCCCCTGCTCTCCCCCTGCTGTTCCCTCTGCTCTTCCCCTGCTCTTCCCCTGTTGTTCCCTCTGCTATTCCCCTGCTCTCCCCCTGCTGTTCCCTCTTCTCTTCCCCTGCTCCCCCCCCTGCTGTTCACTCTGCTCTTACCCTGCTGTTCCCTCTGCTCTTCCCCTCATCTTCCCTCTGCTCTTCCCCTGCTCTCCCCCTGCTGTTCCCTCTGGTCCTCCCCTGCTCTCCCCCTGCTGCTCCCTCTGCTCTACCCCTGCTGTTCCCTCTGCTCTTCCCCTGCTCTCCCCCTGCTGTTCCCTCTGCTCTACCCCTGCTGTTCCCTCTGCTCTTCCCCTGCTCTCCCCCTGCTGTTCCCTCTGCTCTCCCCCTGCTGTTCCCTCTGCTCTTCCCCTGCTCTCCCCCTGCTGTTCCCTCTGCTCTTCCCCTGCTCTCCCCCTGCTGTTCCCTCTGCTCTTCCCCTGCTCTCCCCCTGCTGTTCCCTCTGCTGTTCCCCGGCTCTTCCCCTGCTGTTCCCTCTGCTCTTCCCCTGCTCTTCCCCTGCTGTTCCCTCTGCTCTTCCCCTGCTCTTCCCCTGCTGTTCCCTCTGCTCTTCCCCTGCTCTCCCCCTGCTGTTCCCTCTGCTCTCCCCCTGCTCTCCCCCTGCTGTTCCCTCTGCTCTTCCCCTGCTCTCCCCCTGCTGTTTCCTCTGCTCTTCCTCTGCTGTTCCCTCTGCTCTTCCCCTGCTCTCCCCCTGCTGTTCCCTCTGCTCTTCCCCTGCTCTCCCCCTGTTGTTCCCTCTGCTCTTCCCCTGCTGTTCCCTCTGCTCTTCCCCTGCTCTCCCCCTGCTGTTCCCTCTTCTCTTCCCCTGCTCTCCCCCTGCTGTTCACTCTGCTCTTACCCTGCTGTTCCCTCTGCTCTTCCCCTCCTCTTCCCTCTGCTCTTCCCCTGCTCTCCCCCTGCTGTTCCCTCTGGTCCTCCCCTGCTCTCCCCCTGCTGCTCCCTCTGCTCTACCCCTGCTGTTCCCTCTGCTCTTCCCCTGCTCTCCCCCTGCTGTTCCCTCTGCTCTCCCCCTGCTGTTCCCTCTGCTCTTCCCCTGCTCTCCCCCTGCTGTTCCCTCTGCTCTTCCCCTGCTCTCCCCCTGCTGTTCCCTCTGCTCTTCCCCTGCTCTCCCCCTGCTGTTCCCTCTGCTGTTCCCCGGCTCTTCCCCTGCTGTTCCCTCTGCTCTTCCCCTGCTCTTCCCCTGCTGTTCCCTCTGCTCTTCCCCTGCTCTTCCCCTGCTGTTCCCTCTGCTCTTCCCCTGCTCTCCCCCTGCTGTTCCCTCTGCTCTCCCCCTGCTGTTCCCTCCCACCCTCCAGTGCAGCACCATGTCCTGGAGTTCTGGGGCTCTGAGCACTGCCTGAATATAACAGATTGCATCAATAATTCTTTGTGATGTTTCCCCCATGAGAGAGAATGCATCTTCTTAACTATATTTATCCTTAAAAAAAAAGAAAACGAAAGGGTGTCCCATATGGTATCATATATTTAGAGTGGGAATTTTCAGGATTACATAACTGGATATTTCTGAATATTTCAAGGCATTTCCCCCATGACATCTAAATTTCAGCCTGCCACCTTCTGATGTATCACTTGGTTGTGAAATAAAGGTGTGAGGTGAGAATTTATTTATTTATTTATTTTTATTTTTGGTTTCACATTTATTTACCCCATGGTGTGTTTACACAGTAAAATGTTCTGTGTTAATTCAACAGTAACAGTGTTAACTCAACTCTTAACGAATAACATTTGGTCCCACATTCCAGAGTGGGAAAACAATTTATTTGTTAAGAGTTGAATTTAACACTGTGTACACTGTGTACACTGCAAAATGTCTTGTGATAAATTCACTCTAGAAGTGTTAAATAAACTCTAATAGAATCAAATGGGAAAATATGCACTCTGTTGGAGTGAAAAGTGAATATATTGCTGTGTACTAGCCAATTCTCCTGGATTAAATCTAGGCCAAAGATTAGCTCCCACCTGCTAGGCCTCAGCCTTAAAAAGTGAGGAATTTGTCATGTTCTTTAAAAACAAGATCATCAAAATAAGATCTACAATTACGAGCACCCAAAGGAAAACAGCAGTTGCCCACCAAGTTAACCCAATAACCACTCATATCCATTGCTTCTCAATGTCTGGTGAAAATGAACTGCACAAGATTGTTTCACAGCTGAACCCAACCAGTTGTTCCCTTGACCCTATCCCCTCTAGATTTTTTTAAAGATCATTTTAACTGTCTACTGAAGAATACATAAATCTGTCCTTAAAATCAGGAGTTTTCCTTAATGCTTTTATGACACAGAATTGCGTATCTTGGCAACTCTGATTTTAGCTATTTTCAATCCATTTTAAATTTACCGTTAAAGTAAAGTATTGGAAAAATGATTTTTAAGCACATTAGCAATTATCTTTAAAAATCCTAGAAAATTTACAGTCAGGTTTTAGAGAACAGTACAGCGCAGAGACAGCACTGGTTAAGGTTGCAAATGACCTAAGACTTAGAATTGATTCTAATAAATGTGTCCGTTTTAATTCTTTTAGATCTTAGCACCGCGTTCGACGCAATAGACCACGGCATTTTAATTGATAGGCCTGAAAATTGAGTCGGCTTCTCAGGCGATGTTTTAAATTGGCTTCATACTTATATTACCGGGAGACGGTTCAATGTAAAGTTGGATGATCCCATCTCTGAGCGTGTCAGTACAGACTGTGGTGTCCCACAGGGCAGCCTCGCTCTCTCTGTATTGGCTGCCTCTCAGAGATGCTATTCGTGCGCATGGGGTGAATTTCACTTCCATCGCTGAGGACACTCAGCTCTATTTTTCTGTGACGCCAAATGACCTGTGTGTCATTTCTATTTTAACCAACTGCCTCGCTGACATGAATGATTGGATAGATTTTTTAAATTAGATGAGTGGAAGACTGAAATTTTACTAGTTGGTCCCAAATCAAAAGGAAATTTGGTTCACTCACGGCTGGGCACTTTGGCTCCACGGTCAAAAGCAGAAGTAAGGAATCTAGGAGTTATTTTAGACTGATCTAAATTAAATTCACATATTAGCATGGTCACAAAGACTGCCTTCTTCCATTTCAGAAATATAGCCAAAGCGAGAACATTCTTAATGCAGTCAGATGCGGAGAGGCTGGATATATAGTTTTATTTTTAGCCCACTAGACTATTGTAATGCCCATTTAACTGTCCTACCCCCCCCCCCCCCCTCACCACACACACCACACCCAATAAAAAAAACAGACTTCAACTGATACAAAATGCTGCTGCCAGTGTTTTAACCAAATCAAAGAATCAAGATCCTATTACTCCTGTATTACGAGCCCTGCACTGGCTCCTTGTGTCTTTTAGAATAGATTAAAAAATTATCTTATTGGTTTTTAAATCACTTAGTGGTAGTGCACCTCCATATTTAGCTGAAATGCTTTTAAAGTATGTACCTGGCAGATTCCTGATGTTCTCCGGTACTGGCCTCCAACATACAATACACATTTTTGGTGGTGAAAGAATATTTTTATGAACTCCCAGATAGATGCTATTGTCCAGTGTGTCACGCTTGGGGGATATACTGTAGTTGCAGATGACACTGCAGGAAGGGGGGGCTTGTTAAATTGACAACCTACATGTTGTCATAACCCTTGTTATGACAACCTACATAACAAGGGTGGCACTTACAAACTTCATATTTTACATAGTTGTCATGTATCATCTACTTATAAAGATAGAACAAAAGTCATTGTTTCCATTCATAGTTTGGGTGCAGGAGCACTGAATGTCTGAGTTGAATAATCTCAGGACGCTGGCGTCCTGGCCACTAGGGGGCTTGCGTGAAGGGTTTAATAACTAAACTGAGTGGAAAAAAAAATCCACATGAGCAGATCTTCTGTTAATGATACATTTTTCTGAAGACATATTTCAGCAGAAAGACCAAATGACAGCAATGATATTTAAGAAAACCAATCAATAAACATTGGAAATTTTGTGACAATCATGTGTATTTACTCTTTGTGGCCAGAAGGAGGCAGTCATCTACGCTGTGCCTCACGAGGTGAAGAGGGGAGTGTGTGTGAGACCTTCACCAGACCTGTTCCCACAGCCATTTTTCATTTAGCCCATGCTCTTATCCATATTTTCACAAAAATGCCTCCAAGGGCTGAGTTACAAATCAGGTTCCATAACCGTTGAACTACATGGCCTCTAATGCAATCCTGCATGGTCTGGATTGACTGATGATGTATCAAGAGCTGTGCTGATTATTGTACTGCTAAGTGTTGAGTGGAGTACCAGTAAAATGGAGGCAAATGATACTTGGAGATAACACTCAGTGTTCATGTAACCATATAGAGATCATATGAGTCCAGCATGGATCAAATATGAAAATTGTACAGTATGCTGCACCAATGTTATGCGGAAAGAACTGGAATTATTTATAAGCGCTTGAGGGATACAGGGTGTGGGGGTGGATGTAATGTTAGAGGGTTTATAGGGTGTGGGGGTGGATGTAATGCTTGAGTGATACAGGGTGTGGGGGTAGATATAATGCTTGAGGGATTACAGGGTGTGGGGGTAGATGTAATGCTTTAGCGATACAGGGTATGGGGGTGGATGTAATGGACCAGTGATAAATGGAGACAGGGCTACACACCCAAAAACACACAATGGTAACAAACACAGTTTTACAAGGGAGGAAAGAAATAAGCCATTGGACGTGAGAGCAGACCTCCATTTTTCTGGGCTAATGAAACTTTAACACAGGCCATTTTGAGAGAGGTTGTGAGAGAAACTGACCCTGCAGGTGGCTGAACAGTGATGAAAGGGAGAGTGGCTTAGGGTTAAGGTTAGGGCTACAGCTGAACAATGATGCAAGAGGGAAGGTGCTGAAGTAGTACTCACACAATGGATATAAAAAAGAAGAAGAAGAAGAAAGGTAAACATCCCTCCTTCGGCTGTAAAGAGATAAGCTGAAGCTCTGTAACAGAACGTCTCATTCCGCTGGTGATCAGTGGTCTGTACACTCTGAGCAGCACTGCTGCTCTCGTGTCTGGCTGAGCTTGCGGGGAGAGGGGTTTACAGCACACTGGGACACAGGTCAGTCCATCTGTCTGTCTGTCTGTCTGTCTGTGCCAGTACAACGCCACAAGGCTTGGGTCCGTGCTGGTTTGTGCTCTTAGCACACATACACACACACACACATGCAGGCACACACACACACACACACACACACACACACAGAAGCACATTCATACACACTTGTTTTGGAATGTATATTTTCTGTCAGTCACAGCATTCACTTTTGTTCCATGGGAGAAAGTTCTATTTTCACTCTGTCAAGTACCATTGATACCTTGATTTTTTAAAATGCTGGATACTATTAAATTTGTGGGTGCCGTGCACAGTATATTTTAAGAAGCTAAGCTTGGCTGCAAATTGCAGAGTCCACATATCCACCAACAGATTAGGAAGGGATAATGCTCCACATATGTCTTTCATTTGAGAAAAAAAAAAAACAGTATTGAAGGAGCTTGTCTCTCTTGTTTCCCTTGATTCTTTAAATAAATATCTCCCAAGAAGAGTGCTGTCCACAAGCCTGACAGCTTTATGATATTGATATTGTTTGCTTTGCAAATCAAATTCAAAGATTATTGCCTATGTGCTCTCACATTATAGCTAGAAATTGCTGTAATTTCTACATGGTGAAACCAAAAATGTATAAAAATACCCTTTAGCTGTGCACTTTAACCAGATGTGAATTGTTTGATTATAAATTGAAAATTGTGGAGCGCAGAGCCAAATCAAGAATAAATATATCTTTGTCACAAACATTATGGAGCTCATTGTAAATAAATAAATAGGAATTTTAAATTCCCCCCTCGTGAACTCCTCCCTATCTTCTGGATGTTTCCCCTCATCCTTCAAGAGGACCCACATCACCCCGCTGCTGAAGAAACCCACACTAGATCCTTCAGTCATTCAGAACTACCGCCCGGTATCTCTCCTCCCTTTCCTATCCAAAACACTTGAACGTGCTGCATCTAACTAACTCTCTGCTTCCTTCTCTCAGAACAACCTGCTTGATCCCCACCAGTCTGGCTTCAGGCCTGGCCACTCGACCGAGACTGCACTCCTCTCGGTCAGTGAGTCACTCCATGCCGCACGAGCAGCCTCCCTCTCCTCTGTCCTGATTCTTCTAGACCTCTCCGCTGCATTTGACACTGTAGAGCACTCTATCCTCCTGTCCTCCCTGGCAGCAACAGGGATCTGCGGCACAGTCCTTGACTGGATTGAGTCTTACCTCTCTGACCGTTCCTTCCAGGTTGCCTGGGCGGGTAAGGTATCACCACCCCGTCCCCTCGCCACCGGAGTTCCCCAGGGCTCAGTCCTCGGTCCCCTTATCTTCTCCTTGTACACCAGATCCCTTGGCCCTGTAATATCTGCCCATGGCTTGTCCTATCACTCCTATGCCGACGACACGCAACTCTTTCTCTCCTTCTCCCCATCGGACACACAGGTCCCTGCCCGCATCTCCGCTTGCCTGAGGGACATACAGAGCTGGATGGACAATCACCACCTGAAGCTCAACCCGGGAAAGACGGAGCTAATCTTTATTCCTGCTCTATCCTCTCCCCTCCTCGACTTTTCCATTTTCCTAGGGGACACCTTAGTGACATCATCACCCTGTGCCAAGAATCTCGGAGTGGTGATGGACAACAGGCTGTCCCTCTCCAAGAACATTGCAGCAGTAAGCCGGACATGCAGATTTTTCCTGTATAACATCCGCAGAATCCGCCCCTTTCTCACCACCTACTCAACCCAGCTCCTGGTCCAAGCAATGGTTCTATCCCGCCTGGACTACTGCAACTCTCTTCTGGCTGGACTACCGGCATCTGCCACCAGACCCCTGCAACTCATTCAGAATGCTGCGGCTCGTCTGGTCTTCAACCTCCCCAGACACTCCCACGTCACTCCCCTGCTCACTACCCTCCACTGGCTGCCTGTTATAGCTCACATCAAATTTAAAACATTGGTCCTAGCATACCAGGCAGTCAAGGGATCAGCCCCAACATACCTCCACAAGATATTCAAACCCTACATGCCAGCCAGATCCCTCCGTTCTGCTACCTCAGGACGCCTAGCACCTCCCCCTCTTCGCACCTGCACTTCCAGAACACGTCTCCTGTCTGTTCTGGCCCACGATGGTGGAATGACCTCCCTGTGGAGGTCAGAACAGCTGAGACACTGACCCATTTCAAACGACGACTGAAGACTCACCTCTTCAGGCTGCACCTCTCCCCATCCCTCCCTACCCCCCTGTAAATGACTGTAAGCTTAGGGTTGTAACTAGGCAGCTGTTTTGTAGGTGACTTAGGTGCATTAACTCTTAACTACTGCTTGTATTTTTTCCATAGACTGCGTTGTTGCCGTTCGTGTTGTTAATCAGTTTAACCTTCAGGGTCCAAGTTGAACTATGCGGTTGTTCCCTGCACTTGGACCGGTACTTCTCTCTAGGGGTTTCGTCATACTTGTTCCTGGTTATGGTTATACACTTTGTTATACGTCGCTCTGGATAAGAGCGTCTGCCAAATGCCTGTAATGTAATGTAATGTAAATTAACCCCAGTAAAGCACTTCCAGTTTATAGTCTGTAGCAAAGCAGCACTGTCTCAGTTCTCTACCCACTCTGAAGCTGTATACAGATATGAATGGCAGATATGTAAAATATGAGATGTGCTCAAGTCCCTGCAAAAAAAAAAAAAAAGAGTATGTAGTGGTCGATAAATAATGCAGCATAACTCGCTGGATTGAGTGCCAGATCGTGAGATGAAGGCCAGCAGTGGATGGGGGAAAAAGTGCGCTTTTGGAAATATAAATAATCGCAGCAATGTCAGATGATCTCTACTCTTCAGCGTTTCTACAGGCCTGGGTCCTTTCCTTGAGCAGACGCATAATGCAGAACAGGGGGAATTCAAACTTATATCGCTCTTTAATGGCTCCGCAGACACCCTCACCCTTCACACCCCGCACACATTATGCATTTATGCATCTGGAGGTTTATCGACGCAATTCAGGTCGGATGTCTCGGTCTGTAGTGCCGCGGCAGCAAATGCCCCATTTGGGATTTGAATCCGGAGGTTCAAATCACATTTACCATCTACTCTGCATCACTTCCTCCGCATCACTTCCTCTGAATACAGTTTCCTGAGGGCACCATATTAAACTCGTTGCGCTGGCAGATTATGTCCTCTGCCCGTAGGCTAGACCTTTTCACCCACATATCACTTACATATGGATGGCTTTTTCTTTTCCCTCAGGCAGTGGTAGTTGTAATATTATTTATCTGGCTTATTATTGTCTTGCAATAGTTTGTGCTGAATACACACATTTGAATAACACTTATACCCCTGTATTGAGGAATTGTTATTAAGAATTATTCACACAGGTTCTTAGGTCTGAATGTGCATATAATTTAGCCAACAAGTATCACTTCAAATACACTTCAGATAAGAATTACATACATAAAAACATTTGAAAAGTGAGACCCAGAGAAAAAAACAAAGGGGTCCATATCAGTCAAGCACAAAGTAGATTGTGCTCTCCCATTAGATTATATTTTCCCCTTGAATTAGAAATATCATTAAGGGTGTTACAGTAGCAATATGCTTAATGATATTTCTAATTCAAGGGGAAAATGCTAATTAAGGATGCAATTAAGATTGCATTTGAGTGGAAATGGGCATTCACAGTGGTTTGCGCACATGCACGCGCACCCAGGCGCACATGTGCACACACACAGTCACACACACACGCACACACACACACGGTACCCTCTGTGTACGTGACCTGTCAGGTACTTCACACAGTTCCAGAAGCAGAAGCTGGTTTGTCAGGCCGTCTTTGTGAATGTCTCTGAAACACATGTCCTGTAAGCACGGTGGCAATGTCCCCGTATAGCCCTGTGGCATCGGGGCTCCTCAGTGGCGCTATGGCTGCCCATAGGCCCGCTGCCTTCTGCCATTTCAGGATTTCAGCTGGGAAAATCGCCATCAGTGTTTCATTTTTTAGCCCCTGGTAATCATGAGGGGGGGTTTGGGGGGGGGGGGGGGGGGGAGTTGTTGACCAAGTGCTTAATCAGTTTGATGCGGTATCCATTATTATTATTATTATTATTGTTATTGTTATTATATTATTGCCATTGTTGTTGTTTTATTGTTATTACTATTATGATTATTACTAGAATTATTATTATTGCTATTATTATTATTGTTGTTGTTGCTGTATTATTTTTTTTCTGTTTGTTATGCATCAATATCCATACCAGCTAATATGTAACAAATCAGATATGGCCTGGTACAGTTCTGTAGTTCAAGGCGGATGAACTGATACAAATCAACGCCACCACAACAGATCTACACAACGTGCTGGTGTTCCGTTGCTATTATTTTAGAACAGGAGTGAATGAGGGAGCCCAGATCTCCGCTTACACGGCTGTTTTTCCCTGTGTTGTCAGAGATATTAAAGTTGGGTTTGATGCTGTTTACAAAAGGTCATTCTTCATTAATGGCAGGTAACATGACTTTTAGAGAAAGCAGGCCTTCTCGGTTCAGTTTCTCGCAGATAGTTAAAATCTCTGTCTAGATTTATGCGAAAAGCCACAACCTTAACAAAGGTTTAGACTCCAGTGAAAAGGTTCAATCAACTTTACAGCTGCTCTGCCACTGACAGCTCCATAATCTATTAAACAGCTCATGCTTGAACAGACTTTAAATCCATCACAAGTTTATTTTCAAGGTGTTTTAGGGTTTACAGCACTGACAACAGGTGTGTGTGTGTGTGTGTGTGGGAGAGAGAGAAAGAGAAATTATTATTATCATTATGTATAGTAGTAGTAGCAGCAGCAGTACTAGTAGTAGTAGTAGCAGTAGCAGTAGTAGTAACAGTAGTAGCAATAATTGTAGCAGCAGCAGTAGTAGTAGTAGCTGTAGCAGTAGTAGTAACAGTAGCAGCAGTAGTAGTAATAGTAGTAGTACCAGTAGCATTAGTAGCAGCAGTAGTAGTAAGTAGTAGTAGTAGTAGTAGTAGTATCTGTAGCAGTACTAGTAGTATTCATAGTAGTATGGTCTTCTTGTTGTTGCCACCATTTAGACCAAAATTGTTTTGTTATCCATCCATCCATTATCTATACCCACTTATCATGGGCAGGGTTGCGTAGGGTGCTGGACTCTATGTTAGCGTACATTGGTTGAGAGGCAGGAATACACCCTGGACAGGCCACCAATCTATCGCAGGGCACACACACTCATACCTAGGGGCAACTTAGAGTCTCCAGTCAGCCTTCCTGCATGTCTTTGGACTGTGGGAGGAAACCTGAATACCTGGAGGAAACCCACGCGGACACGGGGAGAACATGCAATCTCCACACGGAAAGCCCTCAGGCATGCATATAAGGGTATTCACAAGACTTTAGTTCATAACATGTATAATTTCATAATTCTATAAATATTACATGCACACACATGCCTGAAAATGTTCATACAGTATGTGGAAATGCATCTAGGTGCACAGATAGAGCCTCTTGTTTTCTTATTACGATCAAAACGTGGTCATATTTTTGATCATGCCAACGGAGGGATCTGAACACTTTCTTCCATGTTGACACAGTGGGGGGCAGAGAGCCGGTGTAATTAGTTTAACGTGGGGGTGGGAGGGTGGGTGGACAGCCAGCCTGCTGAGATAAATCAGGCGTTAATCCTTTATTCAAAATGGAGCGATTTACTTTTGATTCTCATCCAAGTGCATTTATTTAATATTATCGCCCTGCGTGGCTCAGCGGAAGGATCGGGTCCCTGAACGTGCCAAACTCTGGCCCCTCTCGATGGCCGGGGCCCCCGTGAAATGGGGATTTTCATCTCATTTCATGGGGCTCACTTGGAAAATGAAGGAGAATTAGGGGAAAAAAATCAGTTCTGAAATGCCCCACATATTGCATGAACCCAGCAGTGGGGTTTTTGTAATGCAGGCAAACTCCCATTCAGCCCAAGGTATAGCCTCAAGACTGCTTTGCTTCTCTATATTGATTTTTGCATGGCTGAAGAATTCCTAGCATGCGTCCTTCACCACGCATATGCCCAGATCATGCGTGTGTATGTGTGTGTGCGTGGGTGTGTGAGTGTGTTTGCGTGTGTGTGTGTGTGTGCGTGGGTGTGTGTGTGTATGTGTGTGTGTGTGTGTGTATGTGTGTGTGTGTGTGTGTGTGTGTGTGTGTTTGCGTGTGTGTTTGTGTGTGTGTGCGTATGTGTCTGCATGTGTATGTGCCGCGTGTGTGTGTGCGCGCGCGTGCGTGTGTGCGGTATGTGTTTGCGTGTGTATGTGCCGTGTGTGTGTGTGCGCGCGCGTGCGTGTGTGCGGTATGTGTTTGCGTGTGTATGTGCCGTGTGTGTGTGTGCGCGCGCGTGCGTGTGTGCGGTATGTGTTTTGGCCACGCACACACTGTCTTACAATCAGTCGCTATTTATGCTTTGATGTATTTCTTTGCCTTTGAATTGTTATTGAAGGCGATAATGACTCAACACATAATGATCGGAGCTATAAATCTCTGACACCAGATCAAGCCGCACTTTGCCCTGATGACAAATTAAAGTGCACTTACAGTATTAAGGGCTGTTGTTCTTCATAGGAAGGAAAGCAGGAGGAAATAGCATCTGTGCCCCTCTGCTGTAATTAAGCATTGTGGTGGTCATCAATTTAATGTATTCTGGTTGTGAATTATGTGCTGCAATAATCATAAATCACATTATGTTCGCATTTTAGGCATTTAGCATATACTCTTATACAACGCAGGCCACACAGATTGCATTTACACTGCTGCACCTTTTATTGAAGCCATCCAGGTTAAGTACCTCACACTCAAGGGTACAGCAGCAGTGCCCCCACCTGGGCATCAAGCCTGCAACCTCAGTGTTACGAGCCCACTTTCTAAACTATTACGCTATACTGCTACCCTGCCCCACAAACTGATATGATTCAAAGGAAAGACTGCAGTCCGCCTTTCTACCGGTACTGTGAAAGGTGGAGAAGAGGTTATGAGATGTGTGATGTGTGTCTGTCTGAGTCACGATCTCAAGTGAAATATCCTGAGGACGATCTACAGGGACTGTGGTGAAATTACAGTTTGTCGTGAAAAGTCAGAAACGATCAGACTTTAGCCCATTCACTCAGATTTCCTCTGGCCAATCCTTGCCCATTTAAGGGTTACTATTTAAGGCTTTATAACTCCTGAGGTGAGTTATATTAAATAATTTAAATGTTACAAGCAGGAATATGTACATCTTTGCCATGTTCGTATGCATGCTTGCTAGACTTTATACTTCCTCCTCCTCTTCTGACCCACTCCCCAGAGAATTTGCTTTAGCCATGCAGATGAGTCAGCAAAATTAGTGAAATCTTCCAATAACCGAAGGAAAAAAAAACAATTATGCCTCAACGAGTGCTTGTATATGACTGTGGAGTGTTGTGGCTCACTACACAATGCTATTGTGAAGGGTCCCTGTTATACACTCCAAATGAGACAAGCCATTCACCACTGTAAAGCTTATACTGCCTGCTACTGGATGAAAGATTTATCGATCAAACCAGAACAAATTGAACTAGAATAAATGACCACTGGATCTTTACATGGACAAAACTAATGGAATGACTGAGTATTTATTCCATATTTAGTCACTGATATTGATAGTAGAATGACATGGTATACAAAATTACACAATAATTCTTCTAGTTTATTTCACTATTCAGTGAGCTGCATTTTTCACCTTTGGGCTATTGTTGGCTGTATCTTGTTGCTATGACGCAACATGAATTCTTGGTGGTGAAAGACTATTTTTATGAACTCCCAGATAGATGTTATTGTCAAGTGTGTCATGCTTGTGCAGTATAGTTGCAGATGAGACTGCAGGGAGGGGATGGTTGTTAAATGGGTGAACTACATGACAACAGTGGCACTTAGAAACTGTATTTGACATAGTTGTTGTGTATCTTCAACAAATAAAAACAGAACACAGATTTTGTTTATAGTTTGCTCGCAGGAGCAGTGAATGTCTGAGTTGAGTTGAGCGATCTCAGCACATTACCTTGGCCACTCGGTGTTAAAGGGGGTTAAAGACACCAAGACAGCTCTGAAGAACAGTGTCGGATGTGCTTTACTGGCTGGAATTATATTTTTCAGTATTTTGTATTGTATATAAAAACTGATGCTTTCAACAGTGAAAGGTAAGATTTAGAAAGATGCTAAACCTACTATGTCCATAGTCTCTTCGGCACCCCACTATTGGGACAGGACCTTTTCCCTTACGTGTGATAGCCTAATATTTTGTCCCAAATTGGCTTTGAACCCACAAGGGGTGTTATCTCATTGACGGGTGCAGTGAATGGCACTGTCGCCTCACAGCAAGATTTGTACGTCGCTTTGGATAAAAGCGTCTGCTAAATGAATGTAATGTAATGTAATGTAATGTAATGTAATGCAAAGAGTCCTGACCAAGTGTGGAGTTTTTCATGTTCTCCCCGTGCCCACGTGGGTTTCTGCCTGGTACTCTGGTTTCATCCCACAGTCCAGAGACCTGCAGTATGCTAATTGGAGATTCCCCATAGGTATGACTGTGTGAGTGAATGATTTATGGGCCCTGTGATTGATTAGCAACCTATGTAGGGTGTATTGCTGCCTCTTGCCCAGTGCATGTTGGGATAGCCCCCACCCCCCTCCTCGCCCAACCAGGAATAAGCAGTTTAGAAAGTTCTGAAATAACATGAGCTCTACACAGTTGTGGTGTGGAGACACAGTGCAGTAATCTCAACTATCATGAATGAATTGGTGGATCCAAAGGGGATTCAAAGGGTTAATGTGGGCACAGATTGATTGAGTGGATTGAAGCTGGGTTTGGGTTTGCACCATGTTTTTTTAGTACAGGTGTATTTAAAGCCAGTGTTGCAGAAATGTTTGTCTCAGCACCTTGGAATCTCCCCCAGCAATCTGCAGCATTTTGTGATTCACAGACATCAGATGTCCTTGAACCCCCTGTAATCTCAGGATGCTGTAACACTATGTACCGGCTTGGCATCTCCGTACGGCGGGCACACTGGCATCCTCCTGCTTACCTTTCCCCAAATAACGCGGAAGCAAAAGCAAACACTCATTTCGGTTTCTGAAACTACATCGTTATTTTCAAGTAATTCAGTCCAGCGGTACTTCGTTTCATTTCATTATTATATGCACTGGAGTGAAATCCCTGAAGATTAAGAACAGTTCAATAAACAGAATGTGTTTTTTTCTGGCTTTATCCAAAAAGATATAAATAAATAAATACTAAATCCTCTTTTAATTAGATCTGTTGTTTTTTTCTACTCTTTTCATTTTCTTTTTAAGGTTGAGCATTGACGCTGTTTAATTCTCAGTTACTTTGGCAGAGCATGCACTTGCATTATGTAATTTTGTTTTGCTGTGTAATACCTTTGATACTTGCTTTGAGTGTTTGTCTGAGACAGTTTCCTGGGGATAATGCCATCCCTCATTGACCTGTCAGTTATGCAGTAATGCTTTTTTTATGCAGAAAAATCCCTGGTATTTAGTTTTTTGGCAGAACCTGCTTGAAATGTGTGTCAGATCCAATCCCACACACTGCAGATTCTCGAAAGAAAGTACCACAGATGTGGGGTTCCAGCTGACATCTGCTGCGTATTTATATATTTATTTATTTTATTTCAAAGTGTTTAATGCTTTCTCTGTGCTTGGCTTCAGACAGTGATTGTAGATTTTCTCCTGCAGAAAATAGACATTTATTGTTCCGTTGTTAAGCATGGTGAAAACATGCCTCTATGGTATGGTCAGCTGCAACGATAAGTGTCGTTCTCTGGCTCATAGCCATGTGAGCCCCACTTGTGAATGGCGGTCAATGTGGGTTTGCTAGTTATAATGACTCTGTGACAACATGTCCTAACTGGCATCTCTAAATTATGTGAAGCGTGGCTCAATTTTTACCAAGCTAGACTCACTGTGTGAAGAAAGCCCTTTCCCACATGTTAAAATCTGCATGACTGTTTGGTGTTCCCCGTTCCAGACGGACAGGCCTAAGATGGTTAAAGACAATGCAAGAAATCAAAAGCAGCAGTACTGAGCCCTCTTCACAGACAACAAACTGAGTGGACATGGCTGATGACATCACACGGCCGATGACATCACACGGGGTAACAGAGACGGCTGAATCAGTTGCATGTCATTGCCTTTAACGGCCATCCGACGGCCCTGTTCCAGTTCGCTCCGTGTCACGCGATTGCCTTGATATCAGTCCGTGTTGAACAAACAGCGGCGAGTAAGATCTCAACCGGGGCCCCGGAAACAGCGAGGCCGCCCCCGGTCAGCGGTAATTAGCGCAGAAGCGCGTAGCTCCGGAGGCTAGCGTGATATCGGACCCCTGAGAAGCGCGGCGTTCAGGCGTGATTGCGATGGATACGTTTCCATATCGTCAGACCCCGAGCTCAGCCATTTCATCCATTACAGCTGCGCGGGGTGTAATTATCTTTGATTTATATGTGATTATAATCGCTGTCTGTGCTCGCGTCGTCTCGTGTTTTGTTCAACCCATCAGTTTCCCACGTTACTTTGAATTTTTTTTTTTTTAAAGAGGTAGTTTGAAGTACTTCGTACAAGAAAAATGGCTTTAGAGTACTTCTTTCCCGTTGCCTGTTTCAACAAGGTGAGGCAACCTTTAGTCCGGGCCCTGACCTGTCGTTGCCTCTGCTTCGTGTCATTATTATTGAACGATAGCAGCGTTTATTTTGTCGGAGTCTGGAAAAGCAGCTCTCGTCACTGATAATTCTGGGATGGCTGAAGAGGAAGGGACACTTCCGTGATTAAGAACACGCAGATACCGTTCTGCTCCCCTTCCAAATCTGAGACTCGAGGTCAGCGGGAGGACGCATCGGAATGAACTTCCTGTCTTCGGCACTCTGTATTCTGCGATAATTTGCTCTGAAGGCAGGCTTTAAATCAAGCTCCCCGTTCTCTTTGCTCCTGCTTGTGACCGCCTGGACTCTTAAATTTAAATACTGAATGCTAAACTGCTTCATGCTTTACAAAAAATAAATAAAAATACTCTGCTTAGATTAAGTCCATCCACACAAAGCTGGAGAAACTCACCTTTGAGTGGAATAACCCCAGTTGGTGAATTCTGACCAATCGTGCGCCTGCAGGTTTGTTATGCTTTTATATTGGCTATTGATCTGCATTCAGTGCCGGGTAATTGGGGTACTGTAGAGTCTGATTATTCCCTCTGAGGTTGTCAGGGGTGATGTGATGTGAATTAATTTTGGACCGGAGATTGTTCCCCTCTTTCTTTCCTATAACACTCCCTACACCTTCAGCTGACAGACAGGAAGCAGGAAGTGAGTCTGACTTCCTCATCTGATGACTTTCAGAATGAGATAATTACACTCAAATCAGACAGTCCTCCCCTCTGTCTTCTTTAAATCTAACCTAAAAAATGTCCAGCGGAAGAGGCTGCTAGGTAACTGTTTCAGTGTGTGGATGGCCCTGTGGTCTGGTATCTGTTAAGGCTCTGTTCCAGTGTGTGGATGAGCCCCATGGTCTGGTATCTGTTAAGGCTCTGTTCCAGTGTGTGGATGGGCCCCATGGTCTGGTATCAGTTAAGGCTCTGTTCCAGTGTGTGGATGGGCCCCATGGTCTGGTATCATTTAAGGCTCTGCTCCAGTGTGTGGATGGGCCCCATGGTCTGTTATCAGTTAAGGCTCTGTTCCAGTGTGTGGATGGACCCCATGGTCTGGTATCAGTTAAGGCTCTGTTCCAGTGTGTGGATGGACCCCATGGTCTGGTATAAGTTAAGGCTCTGCTCCAGTGTGTGGATGGGCTGACTGTGGCCTGTACCTCCTCAGAGTTATTCATAATTGGTTGTAGTATTTCTCTGGGAGGGAGGGGTTTAGCCCAGGATGACAGTGCCATTCTCTGGCAACTCCCCTCTAGTCACATTACTGCAGTCTGCTTGCTCAAGCTGCACATGAAGTGTCATCCTCCAACTCGTGTCTGTGAAAGCTAGACTTGTGCACTATGGTGTGTTAAGCAGAGGCGACTTGCAGTGACACACAGTGACTAGGTGAGGCAGGGTTCACACCGGCACCATGCACCTTCCGCAAAATCCAGCCAGTTATTTTTCTATTTAGTTGCGAGGTGTCAGTAGCTGATTGGCTGGCTTTGTTCCGGTGGTGCTAAGGGAAATTCAGAGGAAAGAGGGTATAGGGCAACCTGACTGACTGAGAGTAATGCTCGTGTCTTGGCCCCTTAGGAGACCACGCTGTCGTACACAGACGCCTTGACCTATCACACGGGGAGACCGTGTAATTGGCCGTTAGGACAATGTTCCAGATGGGCTTGAGCCTTGATTATACAGCATATGACATCTATCAGCAGGCTCTTGTGCATAATTGTTAATGGTGAGACAGCAATCTTTTAGAAAGAGCACAAAAAGTTATACTGTCAAGACGAATGTTATTTGTGGATTTATAATTGGGCGGGCAGTCTGGTGCTGGTGAGTTATCACTGGAGGAGGTCTTCTTGTCACTTCAACAACTCTCAGTAACCCATCTCCAGTGTGCCCATTGTATTTTAGTTAATTTCTTTGCATTCTGTTAGAATGAAATTTTAGAAGAGGAACTGTTTGAGGGTAGCCTGCAGGAAACCAAGTCCACACAAACGACCGGGCACAAATGTAAACAACCATGCATCAATGGAAATGACCATGATTCAGAGGAAATTACATCATTCATGACTAATTATGGTAATTATTAAGGCAATTTGGATGCAGTGAGAGTTTGGAAAGCCCTCGCCGTCAGTTTGCTTTAACCTTCAGTGAGGATATGGTTTGTGTGTATGATATGGCCACACTGGACGAAAGATTTCCAGGTTTGACACTGCCGGTACACAGAGGGGAGTAATTTATATTTTGGAGATAGCACAGATTTGGGAACAGGTCACAGATGTTTACAGATGTTTATTCAGATCAGGGGGAGAGAGGGCGAGAGAGAGGGATGGAGAGAGAGAGGTAGAGAGAAAGCACAAGCAAGTTGTGAATGAGGACGAGAGAGAGAGGGAGGCAGAGAGAGGGAGAGAGAGAGAGGAACAGGGAAAGATGGAGAGAGAGAGAGAGAGAGAGAGAGAGGGGGAGAAAGAGAGGAAGAGAGTGTGGCTGACTCTCGCTGTAGCAGGAGATGCCACTTGGCAGCAGGTCTGGATTAGTTTTGCGTGGCAGCAGGGCACTCAGTCCCCAACAGAGCCCGTGCCCCATCTGCCTGGCACATGGGGCACCCGGGCATGGCATCAGAGCCGTTCCCACGGGCAGCGACGGGTCTAATCCCTACATTAGAATGGCACGGCTGACCAAAGTAGAGCTCATTTACAGATTTCAGAACATCCTACACGCACTGGGCTACTCACACCTTAAAACAGACCTCACCTCTGAAATTACTCATCATTTCCTGAGTTTACTCAGACACTGAGTGTTACACTTCCCAGTAAAAGATACAGTTACTGCTCTGTTCTTGACAGTATGCTCAGAAGACCACAAATAGCAAGACATTTCCATTAAATTCAAACGCAAATCTTAATTCTTAGAAGAACACAAATAGCTCAAAACAGCATGCCCAGAAGAATACAAAATAGCAAGACATTTCCACTAAATGCAGACTCAATCAAATGTTAAAAAGACTTTCTCATTTACAAGGTACACTTTGTTCTTGTGGAAAGCATATTATGCAATCCTTGATGGAATAAAATAACAGAAATCAAGAGAGAACAGCCTTTTCCTTATACACATACCAAATGTTGAATGCATTTGAATGTTTTAAATAATAATAACAATAATTACAACTATGTATAATCACAGACATTTTGGCCAGAGACTGCAGTCCAGCATAATTCTGATTGGCTGTGCTCAAAGAGTCAGAAATGCCATGAGTCACTGCCACAGCACCCAGCACACACACAACCACAGGAACAATGGAGGGATTGTTAATTGGCTTGTTATGGCTTTTGCATGACAGGCTGACTGCAGAGGTAAGATGAGACCCATTGCTTCCATTGAACCGAATGAATCATTCTGGGTCCAGCTGAGTCAGTACTACTCCCCACTGCAGGCAACCTTTAAACTTCACACGAATAAAGAAAGAAAAAAAATACTAATTAAAAGAGACATACAGGTACGGTGTAACATGACACGTTCACACAATAGGAGGTGTACCATGCTGCAAGGACAGGCGAAGATAATTCATCTCTATTTTTGATTAAAAATTATTCTTTTTTTTCTGCATTCCTTCAGACTGAATTTTCTCATTTGAGTCAAGGTTTGGATGACACAAACTTACGAAACTTGGATGACATTTTCTTTTTTTATTTTCATTCTTTTTTTTTTTGTAATTACAGTCATATTTCTGCAAGGGGAACATTTCTAAAGTGCTGTAAAAACAGGCCAGATATGAAATGACAAACAGTGTCCCAGAATGCAGTGCGGTATTTCAGCGCCTAGGCTCAGCGGTCTGGCTCGTGGCGTGGCAGAAGGCATTCGATCGCCCGTCGGGCTGCAGTGAGCGTGCGGCGGCAAACGCACCGTCACTTCTCTTCACCTTTGCATGACTTCTACTGGTGCTTCCATAACGAATCCTGTGTCCCTGTTGCCTGTTTTTTTCCTCACTTTGAGAGGTTGTTGAGCAGAAAGATTACCTACCAGCTGGCTGATGGTTCAGAAGGGCTGATGGGATTTTCTGGGTGGAGAACACAGTGGACACGGGGATGAAAGCGTGACTGTGGTTGTGACGTACTGTATGTGCTCACACTGCACTGCTGTACAGTCATGGTCATAACACACTGTTTATTTAACTCCCCACAACGCGCTTCACTCTTACACATGGGAGTGCTGCTTGTGCATGCGTGGCGTGTGTGTGTGCATGTGTGCCTGTGCCTTTGTGTGTATGTGTGTGTGCAAGTTTGTGTCTTTGTGTGTGTGTGTGTGTGTGTGTGTGTGTGCATGAGTATTTGTGTGTGTGTGTCTCATGGAAGTGCTCACCAGGACTGCATGGATAGATCCTTTGGTCACTTCCAAACCAAGATTGACAGGAAAAACACTGGTGCAGTTTTCCTCTTCAAACACGGCAGTCTTTCTTCATCAGTATATAATGAAGTCAGCTTCCCTTGGGTCATCATGTCCAAAACTGTCTATCTTCACTGAAGTAATAAAGTTAATCTATTTATTTATTTATATAGTTATTTGCGTGGGTTAAAAACATGTTAATTTGTGGATGTAAAAGTTAACATGTAAAATGTATGAGTGCAGCTGCTATGCTGCTCGCTCAACCTGCGGTGCATGAGTGAGGGACATATGGGGGAATACGGCAGGGGTTCAGTCATGGGGATCCAGCATTCCTTGCTTCAGTGAACCCTGGCTCTCTGCACACGTATGATTGGGTCTCCTCCACCCCTGCTTGTGTGCAACTTGGCTGTAGTATTAAAATAAGCAGCTGGCGAACTTTGTGTCCTTATCCAGAAGCAGGGGGCATACATGAGTACCCTTGTACTACGTTCGCAAATCAGACATTCCAAATTTGCCCCTCCTCACCACTCCACAAGCACAGACTGCTGGTACATACTGTCATTGAGAGGGAAAAGACAATAATACTCACAAAAAGACCTACCATCTCTCCACCCACTGCAGCCACAGAAAAATGGGTCAGGATATTCACACACTTGACTGGCGATGAAGAGACCCGGTAATCTCGCCGCGTACCTGGAGCTGTCCTCACACCTGTACGGTTTACTCACTCCAGGTTCTGGCGGCTCTGCCTTCCTGTCAGACTGGACACGGATGAAAACGGCACGTCCCGCCGCCGCACGATTACAGGCGATCCGCTATCTGTGCGCCTCTGCTATCCTCGCTGTCCCGCAGAATGTCGAACAGCGACGAGGAGCCATGATAACAATGAACGCAGAGTAACAGTTGGCCTGTCGGCTGAGGTGTTCAGGGACAAGATCCAAGGCTTGGGTGTCATGACAGCGCATAGAATTTATTCGTAGTCGAGAGGGGGAACAAAAAAAAAATCAGTAGCACTTCACTTGGACCGTATGTCATAAAGCTTAGAAAACACTGTCATATGCATTACACAGCAGCTGCCCTATCCAGACAGCTTATTGCAGTGTAAGTTCCAAACAATTTAATCATTTATGTCATCCATCCATCTATTATCTATACCCGCTTATCCTGGGCAGGGTCGCGGGGGGTGCTGGAGCCTACCCCAGCGTGCATTGGGTGAGAGGCAGGAATACACCCTGGACAGGCTGCCAATCTATCACAGGGCACACACACCATTCACTCACCATTCACTCACACATTCATACCTATGGGCTATTTAGAGTTTCCAATTAGCCTACCTGCATGTCTTTGGACTGTGAGAGGAAATCGGAGTACACGGAGGAAACCCACGTGGACACGGGGGGAACATGCAAACTCCACCAAGCCGAGATTCGAACCCACAACCTTCTTGTGAGGCAACAGTGCTACCCACTCACCATGCTGCCCCTCATTTATGACATGAATTTCATAAAAGCCAATGAGCAATAACAACATTCTGGCAAATAATTATGGTTTACATTTTGACAGCACTCATCATAATCTGCACTGCACTGTCATAACTGTAACTACAGTTGTTAGATTGTGGTTGTGACAGCGTTATGTCAGGCCTAAAGTTCAAATGAAGTGTCACAAAAAAACAAAAAACCTTCTGTGGCCACATGTATCTAGGAGATCTATCTGAGATTCAAAACAAAAATACAATTTATCAATGAAAATCATCATAGCTTAGTTCTTTATCAGCCTGCCCCTCTACAATAGCTAATAAAAGCAGCCCAGAATGCATTTTTGTGGCTGACTCAGTGAGGAATTACTTCAGCTGAATAAACGCTCTACGTCTCTGTAGAACTGACAGTGTGGGGCAGATAGGTACATAATCCTGCTTGTTCTCTCTGAACCGTCGCAGGCAGAAGTGAAAAGGCTCGTCGTCATTTGAATCCTTTCATCGGGAGCAGGAGGAGAAGGGTTTGGTCCCCACTGGCGAATCCGGCTTCGGGTCTTCCCTTCGGTGCGTTCCACCTCCTTAAACTCACGGCCCGTGGGGCTTGCCTCCACTATTGCAGTCACCTGACCGTGGGCAAATCCGCAGAGAGGGAAACGGATTACCCCGGTTCACCACTGTCAGGCTGGATATCCTGTAGCTCCCAGAGAACTTGCCCCAGAGCAGATGAATTCTGGGAACACTCATGGGAAACAGAGTTCAACAATCCGGACCCTGGTACTTACCTTCACTCTGAGGTGCTTAAAGCTGAGAGATCTGGGTCTGTCCTGAGCTGTCCTCTGGACCTACATTGTCCCTGGCAGCAGGAGGGTCTTAATATTCAGGTGAGCACCAGTCTGAGGTACCGAGTAGCAGCCCTGTCTGAAAACCGTCTCACAAACTCACCCATCAGCAGGAAACGGGGCGTTTGCAGTTCTATTTCAAGTTTTAAATGAACTCTTGTAGAGTGTATTTTACACAATGAGAATGTGTGCTCACAACTTGATTACCACTGAAATAACAATAGTTTACTGCAGAATTTCTACTCTTTTTTCAAATATATTGATTAGTGCACCAGTCCAGTTTGATCTAAATTTAAGTACCAACATGGTCACGTTATAGCAATGCATTTATGTCAGCATTGTACAATATAACATAACATAATAAAATTACGAGAACTAAATTCCTATATGATAATATATATAATATTCAAAAATCTTGCCCAATGAAGTCACTGCTTGATCAATTAGTCCCCATCTCAGGGCAGGAACACCCCTTTTAGGAGGCAATGGGGAACCCGATTTCATTGCTTTAAGCAGTAATCCATGATTTATACGTCCATGTTCTATTGGCCGTTCCCATACCACAAGCCAATCAAATGTATGTGTGCCAAAAATAATCCACCAACCAGGTTCCAGTAAACACACGTGGGATTCTGTCACGTCAGCATAAAAACTCACCGAAAACTTAACAACTGGGCTCTAAGGAATAGAGTGTACCCGACCAGATGCCATAAGCAAACAGACAGAATTTGCTGTGTGCCCCAACAAGCATCTCATCTGATCATTGAGACAGAGTTGGCCTGCTACCACCCGCAAGATAAACCAAGCTGGTTTATTTCCCATCGACAGCTGTTTTGAGGAAAAATTATCTTCAGACTTCCGTATCTCCCTCGCGGCCGGACCCAAGTGGAATATCAGTGCACATCCAAAGTCGTCCTGATTGGAACCGGTCACGACCCCGACTTAAAAGAAGAAGTTTCTCAAGAGTCCCTGCACACCTGCCACGAAATTTTAACCAGCTGACGAGTCGAGGCATCACCTAACGGGATTATGGACTGGCCTCCCCTTTTATTCCCCTTAAGTATTAAAATGCATTTTATTTAACACTGACATCAAACCATAGGCTAGTGCAAAACTTGTAATAACTGATTAAGTAATTTTACTGCTGTTTGTTGTCGTGGTTTGTTGGTTATGCGTGTGTTGGTCTGGAATAGCAAATTCCCCTGACCTTGTAGTTTTACCTTGTTAAAACTTTATTTTATGAGTCTGATTTAACAAACTTACCCCCTAATATAGAGTAGTGTGTCATTACCTCATGACAAATTAACCTTTGTTAACCTCTAAATTTAACCATTGCAGAATTATCCTTTCCTCTGATTAGAACTGCATAATACTGTTCATAATATAATGCGAATTGTTGTTTTAAATGAGCTTATTCACATACTATCATCATAGTCAATAAATATATATAATAAAATTTTCAAACAATTGTCATGTCTATGTTATTTTACTAAGTTGGGCTCTACAGATATAAATAATTTTTATTGGTTGTTGAACTCTGAATAAACCTGACGACATACAGTATATTTAGAATATATTACACTTGACTTTGCCAGTGAGAGGTGATAGCTGTGAGATTCTGTATAAATTTGCCTAAAACGCTGATAGTTAAAAAAAAAAAAAAGTTAATCTTGTCTCACGACCAGATTATTATTTTAATTTAAAAACCTTTATTATATGAATTTAAACTACAATCCACTGTGGAATCTATTGAAAATGATAACCCCTCGAGCATATCAACTCTACATCCACTCAGACCTACGAGATCTTTGGGGGTTCACCGAGCTTGGTGAATCCTTTGCTGAAGTCTTCCCCACACCACAGACTTGCTGTCCATGCCTTTACATCAACTATCTCCAATTTATTGCTTTCAATTTTGAACACCTGCTCAGTAAACATTCTTGTTTGCATTCAGTTGATGGTGTGGTCCTTAGCTCATGAAAGAACAATATAAGGGCACACTCAAAACGTTCAGTTTTTGAGTTCAATAAAAGTGCATAAAAGTTATATAATACTTTTACAAATTTATCCTTCTCTGATATTCTTTATCGAATCAGTCTAAATTTGTTCCGTTCTGCAAAAAGGGCTTCATCATCAAAAGACTGCTGTGTTCTGCTTTGGACCCACTTCAACAGGACAGGGATTGCATTTGGGGATATGAGGAATTCACACAATATACAAAAATGGCAGATCATGCAGAAAATTAAAAGTCAGTGGAACAGGTGCAGTTCATCTAAGACTGGTGGGACCTCTTCACAAGTTTAAGATATTTTCATAAGTTTAAGTCATCTTCACAAATTTAAGGCTTCTTCATAAATTTAAGACATTTTCATAAGTTTCATAAGGCTTTATAAGACTTCTGACTAAAACCTCTGGCTCAAACTAACTCTAGCCTGACAGGTATAATAGACATCATAAGAGAAAACAAAAACTTGCCCTGCCTCCCTTTTTCAGCAATCTTCGGAAAGATCACATACATCACATTTTGTGATCTGACAGAATGAGGAAATGAGTTACTGTCAAATTAGCTATAGCTAGCACTGTTTCCATTAAAGAATTAGCCTATATTTGATGCATGTATGAAAGTTATTCTGACAACACTAATGAAAACGAGTTAAATCAACATATGATGATAGACTAATTCACTGCCAGAGGTGGATTATAGTAGATCCTATGGTAGGAGCTAAGCTAGCTAGTGCCATTCATCTGCAGCCATTGATAGTGCTAATGTGCTGGACACACAGGGATACACATAATTGTTATCAGTCTTCTCGTATGAATCTTGGTAAGACAGCTAAAAAACACATTTTCCAGAAACTGCCCTGGTTGTTGGCTTTGGAAAGAATCCTCCAAATCTGATTACTTCTGGCTTTGGTATCAGAAGCAGTGATCATGTCTTCTACAGACTACAGAGTCAGAGTCATCTGAGTCACTGGTGAGGTCCTTTGATTCAGAATCAAATATTTCAATGCTGTCCATTTCTGTAATCTTTCCAACCTAAAGGTACAATATCAGTGCTGTTTGTCTTCTGCGTATTACATCATATTTTGTCAGGGATTGGCGGGTTAGGACCCCGGCGCAGAGTGAAAACACAGGAAGCTCAAAAGGTTGAATTCAAACAAATAATTTATGTTCCAAAAACTCAAACAGGGAACAAACAACGAGTGCAAAAACAGTAGGATCCAGTACCCAACTCAGGCAAACAAAGAACTTAAATACACGGGGGCTAACAAGACACAGGGGAACATAATGCACAATCAACAGAATAATGAGACAGACATGTGTGGAATGTGATCACACAATTATCCCATTACCACAACAATTAACAATAACCAGACATGAAATGCAGGCAGACCAAACTAAGGGACGTGAGGCAGGACAAAAACTACGGGGAGGCAGCAACAGAGGAGGCACAACCGTAGCACATACAGTACATCACATAAGTAATTTTCTGGCGTGACTTTGAGTGTTTCCATCACGAGTGATCGATTTGTCAAATTGGAAGCCATTCTTACAATTTCAGCTTAATTTAATAAAAAAACCTCTTAACTAAAATGAATTGGTCGAATATCTTTGGGGGATGCTATTATGTGGTGCTTACCCTTTATTCTGACCTTCTCTGCAATATTCTAGTTGTTTGTACAAGTATAGGAACTTGAGTGACAATCTTGTTTATCAAAATTCTTTTTCACTTATTATGAAAAGATATCTTTGTGTTACCCTACCATATAAATTACCATGCCATTTTAAATTATACAAATAAGAAGTGTATAAAAGAAGGAGTGGTCTTGTACAATGTTCATGTTCAGGCAACTCATAAGCAGATAGGTGATATTCACAGGAAATTGTTTGCTGCATAATATTGTGTCCTTAACATATCCGGGGTACACAACTCTTGCATTCAGTCACTGCCAGCAGGGGGGGCTCTTTCTAAGACGGATCGCATTCATATGCAAGCTATTCTGAAGATTCATCTAACACATTAATTTTCATAAATGCAAACCAGACAGTTGTTATCTTTTGTCTGATTGAGATGTCTTTCTTCTTTGCAGCACGAACACATATTTCCAGCACTCATCGCACACACTTAATATCCAGGGCTGTGCTGTGGTTTGTCAATGTATGGTTTCGCTGTCGAACCGCTATTAACTGTATCAGTTCATTTTGAAAATGACATCCATAGGGCCGAAGAGAAAAAATCAATTGCATATAAATTGAACATCAAGCCGTTCCGACTTGAGTGAAGCCTCAGCTGGGGCTTCTTGTTAGCTCCCTTGACGCCATGGTTTCACAGCTTAATCCTAATGATGTTATTATAATATTAATAATGATATTGGACAGGGAGACCAGTGCCTATAGGGGAAATGATTGAAATGTAAATATTTAAATGAAAGAACAGCATATTCACTCCCTCTTCTATTGTCATTGCGCTCCCCAGGGATGTGTGATTACACATTTCTGTGATTTGCTTCTCCTTTGGAGTTCTCTCATTCAAAGGGAGGCTCTGTTCTGCTTCGCTTAAAGACTCCTACAATGACAGGCTAACAATACACGAGGGAGAAAATAAGAATGATCCATCTTTGAGTGTGAAATTCACACGCACGCATGCAAGCATGTGTATGCACACACAAACACATAATAACACATGCACAAACACGTACACACAGAAACACACATATACACACACTCACGGACACCAACACAAATACACACACACACACACACACACACACAGAAACACACATATACACACACACACACAATCACATGCACACACCAACAGATTCACACACACACACACACACACACACACACACACAGAAACACACGCACATACACACAAGCACATGCATGCAAGCACATGCACACACAGACACATGCAAACACACAGACACACAGACACACACACGCACACACACAAATACAGATTTGAGATTTATTATTTCTGCTGTAATGTAAACAATTTAATGCAATCCAGTTTATTTGCTCTATAGCTAAAGCAATTCAGTGACTGAAGATGAAGTTTTACTATGTGAAATTTTATCAAAGCCTATAGTATGAATGTAATCTCAGTAATTATCTCCAGCTATGAGAAGAATCCATTTTTATTTCACACTCCTCCACCTCACTGACAGTTTTTGCATTTGCATATGCCCATATATGGCAATGTAGGGAAGGGAATTGGAAGTGATACAATGAAATGAGCTATTTGTATTCACATAATGATTTTCTCACTTTTTCAGTGTTGACATTGACTGGGATAATTTTGTAAATACAGAAGAGAAAGTAAGTCTGGAAAAATGAAATATGGGCTTATGTTTTGCTTTTCTACACTGGTATTGTGTGGAAATTTGCATCAAATGTGGGTTGTGTGTATTGGAAAAATGTACAGTATGCAAAGTAGAAACCCATGTTAAAATTAATAAAACAAAAAAATAGAATTACAGTTTTTTACGATTGCTTTGACTCATTTTGCACAACAGAGTTTCAATGTGCAAAACTCTTAACACAGAATGGTATACTGCTCATTTTGGGTTCAAAATGTAATATAGCATGCAAAATAAAAATACCAGTGTCGAATCAGAGAATATTATATGCAAAAGTGTATCACAGCACCAGAACATTAGACATTTCAATGCAATGAAGTTAAATCATTGCTGCATTTTCAATATACAACAGTCATCATCAAATAATGCTGCCAAACACCAAATCCTACCGATCAAAAAAGAGTTTGAAAGTGTTCTTTGGTCAAAACGCAAAATGCTATACTCCGAATTTTGGGTTCAAAATTATATATAGCATGCACAATAGAAACAACTGAACCAAATTAGATTGTATTTCATGCTAAAGTTTATTATGGTGTCAGAACAGTGGATATGTTCATCGTTGAAGTTTAATTATTGGTGCATTTTTATATACAATGACCATTATCAAATAATGCGGTCAAACACAAAATACTTCTTAGCAAAAAAGACTATGCAATGATCATTTCCTCATAAGTACTTGAAATTATGTACAGCAAGCATCCCCTGTGATAGACTGCAGTATAGCACTTGTGTTTTTATGAAAGACAAGCAAAATATTAGATTTGATTATATGAAGTTTAATCATTAAAGAAAAATCATACAGTAATGCAGTACTGTAAACTCAACTGTATTGTACAGTAAAAACAAAAACAACAGTAAAAGCAAAAACAGTTACAGTAACAACAAACTTCACTGTAAAGTAAAAAAAAAACAGCTTTTCAGTGCTTAAGCAGCATTTTGCCTCTCCGCTGCACTTGGCCACAGAATTTTGCCGACGTCGCATCTGATGTCTTCGTTGGCAAGACAGCGCTGGTAAAATCGTTTAGAGTGCCTTATCCACCCCTGACACTGCTGGGCTGTAATGTTATCGCATGCCTCATCCATGCCCTGAAGGAGCGTTGCCTGCTCATATGGACGCCTATCGTATACCTTCGACCTCCAGGCCGAGAAAAACTCCTCGATGCGGTTCAGAAAGGGGGAGTAGGGTGGACACAACTGCTCTTCTGCCTCCTTGGCCACGACCGCGACCCTGTCCACGACCACGACCCTGTCCTTCGTTACCAACCTCAACCTCACCGACCTGCTCCATGCTGTCAGAAACTGCCATTCAGGTTTCTAAGCAGCCTTTCATGTAGTGGTGAAGAGATTATCAATTGTGTTGCAATGCTACTCACCTGGAAAAGGTTGTTGGAAGCACTGAGACATGACTACAAACACCTGTTGAATTGATTTAGTGATCTGCATTTGTAGTAATAAGCATTTGAACATTATTGGAATATTAGGTGGCTGTATTCTGAGAATGGAGCATATGATTTAGAGTTTGGCACTTTGTATTAACAGTTTTGCACTTTGTATGTCAGCATAGGATGTAGTGTCTTAGAATATGAATTTTGAAAGTCAGTTTGGCACTTTGCATTTCGAGTTTTGTACATCAAAATTCTGCTGTGCAAAATGAGTCAAAGCAATCGTAAAAAACTGTAAAAAAGAAATGTTGGCAGGTTTCAGAATTCTGCCATTCAACGTGGCATTTCTCAATCGATTAAGATTTAATATCAAGGGATTGAATTCTTTCTTAGTTTCTGAGTTTAAGGTCAAAGCAGAAAACCAGCACACCCTGGTCCTCTCCAGGACTCTGCTCGTTGGCCCCTGCTCTGTACTGTAATAAACCCCACTGCTGCATCTGTCAAAGAGTCTCCGTTATTACTCAGCCTTACCCCCGGACAAGGCCCGGATCCTGACAGCTTAATGATGGTGGAATTATGGCCAGTGACAGCGATCAGCGGGCGAGAGCCTCGCTTCGCCTTCCTCCCATCGGGGGGGGGGGGGGGGGAGGAGAAGAGAACGGGGGCTCCGCGTTTCTGACCGACCGGGGAAGGAGAGGCCTCCGTCTGATTGGTGCAGAGAGCGCGGGGGGGGGCGGGGGGCGAGCGGTGACTTAGTTAATGCACTCGTCTTAACTACTGCTTGCATAGACTGCGTTGTTGCTGTTCTTGTTTGTGTTAGTGTTAATCAGTTTAACCTACAGGGTCCAAGTTGAACTATGCGGTTGTTCCCTGCACTTGGACCGGTACTTCTCTCTAGGGTTTTCAACACACTTGTTCCTGGTTATGGTTATACACTTTGTTGTACGTCGCTCTGGATAAGAGCATCTGCCAAATGCCTGTAATGTAATGTAATGGGCAGGAATCACGAGAAGAAGAACTCTCCACCTGCTCTGTATGCGAACGGGATGGCACCTGTTCTTCGTCACGGCCCCGTGGCGCGGCCGGTGCGGATTCGCTGTCGTCCGTTTCGCCTCGGAGGGGCGAAGGTGCAAGTAGGAAGATTAAATGTCTTTATCCGGCCGAAAACGGGGAGCCGTCTGGGCCAGGACGTCGACGGGCTGAACTTTGATCGGCTGTCAGATCCGCGGAATGTGAGCGTCCGTCACCGTGGAGACGGATGATTATCTCAGCGTGGAGCCGGAATAAGTCAGGAAGGAAGTGGATCATATTGTTTGTATAGCACTTCAGAGGCGCATGTCACTTGTCACCTGTTTCACTCAGTACGCCGATGTTAAAATGAATACACGACACGTCGGCCCGAGTGCCATGTTTTTAGACTGGAAGGCACTGTCCTTATGGCTTGTTTTATAGGAGACAGATATATCTTTAAAGAGTAATTTCATAGGATGTGGTGTGAATTCTTGCAGTGATCTATTTTCTGTTCAATTTTCCTCAGCGGAGGTTAGTCACACTTAGACTATTCTGAGTAATATGAGTAATATTTTATATCTGAATCATCACATGGGTTACGCAGGACATGTATGAAGAATTTATTTTTCAGCCACTCAAACAAAAACTTCCTTTTTTATGCAAAGTTAAAAGTCTGTAGCTACCATAAAGATCCACTGAAGAAGAATCAAATGATACAGTGTGTGCCAGCAGTTAGAGCCAGCAGACGATTTACAGTAACATTTACAGTAACAATTTACAATAACATTCACAGTAACAATTAGCAATAACATTTTCGGTATCAATTTACAGTAACTTGTGCGCGACAATGCATCCAGTTAAAGGCAGCTTTATCTTGTACAAAGCTAATGGTGAATTTGCCACTGTTTGGACAGTGAAGAGTGAGCAGGCCATTTCTGATGTATGAGGAAGCCTTCCTCTGTCTCCATGGACCCAGTCACTGTTAGTTCTCTGTACACCAGTGAAGTGGTGCTCCTGCACTAGTGTGGAGACCAGTTACAGCTTATGAAGCTAGGTGGAGCACAGGACACCTTTTAGTCCAAGGTGAGATCATTTCTTAACCTGCCAGAACCTGACTGGATTACAAACCTCAATTATGCGATTGTGCCAGAAATGTATTTATTTTGTGGCCGATACATACTCTAAGAGGTGTAAGTCCACTGCTGGTTTGAACCGTAGCCCCAGTTGTCTACACCACATAGCTAGTAATGACTAGCCAGCTGATCAGCGGAACGAGGTCTTCGGAACGAGTCGCTTTTGTATCTTCTGTAATATCTCTGAACACTCTTGGTTGTGCTACCATTCAAGGATGTGTACACTGCAATATGCTATACTCGCCTTGTGTTTATTAACAATTACAGCTTGCAACAAAAAAAAAGACTGAGCAGTTATCGGTTTTCATTGTGACCACAGGCTGCGTCGTACTAATAAGTCTGTCGAGATATGGAAAAGCAGAGATGCTCAATTAATTTCCAACGCGATTTCAGTACAGTCATACTGATTTGGTTCTGCGGTGGTTATTGCCAAGAACTGTAATCTGTGACAGTCATTTTCAGTTACACGCTTCCGAGTAGCTCTTTTTGCCAAAGCTCTTCACTTTCTTACTAGGATGCAGAAAAAGACAGCTTGTCGCATTTGCAGTTTTGTGTCCTTTGTCCTGTGTGTCCTGGTGATTGATCGCTGCATTAAGGTTTTCCCTGACCTGTTACTTGCAGTACCGTGACGGGGACAGTTTGGCAGCCATAACTCACTCTGAAGAAAGTGAATCACGTTTAAACTTCTTAAACTGGGGTTTACGACAGCAATGCCCAGCCGCTTCCTGACTGCATTAAAATATAGGTTGCAATCGCTCTTAAGACGTAGGACATATCTTTTTGTTATGGTTTTACAGAGCACAATCACAGAGGAAATGTATCCTGTCTATTGATTTTTTTATGGTATTATTCATTTTTTTGATCAGCAATAGCACCAAACCCCTCTGAAATACTGCAGAGAACCTATCTGCACAGGAGCCCCGTAAAGTGAAGGTTTATGGGAAATGGTGTTTTTTTTTCCACAACAGGGGAAGGCAGTTGAAACGAGGTATCTGTAAATCCGAAAGTTTGGAGCTGCACTAGGGTATGATGTCCCACAGCACGCCTACCCTGTTGCAAAGAATATCAGTTTGAACCACCACATCTTCAAAGGTTAGTTTTTGAGAGGACCCATTTAAAATGTAATGATACTGAAATTAATATTTTATATTGAGCGCTGTGCTGCTGCTAGTCATGCATGCATGGACCGTGCCCTGCAGACCTGACCCAGCTGACCCGAGGATGACCTCATGGCTTAGTCATCAACTGGCCAATGGCAGGTCTGTTCCTAGGCAACCTTGGTAAGAAGGTCCAATGTCAGGCATCAGCAACACAAATAAATAAACCAAGGAAAAAAATCTGACATTTATGCCGGAAAACCAGGTGAAAGATCGTTCTGATGACTACATCCACACCATCGAAAATGAAACCGGGCATTTCATGTTTGCGAATTTTACTGTGTGCAAGGGAGACTAATGTTGACTTCACACAAACCTTCAATGGCACAAGAAAAAATAAACAAAATAAATGAATAAATAAATCCAAGTTAGCCCTTAGTATGGTTTGCCCGTTCAACTACAAAAAAATAGCAGCCTATTTAAACAATAAGTCTATAGTAATGTAATTAATTCCAACTATTCCAATGACATCAAAATTGTATAAAATTTGAATTTGATTTCAGGCTTACAAGTAGAGACCTGAATCACCTAATGTCATTCATTGCTGATGTATTTATGCATACAGTTTTGTTGATAAAATCCATTGCACATACATGCCATTAAATGTCAACGACGGTCTCTTGTACAGATGTTCAGCCTCAAACGGACAAGACAAACAAGCTTTTGCTGAACAAATCGAGTCACGAATCAGGGAAATCCACTCCAAAAACGGTGTTTGTAGTTACGCAGTGTGCAGGAGTAGCTTCTCTGTTTCCGGCCTGTTGCGCTGCGTGAAAATGAGCCGGACCTGCGTTTCCTCTCGTCCAGTCACGATGAGCGGTGTTACGCTTCGGAGCGTTCCCCTCCACAGCGAAGCTCTGCGAGAGCCTCTCACTTTTCCCAGCTGTCTGATTGAAGTGACAGAATCCACGAGGATTCCTCCTTCGTCACCCTCCATACCTAATGCCAGCTGAGTGGAAGTACAGTGCTAACCCAGCACATAGTCATGAATATCTGTTGCCTATTTGTGACACAGCCACACATATTGCTCATTCAACCTAGCATAACAGGCAATTATAACAAATTAAAATCATAAGAAGGGGCACTCTAAACAATTAAGCAGATTATAGATGAAACTTGTTTTTGTTTCAGATACGCACTGATTTGTTATCCATCCTCTCATCACACCGAGTGTTTTGCACACACCACTATGGTACCTTAGTACCGAGGATGCTGCACCGAGATGTGTATCCTAGCAACAGACTCAGTCCATTGACTCTATTGTGTGTGATCTCTATCTAAACTCTGATGAGCTTTAATGTAGTGTATTGTTCGTGCATACTGTGGTCTTACTATTTTGCATTTTCCAACTGCATTGAACACCTTAAAATTGGCTTCAGTTAGAAATCAATACATATTTACCAGGCTCTGTAAATATTAAAATGGACAGTAATGATCCACAATTAATCTTTAATAAGTGTTTCTTTTTTAACATTTTTTCTCATTGGAACATTTACGCAAAACTGACTGCAGCAGCAAAATGATGTACAAAGACTGGTATAAGTGATATATATATATTTTTAAATTGGTGTGTACCATAACTGCAATATACTTTTCTTCAACTTATTTGTAATTCCCCAATAAAAAGCTTGTGACTCATGCAGTTTTCCCCAATTACAGTCAAGTCATAATTAAAAACAAAAATAATGTCAATATTTATTTCTTACTGTTATGTGTGCTCTCTATGGCAATACACAGATGCTTTATAGCTCTGTGCTGCAAAGGTTTAGTGATATTTTAATGATAACCAAGGGCAGAATGCCTCTATGGTATTATGAACCAGAAATCTCAGGATCTTTTAAATAATTAATGTTGTATTAAATCTATTTATTTAATAAAGATGTTTCTCTCAAGTTCCATTTGGATATGATGCTGTCCTGCTAGCTGAGCTAGTGACATGCTAGTGAAGTATCATAGGACCTGCAGCTCACTATTGCTGATGAAATTCTGTATGTCCTAAAATGTCCCAAAAAAAAGTGCACAGACACACACATGCATGCACATACATGTGCATGTACAAATAAACATTTACCAACAGCAGGGCTTTAGGGTGGAGGGAGAGACTGCAGCAAGCTCAGTCACCCTTAGTGCTCATAACTTCATCTGACATTAGCTTTGCAAGCTAGCTGTTTGGCTAAATGCCCATTTCCTGTAGCAGTTTGCTAGCACAGCAAATGCACTGGGTCGTCTTGTTTTCTTCTACCTTGTTTCTCCTGGCCATTTTAGATCAGTTTATTTACATACACACACACATGCATGCACACACACACAAAAAGACTGAAGCACGAGTCCGAACTACAGAGGAAGAGAAAGTGTGTGTGTGTGTGAAACACATCTTAAGAATGGTTTTAAGACACATTTCCCATTTGCAGTAATTGATATACTTCACACAATGTCTGCTTTCTGAGGGAAAAAAACACCTTTAAACTAAACATAGCTGCTACTTTAAAGAGGGTATTAGTCATGCATTTTTCCATTCAATTTGTTGAGGAAAAGTACATACTTCCCTAATGGAAATTTCTCTGTCATCAAATGAAATGGGTCAAATCTGAAATTGATTAGCACTATTCATACTGAATGTTGATGGATAATTTGCTTATATGTAGTCATAATATTGACTTAAATTGACTGAATACTCATGAGAGCTTGATTTTTATCGGCTCATATGAAAGTGTTTTACTGTGGAGGTCATGTGTACATTTAAATTTTCTGGTCTGTCCTGCTTCTTTGTCTACTTACTATATCAGCATGATGTTTCCAATGGAAACAGTAATGTTCTAGGAATTATCTAAAAACAATTCAGAATTCAACTTCAATCAAGGATTACAAATTTTAAGTAATACAGTCATAATCTTCCAACACATCTGGCTCAACACTGAAAAAATTTATTTTTGAATTTCTGTTAAATATGGTCGAGGGAGGGTGCTCGATTGATGCACTTAGTTACTAGAACTGAAAGACTGAAAAGAGCTCAATGAACTTGAAATATGACCTAAATGAGCCTCTAGAAGGCCTCTTTATAACCAGCCTATTGAAAGCAATGGGAAATGCATACACTGATCGCTGATCCGTGGATGTGCATGTGTGTGAGGCAGCTGCTGTCCAAGGTCCTGCAGGCCTCGCTGGCTGTAGGAGGGAACAGGCACTGCTGCTGTCCAAGGTCCTGTAGTAGGCCTGGCTGGTTGTGGAGGGAACAGGAACAGCTGCTGTCCAAGGTCCTGTAGTAGGCCTCGCTGGTTGTGGAGGGAACAGGAACAGCTGCTGTCCAAGGTCCTGTAGGCCTCCCTGGTTGGGGAGGGAACAGTAGCAGCTGCTGTCCAAGGTCCTGTAGGCCTCGGTGGTTGTGGAGGGAACAGGAACAGCTGCTGTCCAAGCTCCTGTAGGCCTCCCTGGCTGTGGGAGGGAACAGGCACAGCTACTAGCAGCAGCCAATAAGGAGGAGCAACCTTCTCTGCTCCTTCTCCAGTGTCACACGTATAAACATTACATTTTAAAGTGCCCTATGTGCATTATATATTATTTTCTGCTATTATCTATTTATTGAAGCCAGGGGTATTGTAAGTACACTTTATGGTGTATGGGAAACATTTTGCAGTGATCTGAATCTCAGGGTAGTTTCTTTATGGACCCAGGGATAAACGTAAATAATTAAAATGAACAAAGTCCAGATAACTTGTATTAATAATGCAAACGTTAAGTGCTAATAAATATCCCATAAGCCGTTAGCATAATGACTTACTCTTCAAATGTGCAGCAAACATGCTTAGTGTACATACTTTGTCTCCCTGGAACATTTCTAGGATGACTCCAAACTTCCCATATCCAAAAAGACAGTCTTTATGTAAGTTCTAAGTAAGTTCGGGATAGGTTGGGAATGCTAGAGACTTACACTGCATTGCTGTGCTCTGGAGGTTAAACTGAAGAATGGTAATTGCCCTACTGGATTTAACACTAAATGAGACATTGTATTTGTAGTGTCCTGTTAAATTGTCATCTTTTCTGTCCAAATCTTTTCGGTAATTGGTTCTGTTATCACTTTCTGTTGTAATTGTACTCCTGGTTCAGAAACTTTCTTCCATCAGTTTAACAAAATATTTCATCAATTGCTTGAATAACAACTGCAAGGTGACTTCCTTTGGTAATGAAGGAGTTTGTTTCTAATTCAGTTCTGTTTTTTTATTCTGAATCTGAACATTTCTAGTTGCTGGGTGGCGCATGCTGTTAACATGCTGTTAACGTGCTGTTTAACATGCTGTTTCATTGTGTGGATAAGGCCCGCAGAGAGGTCTACTGCAGTTCAAGATAAAAAAAGATATATATATATATATATATATATAATTAAAAAAGATATATATATATATATATATAATAAAAAAAGATATATATATATAATTTATTTTTTCATACAGATTGCTTATGATGCCTTCCTGAGTGTCATGATTTCATAGTGGATAGTTAGCTTAAAATGTACCATTGTCCATTGTATTCACATAAATACATTATATAATTAAAGAATCTCTCTCTGTATGTGTCATGGGCCTTTTTTAATTAAGAGTGAAAATACGAAATGTAGGTACGGTGTGGGGATCAGTAATTAACTTTTTAATTATTATGAATATAACTTTTATCCCTTGATAAAAGCATTTTATAAATCAATTCAAGCTACTTCTCAGGAAAGCCTTTTTTATTTGATGGACTAGATTATGGCTTAATTTATTAGATTTTTTTCTGTCCTCATTTCACAGTATTTAAAACTTGTTTTTTTTAATATAGCCAGTTCATTATTAGTAAAAATGCCTTACGTAATGAATCAATATAATTATTTCATTGCGATTTATTAATTAAGCAGCTTTTAACCAAGGATTTTGGGTTTGATATCACAGTTACTCATTGTACATTCAGTACCTGAGACCTGAATGGCTTCCTAAAATATCCATCTCATTTTACTTTTAATAAAATTGCTGATATGTTCATCAAAGATTAAATATGAGTAACTGTGTAGTGTAATAGCGTTAATACTGTAATTGATGTCATGTGCCCTACTTTGAAGAATATCCAAACATTTCTTTAAACCTGTTGCAGAAGGCTGAATATATCAAATGTTTGTCCATAATTTTGTAGAATAGAGGACATCGGTGAACTTTCATACTAGGTTACTACAACTGGGGCCTTATTTATAAAAAGTATTTTAGATCAACTTTGTGGCGCGTACGTAGAATATCACGTCAAAGAAGTAATTTATAAAATTTCAACATGACTCGATGTAGCCTAAAACAACATACATTACTTACTCTGTTTAGTTTGTTTAACTTCTTTCATCATCCAATTTTATCAAAATCTTCAGAACAAAAAGGAAACATAGCCTGCCATGGGAACATTATTTTTCCTAAATTGTTAGCTGACCAGATCTGTTGAACGAAGTGAAAAAAGAAACTGGCTCACGAGGGTAGCTGACCAGTAACTTTAGGTGTCAATAGAGCTGAAAGTATCACAGAGGTTATTGACAAGGAAAACCAGACGATCCACTTGCTCTGGGTCCAGGGCAGAACGTTTTTTGTTGACAGAGGAAGTAACGTTAGCACAGGAAATGAACTTTGCGTGCATGAACATGATTCACCGCATGCAAATAAGCCTGTATATTCATGTTAATTACAAAACGCGGGATCCAAAACTAATATTCGAATGCTCAAATTTAGGTTCGACCTTAAAAAAAAAGATTTGCGAATAGTTTTCTAACTTCGAATATTTTCGAAGTTAGCCCTACTGCAGGCAGGTGGAAATTAAATCAAACAAACAGTGGGGGATGTAATAAGGAGACAGAGGTGTGTGTAGACAACAAATGCCTAATGAAATCTGCGTTGTGAAAAAATGCAATTTATAAAGATTTAATTTGTGATAAAAACACTGGCAATACATGCAGCCATCCATCAAAGAATCCTGAAGTCTGTTAAAATGACGTGAATCACATATGCTGGGGTACTACCACAGTGAGAAACATGATGATAAACAAATGTATAATGACCTGCTGAACATGCACATTTATTCAGCACTATGTATACTAATCGCCCAGTACACAGCAAAATGTGTTTTAAAATTCCCAATGCTTGATCAAATCTGAAAGTAGATTTTTCTTTCACAGAGCAAATTGGATCCCTATTAGAACATGTACATGTTCTTGTGTCAGTGGTACTGTAATCTGCTACAGCTTTGAGTCAGTGGTTTAATTGCAATGTGACAGTGACTCCTCTGGAAAAGCTTATAGGAAAAAGGTTTAATGGTGTCTGTTGTGGTGACTGAATGATTGAAATGCCATCATTATGCAGGCTGCTATATTATTTGAAAGTTATTTCTCTTTCTGCAGTGCAAAGGCTTTTTCATAATTACTTTATGCTGGCTAAATGTGCATACTGTGTTTTGTGTAGAATGGTGGTAACAAATGCTGTTCCTGGAGATCTACTTTCCTGTAGGTTTTCATTTCAACTCTAATTTGGCACACCTCACTCTACTAATTAGCAGCTGCACAACGTCTCTAGCTGCTGAATGGGGTGTGCTTTGTTTGTGTTTAACTGAAAACCTGCCGGACGGTAGATCTCTCTCTTATATTTATTAGTCCTTAGGCAGTTTGTGACTTGAACCATTGTTATATCTTTGCTGTATCTATTAGGTATTAGATATGTGTCTAATATAAGCCTGCTTTTCTTATATCCTTTTCTTTACAGCACAGCCACATCATAGAACACTACACAGCTATAAAGCCAGTCAGTCTGTTTCCTCACCAACATGGTACAACAGTCTAGAGAAAGGTCATAGCACAACTTTGGTCCCTCAGACCATAAATCTAGTGTAAATGCATTAGGAGATTGTGTCTCCCTCTCGATTTTTAAACAGTGTCACTTGGACTTTAAACACTTTTTGGTGGCATGGTGATAAATAGTACATGAATAAGAACATTTAACCTTAAAGGCATACTACTCAGGATTTATATTTTTTTAACTTGAAAATATCATAGACCATAGATCATAGATCACCATGCTAAGGCATACCTAAAATTTGTTCTGGATGTTTCTGGGCGTGTTGCTCTTTTCTGTGTGGGGAGTGGTGGGTGTGGCTACAGAGCCTATATTTGTTGCTAGCTATCTAGCCGGTGCAATGGCCCAGATACAGTGAAGCAAAAAGACAAGCCAACAGGACTTGTTCAAGAACTAGAGATAACCTTGGAAATGCTTTTGCTCAGTGACGTCAGCTGAAGTCCGCAGAGGGGATGAAAAGCAACGTGAAGTTGGCTTGTTTTTTGTTGGACCTGTAAGTAAGTGTTACCTCTTGCTATCCACCTAGGGTTGCTAGAAATCCAGGTTTTGACCAAGATGTCTGGTTTTAAAATGATTTGTACATATCCGGTTCATGGTCCCAACCGGTCAATGCAATGTACTGTCTGAGTAATTGATGGGAGAAATTTACCGGTAGTTTCAAATGAATTTGCATGTCTGTTACTCGCTCGGGTACTCGGGGGTGAGGTTGAAGATGGAGGAGGAGACTTCTTTGATTGTAAACAGGATTACAGCAAGGCTCTAAAATCATGCATAGTATGCCTTTAAATCTGTTCAATAGCAATTTTTTAAACACAGTGTTTTTCGGCAGCTGAGCTATCCCAGGTGGATGATAAACTTAATCAGCTCTTGAGATTCTTTCAGAGGTACACATTCTGCGCTTTACCAAGGAAAACACTTTTCTGTATGAACTCTGTGTCACCCCAGTGGAGATTAATGCATAGGAATAATGTGATATGAATTTTATCGTACTGAATGTACGATATCTATCTGTAATGGAACCTATGGAGCTCAACACTAGAAAGGTGCTCAGCTCAAAAAGATGTTGAAATTTGTGTTTCTTTGGGCACAAACAGCAAACTGAAATTTCATGGCTTTCCGGTACTGTCTGCGGGCTTCATGATAACTGGGGAGAGGCTCATTTTAGGGTCCTTGAGGGATGATGGTACTTGGTCTAATGACACAATTAGCAGCTTTTACGCTCAAGTAAAGATGACATGTGGCTGCACAGGAACAATATAATTGAGGACAGCCATCCTTTACAGATTTTAAAAAGGTTACACTGGAATAAGACTTATGCACAGAAACAGTCCTCACTATCCACCACATGCAGTATAATAATAATAATAATTGTAATAATAATAATTCAGTGTTTGTGCCAATTTGTTTGTTTCACACAAGTGTGTTCACTGTTATGAAGTCTTCTGGATGAAAATGTAGCCTACTTCATTTGGATAACTTGAAAATGGGCCATATTTTGTAATGGTAGCATTTTCCAGGGATTCCAGTTATTCCTTTTATTTCTGGACACCTTTCTGTGTAGGAAAGGGTTAAACCCAATGGTAGCATGCAGCATAGTGCTTCTTCAGTCAATTAGGAAGCACTTGCTATGTAATTGGGTTTGTTATTAGCTGAACTGTCAGTAAATTAAAAATTATTCTTGGGGAACCACTTGGAAAAAGGATTCTCTCCACTTACCCTTAAAGCAGCTGGACTGATCTGAAGGTGACATTTCACAGCAACAGAGTAGCAGTGTCTTAGTGAGGACATCTGATATCATCCAACCAATACACACACATACAAATGCAGGCACGCACACACACACACACTCACACACACACAAACACATGCACACACACACACACACACACACACAGGCACACACACACACACATGCACACACAGACGCCCAAACACACACATACACACCCACACACACACACACACACACACAAACACACACACACACAGGCACGCACATGCCCACACACACACATAGGCTCACATACACACAGGCACATGCACACGCACACAGGCACACAGAGTTTCAAGGACAGTACTGCAAATGGGTGCAGCACGTGCAATACTCAATGGATTCACTTTTTTGCAGGTAAGGAAAATATGAGTCAGTGATCCATTGGGTATACAGTGTGAGTCAGTGATCCATTAGGTATACAGTGTGAGTCAGTGATCCATTGGGTATACAGTCCGAGTCAGTAAGCCATTGGATATACGGTACAGCAAACTTAAAAGAGCTGTGTCATTACATGTAATTGAGTTATATGACTAATAGACTGTTCCCGTTTGCAACTGTGCTTACCATAACCTCTCAAGGGAATTAGCCGGGTGTAAAGCATCACTTAATTTATCTACAAACATTTTGCTGAATTGGTCAAATCCTCACTGACAAGCATTCCCTGGGCATAAAGATACAGGAAACCGCTCACCAGCTGCCTTGAGACAGTATGGGTGTGGAGATGAATTTGTCTTTTCATGATAGTGCTGTACTAGATCATTTCTGAGTTTTTTATTTTTCTTTGTTTTCGCTGACAAACTAGTAATGGGGATTTCTGGCCATTTTAGTGCTTGAAGGGGGAAAATAAAGAGTTGTGCGAATTGCTATAAAAAAAGAAAACAGAAGTTTTGCGGTTGTACTGTATTAAACATTCTGGACATTTCCGAAGACATCTGAAACCAAAATGTACCGTACACAGCCTGTTGCGGAAAGTCAAGTGCAGTTATTTTATTTTCATTTGTTTAGGTCCTGTGTGGGCTTTGAAAATAGATTGTGCTGCATGTAATGTTGCCATGTTATGTTGAGCACTTCAGAAAATAGAACGTTTCATGTGCGGTAGTCTATGTATATTTTTTTGTAGGAATTAAGACTGATGGGCTTTTGGCTGTGAGTAAAACTTCATTGAATGTCATCTTCACTTAAAGGTAGCTAGCAAAATATGGACATGCTTGTGCAGTGTCAGGAAATAGGGTTTTTTATCTGTGCCAGTAGGCAGTGGGGTACCGTGGTAACCACCGGAAAACAATTCCGCCATTTTGTAAGACGCTCAATCCACTCAGGATTAGATTCTCTAATGTTTATTACAAATCCATAATGTACACACTCATTAAAAAAGTTTTGTTGTGTTTAAAAAATAATACCTGCTTCCCTTGAATGCTGATTGCTGCATCCGCACAGTAACTGACTGTTGCTGTTACATTGCTTGGAGAACTCATACTTCAGTTGGAGATTTATACTGTGCTAAAAGAAATCTTCTATTATATCCAAATTCTTTACATGGGGTACCAAAGGGTAACTAAAAATAATCAAGACGAGCAGTAACCTATGTACCAGTTACCAATGACAAATGACCACGTGTGTTTCTGATAACCTGAAATGCTTTGTAGAACCACAGTTAGGGCGGTGAATTTGTAATTCAAAAACTGCAGGGTCGGTTCCCAGGAGTGACCGTGCTGTTGTACCTTTTAGTGCCTTAACCTGCACTGTTTCAGTAAATATCCAACTGTATAAATAAGCAGTCACTGAGGAAAACATGCCTGAATATGATATTATGTAATGGACCCAGACCATTTCCTCTGGTGAACCTTGCTGAATGGTGGATCAATATGGCTTTGATAAGGTCAGTGCGTGTTATGTTTCCATCTGAAAGACTGAAGATGAGTCGATGAAAATTCTGCTTCGCCAGTGAGAGGGTAGCTTTTGATCACATTTGAGATAGAGAGAAACATGGTGGGGATGGGGGGGGGGCGTGGGGGGGGGGGGGGGGGGGGGGGGGGGGGGGGGGCTGGGGTGGGACTGAATTTAACCACAGGAACGTAAACATCATTGTGAAATTCTCAACATCATAATCCATGACCCCTGACCTACACTTCAACTGACCAAAAATGAGTCACACTTTTTTTCCCAGATTTTTCCTTTATCTGATACTGATGTGGTCTGAACACCAGTGTTAAAAATGTTTAGTGTGTTGGGCCAGGCATGGGGTGAGCTCAGCGTTCTGACTTCAGCCAAACATTCTCAGCCTGTTTAGCACAGTAAATAGACCACATGTGACAGACTGACAGTTTAGCACATTTCATACTGCTTAAGAACCTGTTACGTCAGCAAATGCCTCAAATGAGCCAGTCTGAATATGATTATGGAATAAAATGAATCATAACGAGTATGATTGCTCCGTAAGTTGGAGATCATGAGTGCTATTGCAACAGACGGTTGGATGAGACATCCAGTCGTGTATAGCCTCGCATGGATCAAATGTATGCAAGTCTGAGGGCTTTCCCTATACTGACTGCTGGTGTCATTTCATGTTTAGCATCTTGCATTTTCTACAGGCAATCTCTTTATACTGCTGGATATTTACTGCAGCAATTCAGGGTCACCCGAGTACAAGGGCTGTGCTCTGCCTGTGAATCAAACTAACAAGCCCTGGGTTACAATCAGACTTCCCTTAGTAACAGCCTTCAGGAGTTTCCTTTTCTGGGATCACACACCTCGGGTAAATTGCAGTTCCATGCAACTCAAGTTCAGTTAACGCATTGAGAGACATATTTACCAAAGGATTAGGCTGCTTTTCTGATGCAAAAGCTGTTGCTACAAGGTCGTAACATCTACGTTGTACTTACTGAATCGTCGCAATGGGTCAAAACATAGCTGTGAGGATTTATTTTGTGGAGATTACATCACTCTGCAACTTTCCTTTTGTTGCATAGTTAAGCGTGTTCATTCATACATATACCTGGATTGAAGGTATGTGGAGATTATGTAAATTAGGCCAGTTAAGTATTCTGTCTAATTTGCTAAATCATGCATTTGTTGCAACTCCCCGCTTTGCGTGAAAGCAGGTGGTAATTTACCCTGAGCTGTGTGTGAGCCTATAGCAAAGTAAGCCTAAGAAACGCGTTTGAAATCAATAGCGCTAGCAACTAGAAGAAATAATATGCAAATTGCTTTGCAGTTGTGAATTATTATAATAATTACATGACTATGAAAACTTATGAGTGAGCTATTCACACTCAAGGCACCACGGCTGTTTTAGCACTGTCGGAAGACCTCGCGGGGAAGCAATACATTGTGAGCGAGTTTTTAGGGACCGGACAGATTTCCTTGCAAATGAGGACGAGTGCTTTATGAGTCGATACTGTTTACCCAGAGCCATCCTGCCTCAGCTTTCCGAGCAGCATATTTAGTTTAACTGGGACAGTACTGCTGATGGGACCGAATAATGGCTGTGCTCTTACCTGGACATTCATCAACAGCACTTCAATTTAGCATTCATGGAGTTATTCTTTTTTACTCACTGCCATTTTGTTTTACTCCTGTCTCTATGATTCCTAATGCTTTACTATTTATCAGCATTTTACTGCCATTTCCAAGCGATTTGAATGGCGGAATAAGATGCACTTAGCCACCGTATTAAGATAATTGAGGCTGTTCACTGGGTAGAGTCGTAAAGCTCGTTCACTGGCACACACTTTTAGGGGTATTAGTGAAATGAAACGTGCGTACTGAATGATAGTTAATCTCCATGTCTACATCTCCATGTAGCATAGTTTCAGAAGAAGCAATGTGCCTCCTTATTTTTGTTGACCAGTAATAGAAACCCCCTTTCCAGGCACATGATAATGCTAATGTATGTTACACAATTATATATTGAATCTAAAAAAGCCCAAATTAACAGACAAAAGTGCATATATTAATACGACCATAAGCAAAAACATGATGTGTAGTAGTAACACTACTATACTGCTACTCTATAGCTGCTCATAATATTTTGGACCTTCCATTCTGGGCATTATTATCATTATTTTTGGGCATTATTTATCATTATTTATCATTTAAGTGAAGGGAAAACTTTCAATGAGTGTGTAACTATTATGGTAATTGATAGCACAGATCCATAAAAGCTAACATTGATTCACTGCCCTCATGCTGTTGACATTCAGTGTTCAGCTTATTTTGAACTAACAGCTCTGTTTTCACAGCCTGACCCATTACTGATATTGATTTATGTAATAAAATTAGAGACAATTTACACTTTTTTCCCATTTTTTCCTTCGTACTTGAAACCTTTTACTGAGTAAAAACTGATTTGGTTCAAACACACACACACCCACCCACACCCACACACACACACACACACACACACACACACACATGCACATTCTTTTAAAATAATGATAGAGCTTTCTTCAATGCAATTATCACCCAGTATACAGAGAATATGGGTAATGAAGGAGACATTAGTTTATGATTAACATTATTAATTATTATTGAACATATCGAAACCATCAAAATGCAAGATGTATGTTCTGTATTCATAATCAGCCACGGCAAGCTGCTATGATTAAATGAAAAATAAAAAAAACTGAATTAATGGCTCCATTTATTATTCAATATAGGAAGCTGAGCTGGGGGGACACTGTACTGCTCTGCCAGCGAGAGATTCACCTGATATGCACACAGCCAATAGCTTTCTGACTGCAAATTAAACAGAAATAAACCGCTTTTTACAATGGCTACCATAAAGCCATTCAGTCTTCATGCTTAAAGCTTTGTCTTCAGTTTCCACATAGTAAATCAAATCACACCTCCAGTTTGTTGCATGAATGCTTGCTTTGTTTTTGCTGTAGCTTCTGGCTTTCAAACTGAATGCACACTTTGGATTGGTCAGGGATAATTATGTAACCTTGACAGTTTAAACTATGGGACCCAGTGTGGACCGAGGGAGAACACAGTGTACTTTATCACAATAAAATCTACTCTTTCAAAGTTGATTCAACACATTGAATATTTTAAGCCTGGGGTAAAAAAAAAAAAGCTTGCACTTCTTAACTCATTCACCTACTAATTTTAGGTAATAATAGTCCTTTTCTGGTGATTCACGGTCCTGGTTTCGCAAACAGACGATTTGGTGTCCGCGTACAATGGAACGCTTTCCGGAGTTAATTACTGGGTGAACTTAATTAGGCGAGGGAGTTAATTAGCTAGTGGAGTGAGTTACAAAAGGGTTTTCGTGCTCTCTGGAGATGTGCCAGACACAGGTAATGCTTTACAGAGGTCTGTGTGACATCAGGGAGGGAAGGTCTAACTAGGCCCACTGTTCATGTTTAAGCACTCCATTATGCAAATTTCATGGACTTCCTTTCCATTTCAAGTACAACATTTCAAAGTAAAAGCTTTTAAGGTGTTAATATTTATGACATAATGATATTAGATCATAAAGATCATGGTAAAAATAGTGAGAAAAGTGAAATAGTGTACTAGAAGGACCTGGAGCCGACATGGTTTTAAGTAATGCGTGTATTTGGGATTGCAAAATAAATGAGTAAATATATTCGCTTTTTTTGGTAAAGGCACACAAAGACAGAAACACGACCAATGCTGGTGGGTTAAAATGGTGGGGGACAATGATTGCGTAATGGCTAATGGAGGCCGGTCTGTATTTTGAAAAGGTACACATCCTTTGCTGAAATGGATACTCACCATCTTGACTGAGTATTCTTGAGTGAGTAATCACTATGTTTGTTTTTGTTTTTTTTTTGCATTGATGAAACTTGGCCAATGCATAATAAGCATGTGTAGATTGCCGAGATGCATTTCTGAAAACATAAAAGTCACATCTGTCTCTTGTCATGTTTAATTAATAATGTCCTACATTTGCTTTAATTTACAATTCAGATTTGCTTTGTTGCTCTGAGACAATTATTTTGCTAGACCTTTATTCCTTGGAAAGGACATGGCATTCCGGTTTTAAACAAAGCCTTTCGGCATGTTTTATTATTTTAATTTAAATATTTTAAATGCAAACCTACAGTTGTGAATATCTGCATTAGAAATGAGAACGAGCAATAACTAGAAAAGGTCACATGGTGTGTTATGTCACCACTGGTGCAACAAGTGACATCACCATGACATACCACGTGACCATGGGCCTATTTTCAGGCACCGACGTTAGGATCTGGGAACGCCAAAGCAGTACTTTTGAAGGTGTAATGATCTTTAAGTTGTTCTATAGCTCTTACAAAGGACCATTCAGAGGAAGCATATCTCTTAACGACCCACTGTCTGACTTAGGTAAAAAAAAAAAAGGTGACTGTCATAACTGCTTTAGAAATTGATGATGCTATTTCTGAGCACAATATTCCATCTGTGCTACGTCGCTAAACTGAGAGTGCCTAACAGAATGCAGAATGTGTTTCTGCACAATGCAGTATGCAGTATATCCAGCAAGCTTTCCAGAATTTGCATTTGCTGTGCTCGTGGAGAGAATCAATAAATCAATCAATCAATCAATCAATCAATCAATCTTTGTTGTCCCATGTGGGGAAATTTGGTTTGCAGCCAGAGCTAAAACCATTTACCAAAAACTACACTAAAATTTACAAGGGCAACCATAAAACAATAAGACAATAAAAGAATAAAACAATAAAAAAATAAAAACTATTAAAAAAAACACATATTGTCAGAAATTAAGTAAAAACAGTACATTAATGCAAGGTGCAAAGAGCACCTTGGCTGAGTGGAAATCTATAGAACTGCTGAAAATACTATACCTACATATGTACAGTATTCAGTATATATTACAGGCATTTTTTATATACACAGTAAGCTCCATAATGTTTGGGACAAAGACATGTATATGTAATCAAACAGCAGCGCTCTCTATACAAATGGTTGACCTGGTTTACCGAAGATCTGCAATACAATAATAACATTGCCCGTCCTGACTGAGGTGGTGAAGAAAATAGGTAGGGAAGCTCGGTATGTCTGGGTCGGCAGCTTTTGTACGTGATTAAGTGTGAAGTCCTCTCTGTGAGCGCACAGAGGCCCCTGTGGCTTCCAATCTGAATCCTGAAAGGGGCCCTGAGTGGCTGTCTGCCAGTCATGTGACCACCAAGCACGAGGATTGGCTCATAAGTTATTCATCGGCTCCTGTTTAACCTGCAGAGTTTATGTACACTGCCAAGGCACTGAGCTAATATTGACTGTGAAGACAGCGCTGTATCTACACCCCCGACCAGCACTGTTAGGGGTTGACTGCCAACGCAACTGGGAAATGACATCGTTTTTGGAGTTAGGGGAGGTTTGGAATGAATGCCTTTGTTTGCGCTTATACATGAGAGCTATGGTTTTCAAACTCTGCAGGAAGACACAGTTGCAAAGTTTGGGTAATTAAGGCCTGGGCGCATCCTTAAAACATCCTGGACGTACTGAACTCACGCATAACATTTCCTTAACATGTACTTGCTATTAAACGCAGCTGTTGTTTTGGTGATTTATTTATTTTGACCAACACAATTTTGGCTTGTTTGGCAATCATCAAAATGGAAATAAACACATAAATAAACAAAATGCACGTGCAGTAAAAAAGTAATGCTTGCATGCATTGCAGTCGGTATTAAGGACCAATATTGATTTGTACTCTCTGGGGATGTAAGGCTGTTGCTAATGTTCTCCTCTGAGTTGTTCCAGCCAAAAGCTTTAAAGCTTCTATCATCTGGAGATGCTGTGCTGTGCCTGGCCTGAGTTTGAGTGGTCCTGAAATTCATCATGGGGCCTGTGTGTGTGTGTGTGTGTGTGTGTGTGCACGTGTGTGTGGACTTGTAATACTATCTTTGTGGGAACCAAATGTCCTCACAAGGATATAAAGATGAGGAAAATGTATCTTTGTGGGGACCTTTTGCTGGTCCCCACAAGGTCAAGAGGCTGTTTTAGGGTTAGGAGTTAGGGTTAGGGTTAGGAAATTGAGCATGAATAGTCATTTATAAGCTGTATATATGCATTTATAAGTCACTTATAAACTGCATTCATTTTATGATGAAAAATGAATGCAGTTGAAGACCAAATAAATCATTTTCCAAAACTGTATTACATACCCCTAAGCATTTAGTTGTAAATATCAGGTTGTTTCATATTTGTGGTATTTCAATGGCCAGTGCCTTTGGGGAAAAAAGAAAAGAAAAGAAAGAGGATGAAGCTCTCAGGAATAAATTATGGGGCCAAAAATTACCCTGAAAAAAATGAATTCATTTCCTGCCTGGTCTCCAGGGATACGGCGGATGTTTATGTTTCCCATGAGCCCCTGCGAGCCAGCTGTGCGGGCGGCGAAGACACGCGCGGTGTCTTGCTCTCACTGGCGCAGACTGCCGGCTGTCCCCAGCCCCCTGGAGAACCCTTATTATCGGGCAGAGGCATGCTGGGATACAACTGCAGGGGGGAAGCGGGTCGGAGAGACCGCCCGTCTGCCGCCAGCTCGGCCGCTGTGGGCGGGGCTTCACCTGCTGTGGGCGGCGGCCTTTCATCGCCGCTGGAAGCAGTCGTCCTGGCGATCGCTAAAGTTTCTGAGCCGCGTTCGTGAGTATAAAAATGTACAAATGTAAGCTGTAACACCCTGTACCTTTCCCCTGTCAAACTTCTCAGACTAAGCAGGTTTGCGTTGGCTGGTTCTTAGATGGGAGACTTCAATTGAGGCTTGGAGGCAGTAGGACACACTCTTCCCTCTGGGCCAACACAGAAACCCAGTGCCCCAGCGCGGTGAGGGAGGGGATGTACTTCAGATGAGATGTTCAACCGAGGTCCTGACTCACTGTGGTCATTGAGGATCCCAACACTTTTCAAAGAGTAGAGGATTATAAGTCTGGTGTTTTGATCAAATTCCAACCAAGACTGGCTTATTCTATCTGGCAACCTAATCGGCCCCCGTGTTTGGTTGGTTACACGCTTCCTTGCAATCTCTACCCACATTGATTCCACAGTTTGTCGTCGCAAAACAGAATTGATTTCCCTCTTGACCTACCGGGTTAAATAAAGGAAAAACTATTTCACAGACTTGTATTTAATGTGAGTTATGGACAAATGTGAATTTCATCCAGGCAGCGGACTCCACGCATAGTCCCGCTTTGCTTTTTCACAAGAGGCTGCAATTGCGTAAAATAAAGACGGATGAATTATTTTGGCATTTTTACGACCCTGCGGGGAGGGGTGGCTGGAGAGAGAAGGGTGCCGCTGGGAGCCGTTAGGATGAATTAGAGGGAGCCGTTTCACCGAGGCAGCGATTCCGGGTGAAACAGCCGCGCACTTCTGCATCGCGCGCTCGCTCGCACCCAGACCACACTCAACAGTGATGACATTTAAACCAGTAAACAATTATATCACGTTCAAAAAAATACACATTAGCAGCGGCAGCCGTCAAACTGATTAGCGCGGCGGTGTGTTCCTTCCGTGGATACTGAGCAGAGCAGTGATTTTGAGTGTATTCCTGCTTGGCTCGTCCAATGCGTTTGACCTTGGGCGTCAGCTGAAGGACAGCTCAACTGAGTGTCATGGCCGAGTGTGACACAGACTCATTTGAGTTCAATTTCACAATGAGCATACTTTCTTACACTTGTTTGCGTGCTATGTCACTCTCAACATGCTGGTTTGAAGCCCAAAGTGCCTCATGCAGAAACCTTGCTCATTCCGAATCTTGCTATGTCATAACATAATCGTCTTCTTTGAGACAAAGATTTTGTAACAGTAAGAAAATATCTCATAATTTTGAGAAAAAAGATCTCGTAATTATGAGAACAAGATGCAGATAAGTGCCTGTAGAATGAAGGTAGTCTAGTCATGGTTGCTTGTATACTAGGTGAGCCACAGACCACTAATTTCTGCCTGCTCAAAATAGGTAATTACGGTAGGTTAATTCTGCATGTTGTAACAGCATACAATTGAATATTTTTACTTTTAATTTCAGGGAATAAATTTTAACTTTCATTTTTTTCCCAGTTCCAAATAAGGTTTACCGTAGATAAACTGGACATGTTTGAGGTAAACTGGACCTTTATCTTGATATGCCATCAATGCCATTGTGAAGCTAGTGACATGGACTGCCCATCTCCAAAAACCACTACAATGAAGCAGGTGCATAAAATACTATCAGAACCAATAGGAATGATGAAAAATACTACAAAAATAAGACCCAAGCTGAAAAAGAGGAAATGTTCCTTTAAGTTATAAATAGTTTTTCCAATGTGGTGCCAAATCCCTAAAAACAGTGGTGCTGCTCTTGTTTATGTTATAATTATGCAAGTTTGGTATTCAGCAGTGTACCACTTTAATATACAGTAATATGCATAAACAACTTTTTTCTCGCCAACAAAACTAGACACTGATTCCGTTTTTGTATGCACCACAATACATTCAGTTTCTACAAAAAAAAAACTGAATATAATTTAATTATGAGGCATTTGCTATTTACTGTTGTCTGGTGTTCCCGAATTTGAGTATAACTACCACTGCTTCATGTCAGTAAATCTCAATGTTCAATTTCTTATTATGTGGTAAAATGTTCAGGGTCAGTAAAACTGAATGAAAGTTTATACGAGTCCAAACGGAATCAGTTTCACCCTGACTGAGTTGATTTAACTATCCTCCAAACTCTCAGCTTGTCCTTTTATAGAGCTGTCCTAATGTCTGTTAGATTGTCCGTAGCTTTCACCCACATTCCACAGTCACTTGCTGTAGCACATACTGTAGCCCATATTTTTTTTAAAATCTGACATTTGCCCAGACAAGCCAGGTGAGAGATCTTTCTCATGACCTCATCCACACCACCGAACATGAACCTGGGCATTTCATGTTTGCGAATTTTACTGTGTGCCAGGGCCTCTAATGTGAACTGTGCACAAAGCTTGAACAGCACAAGCAAACATAAATAACTATTTAAATAAATAAATAAATCTCAATGTGTGTTGCCCTTCAGATGAAATATTGCTAAGCATGAAAAGCGGATCTGCTGGACCAGAACAGAGACGGCTGAAGAGCTGTTGTGGTCTATGTGAGGATCGTATTTGTATTGTGCCGTTTGAATCTATTTGCTCTGTAGGGGAGGGGGTTCAACACTGGCCGACCCTGATAGTTCCAGTTCGTCTCCCACTTGGAGTCAAGGCAGGAATGGCTCGAACCCTCTCTGGTTCAGTGCACTCCTGCTTACTGAAGAAAGAAACTAAATAACAAAACACAGACTGTGACCCCCGACACAGAGCTGCCTCTCTCTAGACCAATCCTGTCGATCTGAAACTGGAGGGGATTGGTTTGTTCTCTTCACACGGTGAATCTATAATCAGGGCTAGTCATTTACTCGAACTTTTATTTTTACTAATTTTCTGCTCACAGACAATTAATCAGTCGACATTGTTAGAAATGGTAAATGGATTTGCCCATCTGAAGGTTCTGTCTGTAATCTTGGCTAAACCTTGAGCTTTAGAGCTTAGAGCTTTAGAAGGCTCTTGCATTGGGTTAAGAAAGAGTTCTGTCTGTTACCAGTGTGTCTGTTGTTCCTTGAGTTTTAAGTGGTCTTTTAAGTTCTTCTGTTTGGTGTGCCACTATAATTTTTGACAGCTATAATACTTTTTTCCCTTTTTTCAGTTGGGAACACACCTATGGAGTTGCAAGAAGACCCAGGGCTTGAAGAGCGACTGTTTGATATGGAAATCAGTCCTGTGTTCTTATACTGCTTTCTTTTACTTTTAATAGGAGTTTAATAAGTCACCAAAGCTTTCACAGGGGAAAAAATAATACCCTTTTCAAATACCCATTTATACACATATTCGCATTCAGAAATTGGATGGGTGCCGACAAACTGTCTACTCAAGCGAGGTAGGGGGTTGTGTCCGTTCGTCTTCCACTGTTATTTAAAGAATGCATCTGTGAATGTTCTGCAAATTTCATTAAAATGCACACACAACAAACTACCTTTGTTTGATTTCCCATTTCATGCTTACTTTCTGCACTAATTTCTTAGTTCCACCATTTTAGGGGACTAAAAGTAATTGGACAAATGAACATAACCTTAAATAGAGTCATGTTACATATGCCATCTTTATTATTACTTTATCACACCATGGAAGGTTAGGTGGGTTCTTGAAGTCACTTGTTCAATAGATTTGATTATTGCGGGAATTTTCTGAGCTGTCATTTTAGATCTTTTTTGTACTATTTAGAGGAGTGATTAGATATCATGTGACATTGTTATTTTCCTGTGAGCCTAGACCAAATAAAATCAAATAAAAACTGCCAACTGACATTGAATATTTCAATCCAAAACATTCTCCAGCGCTTGCTAAGTGTGGGCAAATGTTGTGCTCCAATAAACAAGTGAACAAGTAAACAAATTATTTATTTAGACTTCTTTCCTTCCTACAGCACTCACTTCTTAACCATCTACCAGAAGTTCTTGCATTTTACATATCAGTGTAACAAGGCAATCAGTGACATTTTTAATTTCTCCACCCATGACATATTAATCATCTCAGTGTGTTTTGTTCTATTTTATTTCACTGCTGTCACAGTTAAACATTTTTTTAAGGCTCTTTTTGGGACTCACAGGTTGTTTTGACAGCGACGCCGGTGCTGAAGTCTGTGGCGCGTGCGGTGCGTTCGGAGAGACGACGTGATTGTCAGGCGAGGCGGAGGTTGGGCCAGAGGCAAATCGGAAGTTCAGACGGGCGAGTTCTCTTTTCGAGCCAGGGCAAAGCCGCGCCACAGAAGGAATGATCCCCCCCCCGTCACAAGCGGAGTTTTTTAAAATTCGGTCTCTCGACTTGCGCACGATCTGGGGAGCTGTCGAACACAAACGGAATAATTCACCAGGTCAGTAAAAACGGAGAGAAAAAAACGAAGAAGAAAAAAAAACGTGTCGAGCGCACGGCTTCTCATTAGAGCATGTCTGTGTTTCCGCTTGATGAGGCCGCGGCAGCGGTTACGCTCGGACGGAATTAACAAGCCTTCACGTCTAAAAGCCTTCACCCTTTCCTTTCTACAACGGCCGTGCGTTCACACTTTACACTCCCGTCACATGCTCTTGTGTGTTCTATCTGTGCAGCTAGGGAACTGGCCGTTCAAACTGAAATGCATTTATTCTTTATGAGTTTGTTTCAGCAGAAACCCCACGTTGCAAAAAAAGCATCCAGTTTCATGTCTCATGCAGTAGAAAGCCTGAATAGGTTTAGCTAGTGATGGTTGCTGTTTTGGACTGCGACTGGAAATGGGTCAGAAAAAAAAAAAATTAAAAATTAAAAATACATGTGACTGAGGGCTTTTGATTGTAATTTGATCGCACGTGGATCAGGGGAAGTGTGTGTGGAGCGAAACGATGCACTGGATTAAACCTACGGGCTACAGGGGAATGCAATTAGAGCAGCGCTGTGGGATCACGGGCTAGAAGACTTACGCTGTACCACGCAGTATGAGTGGCCCCCTAGCTGGGATCTCTGTGAGAGAGAGAGAGAGAGAGAGAGGAGAGGGGGAGGGGGAAGAGAGAGAGAGAGAGGGGGAGAGAGAGAGAGAGAGAGAGAGAAAGAGAGAGAGAGAGGAGAGGGGGAGAGAGAAAGAGAGAGAGAGAGAGAGAGAGAGAGGGAGGCAGGCACAGTATGTACTAGAGCTTTATAGCTTAAAAAAACTAGCTTTATATCGTTAAAATATTTATTAGTTCATTTTTATGAGTTCATTTTACAGAGAAAACGATGTGTGTTAATTCTAAGTGAATGACAGACTGCCATATTACATTTACAGATTACAAATGCAAGTCAAATACTTTCTTTTCCATCATATATTCCATTTACTGTTTTTATTAATGTTTTTTCAGCCATGATTATGCTAGAAAATAGCAATCATGTCATTATATTATCAAAATATATTTTACCATGATTTGTTTTTATTTCTCTTAATGAATATAGTATACTTTTTTTCACACACAGAAAGCGTGTGAGTGCTGTTACTGAGAACAGCGATAATCAAGAGAGAAGAGACAAAAAACAGGAGGATTTTCAGACATACTTGACATTTTGGCTCCCTGAAAATATTTTGGTCAAATATTGCTTTTATGCTTTGTATGCATTTAATTCAGTTTAAAGAACCCCCCTTTTACCAAACTTAAGCAACCATAGCACTTCGACATAGTGCTTTTGTAATGAGAAGAGTCACACTAATTGATGCACTGCATTGTAGTCATAGTTTTATGTATCAGTTGTTAGTTGTTTACCAGAGCAGGCAGTAAGTGATCAACTGAGAACTCAATGATGCTGAAATTGATGGGGGCAGTGAGGACGTGGAATCCTTCCCTGGCTGTATTTAATTTATCTATAGGCTGCTCAAATATCGAAGACTTCAATTCATAGACATGCAAATGGATCCCTTCCATCCTAGGCATATGTCAAAGCATGTACAAACAACCCCAGTGAGTAATGGGCATATTCTGTAATTACTGCCTCAAATAACATGGTTGTGGATAGCCCTGATTGACATAGCATAGCTATGCAGTATCATTCAAGCATTGTATTCATTGTGTGGCAGTCCACGCATCACAAAGCTAGTGTGTTCAATGTCTATTCTTGCTGTTATAGGTTCACTGTTTGTGTACGGAGCTGTTCAGTCTAGCCGCAGACATAGCGTGTATGCGATATTAGAGAATATGCAGTATTTAAAGCACAGTTACTGAAACGTAATCACTGCAATGTCCAGTCATTCAGCGACGCCCGTCTGCGCCACTGTGTCCCTCAGCCACATCCAAACGAAGGAGTCCCGACCGAAATTTCACAGATTCGCTTTTACAAAAACGAGGCGTCCTAGCTGCGCCTAGCCAGCCTCACAGAGAGGCTGTCAATCTCTCTGCTGTCAGCACTGTAAACAGTTAGTGGGGGAAATATGAGGAATGGGAACGATTGCAGCGAAAGTTCTGGCACAGGAGGGATGAATTATTGAAGGCTTCAGAAATGATGTCCTTCTGCAGGGAGAGTTGATACAAATGTTCTCCTTCACTGGGGGCGTGGCCAGTTGAGAACCTTCGGTGCTTTGCGGCAATGCTGAGTCGAGAGGGAACAGGCCTGTTCGTACCACCTGAATTTTGTCTTCTATAATACTTCTTGTCTTCTACTGTCTTAATTTATCTGTTTTTAATTTTGATCTGCTACAATGTGAAGCACTTTGGGCTGCATTTCATGTATCTTGTATGCTATACAAATAAAGTTTATTATTATTATTATTATTATTATTATTATAACTCATCCGGGTTCCCTCACTGTTCAGCTTTATCCTGAGCAAATGGTCGAAAAGGGAAAGAGACCGTAACCTGCCTCGCCCGTAAATTTATATTCCACCCCATGCAATAAATTGTACATGAAATGGCACTGCATTTTCGTATAAAACTTTTGCTTCTGGAAAGATTTATTCCCAAGAAAAATTGTAAAGATGCAAAGTGAGGTATTTTATTATAGTTTTTTTGTTACCTATACCCTGTCGAGTTTACTCTGATACCTATATATAAGAATGTGAGATTTATCTTCCCCTCTGTGTGAATGTTTTCTTCTTTGTTAAAATATTTAACAATATGCAAGACGAAGCTATATTCAGCAGCAGTGTATTTGAATTATTTTCTGTTCTATCTCTGCCTGCCTGTCTCTGTGATAAACTATGCCTGTGAGGCAAATCCAGATCGTTATAGCAAATCAGCGGAAGGTGAACAGAGGGCCCAAAAAATCCCAACTTGCCTGAAGTGCCACTGAGTGTCAACTTCAGAAAACATGAATCACACACAGAAAAGTGTTCAGTGTAAAATCAGCACTGATAGAGTACTTCTAACTGTAACAGATTAATTATTGTCCCAATTGAACTGTTAGAGAGGTGGTTACACTGCAAGAGTTGATTAAACACTAGTAATTTGGCTGTGGAAACATTTCAAATCCCTTGCGGTGGAAAAGCAATCAGAGTCATGTTTAAATCTACCTCACTGGCAGAACCTTGCTCTGACGGTTCACTTTATCTGTTGTGTCCCTGTATCTTAATTCTTATTGAAGGGCTTTTTATCTGTTTAAGGTCTGTTGCCCAATTTTTAATGTCATCGGTGCCACAGAATCTCAGATACAAATCATATCTCACTCTTTTCGTGTACACTAAAACTATTTAATTGGAATTCCTTATCAATTATTGTACTTATCGGTCCCTCCATATATTTCCTGTCAGTCTGAATTTGTTTGAGTTCATGCATTTTCATAAGGCTGAATGAGAGAGAGAATATCAGCTGTCATACTGATAGATACTAACACTGAATGGACAGCGCTATAATGTCGCACAGTGCAGGCCCTGTGGACGTGATTCCGTGTTTGTTGGGTTTGCAAGGCCTCACTGGTGGATTGCCAATCAGTGTAGCGGAGATGAGAGATCAAGCAAGGAGCGCGATTGGCTCCTTTAGCTGGAGGCTTTCGCTCAGCGGGCCAATCATGACTCTTGTTGTTCAGAAGGCTGTGGTTTGAAACCTCCTGCAGACTCGCCCCGGTAACAGCGGTGCTGGCGTGTCAGATTATATGATCGGTGCCTTTCAACTGTCAACTGAGGTGACTGCAGGGTCCTGCAAGGCCCAGTGCCGACTGTGACATCACCCCCTGGAGAACCAATAAGAGTGTGATTAGTTCCCTCAGGATCTAGCTAGGACCCTTGGCTGGCAGGCAAGGGTTGTGATTGGAAACGTGCAGCAGGTCTACCCCCCGAGCATACATCCGGAGTAGAAATGCAGCCAAACTCGGGATGAGGTGTTAGTGCAGCCGGGGGAGTGGGGGGTTTGGGGGGGGGGGGTGTCTGCTGCAGACCTGTGTAAAGGTGGAAACATTTTTCTGTTTTCTTTGAATTCATTTCAGCTAATGTCACCCATTACGAGTTTACACATTGTACCATTGCAATTAAAAAAACTGCCTCTCTCCTCTTTACACAACTTTGTCCTTAAAAATCTTTTGAATGGCGTCACTGTTACTAGAGAAGAGGTAGGAGACGCCAAAATTCAACATTACTGTAAATCCTCTAACTGAAGGGAATTTGCATTCCCCTCTCATCTCCACCACATCTGTGCTGTGATATTCAGATAGACCTAAAAAAAACAGTAACCATAGATCCAGGGTGTATGTAAACACCAGCTATGCACATTTAATCATTGAATCTATGTGTTGTGGAGTGTGATACATAATCCCCTTTCTCCTATGTACCCCCATCAGTGACATGTTTAACATGTGACCATTGACCTCTTTCAAAGGTAAAAAAAATCCATATCATTACTTATTTATCTATTTATGTATATTTATTTATTTATTTGTTTGGCTAAGTTACATCAGTATTGCCAATATGGTTTTCATGAGGCATGGAATTGATTCCAAGAGCTCTTCTGTTTAAGTGAGGTCTCCTAAAAATAAACTGATGTTGAAGACAGTAACGCGTCTGTCTGCGGCATATCAACTGAGCCATCTCTACTTCTGAACCACAGCTTTACCGGATTTTAAAGAAGCGCGTCGGTGAAAATGGCAGCCGAGGTTTCTGTCAGACATCACAAAGTTTCACCTGAGTGAGTGACGCTGTGTGTCTGGAAATACCCGGCTTGGTTTCCATAGTTTGCATCATATGGTCTGGTCTTTCTGTCCCATAGTGCAATGCAAACCGCAGAGCTCTCGTCATATTTGTAAACACTTGCCAATCTATAAATATTCAAACTGTTGGTGTGGTTTTTGCACCAAAAGTTTGATGGTACCTCACACTGTGTTTTTAGCTTATCTCTTGGAAAAATGGCCGATTTCTCAGGCTGTAATGTTGGCTGAGGCTGTAAAATTTTTGAGTTGCCAGGCGCTAGGCTGAAATTAGGTGTTCACCATTTGTGACGTGCTGTTGAGCTCTGAGAGGAGACCTTTATGCAGAGTAGTTGAACCCTGGTCGTCGTGCAGCTTGTCTCTGTACTGTGACATCAGTTTGCTGACGGAGGATTGCTTTTTTCTTAGTGCCCTATGCTCTACCCACGCACCCCCACATGCCCCCCCCCTCCCCTCTGAATGCCAGCAGCTGTCACTCAACGCCCACTGACGATGACAGATGGCTTTCCCTCCGAAATGACCGGATCACTGAATTCCGTGAAGCGTCATCATGTCATGTGACCAGTCAGGAGCGTGCCCGCGGGAGAGCGGCTCTCTCTCTCTCTGATTAACAGCTCAGCCCGGCTCTCTGCTGAAAACAGCCAGCGTCCGCCGCTGCAGCCAAAACACAGACCAGGACTGAACACAGTGTTTCAGAGCCTTGCTGAAGGACCGATTTAATCTTTTAGCCCCCTTCTCTGAGCTCTCCCTCCCCTCCCTTTTCCCTTCTTTCATTCCAGCACCCGCCTGTAATATTAGGCCGTCCCAGCGGGCACTGTAGGAGCTTCTGATTGCTTCTTTAAGTCGGCCAGCTTGTATATCCTGTCTTTGGATGGGAATTTATGAACACCAGGCTCTGTTACTGGTCTTTAGCTGACGGATGCTCTATACACCAGAAGGACCTGGGTTTATGTAACCTCTGAAAGTACCTTTCAGCCTCTCTCTCTCTCTTTCTCTCTCTCTCTCTGTCTAACTCGCTCTTGCTCCCTTGCTCACTCATTCTCTCTTGCTCTCTCTCCCTTGCTCTAACACGCTCTCTCTTGATCTCGCTTGCTCTCTCTCTCTCTTTCCCATATGTGCATTTCACAGGCAGATTCCAGTGGATTACTGATTCATCCAGCAGCCCTGTTTCCAGCATGTAGTGTTCTTACCTACTGATTCCAGTCATTGGCCCTTAGTTCTATGCAAAGACGGCTGTCTCTGACTGCACTAGTTACTTCCAATGCAATAAAGGGCTTTGATGGTGAAGTACTGTAAGCCTTTGAATAAGCACATTTAAGCACTGATAGCTACCGGTTTGCTGCTCATCAAATCCCATCTACAGAAATCAATATGAGTCATTGTTGACGTGCTTACAGTTAGGCAAGCCACTCATGTTCTATACTATCCACAAATGCAGGGTCTCACTTTTAAGGATTGTACTTGACGCTGTGCATTATTTTTGCACGAACTCTAAGGTTGGCCAGAATTTTAAGCAGTTCCCACTCAGTTAAATTCAGCTCCGTCCCGGCAAAATCTCACTATTCCAGACCTGATAAGGATTTTTTGGTTTCAGGACAGCAGAAGAACCAGTGCTTAGAGCCGTTGACCTTGTTCTTGGGGGATAAGTCTAGGATTTAGATTTATGCATTAACTTTGTCTCTTCTGCCTCCCTGGGGATGTACACAGAATTCATATGAGGATCTTCTTCAGTGTTTTTCTGAGCCAGTGTAACCTCTTCGAAAGCCGTACATAACGTACTTTTCCTGTTGCGTGTCGGACATTTTTATTGCTTTTTGAATTTTTGGGAGTCATACGCTTTGTTCTTTGCTCTCCATCATCACATTTTGTATGACGCTGTGATATGGCAGCTGATCCCAGAATCGAGGAATGCCAGAGAGCTGCAAAATCTCGGCCATCCCTTCAAATGCCTGAAGCCCAGCCTGTATCCAACGCTGAAACCTGGGTAGCCATCGCTGTAGCCTACCGTTTGTTTAAAAGGTAACTTGTGGGTTTTATGATAGAAAAAAAACCCCTGGAAAGTTTCTACGTGTCTGTATGAGTCATTATCTGACCAACCGACCAACCATGACTTGAGGAGTATAATTACTGGCTGACGTGAGCGCAAGGAAACACACGTACAACGCACGTGCAACACGGCTAACATTCGCCTAGCATCGCTTACACTCCTGGCTAACCCTAATCTAATCAAAGTTTACAAGCTTTGGCAAAACCTGGCCCACTTTCTTACGATCACAGTGGTGCGGTGGACGGATGATCAATGAGCTTTTGGAAACCGGAGTTTCATCAACCCCAGAAGAGAAGCAGACTGCAGCTGGCAATAGTACCAATCTCTGCAACTAGTCTTTAAAAAGGAATTTATACAGGATGTACTTAAAAACTATTTACTCTTTATCATTGAAAAAGAATCACATTTTTGTTTTGGTCAAACTTAAAAAATAACAGACATAATAACAATGACAATATATCTAGACTGAATCGCTTGAATGATTATAATGGACTCGGGATAATTTCCAAAGCATTAGCTAACAGTCTGAAAGGGTAGCATGCAGCCAGGAAAAACAGCTGCCAAATGGGAACACTCTAAGAGAACAAATAATTCCACAATCATTCGACTGTTATAATGGATATTGAAAAGATAATTTTTCTGACCTTTAATAACAATCTGTAGGGTAATCCCCCTCCTTCTCATTGTCCAGTCCATCTGGATCAAAACAACGTCACTGACAAAACCAAACCTTTACCCTACGGTCACACAGAGATATCAATCTCAGTGGGGTTTTCCTGGTTAAATAATGGTTAAATAAAAATAAATAAAAACACAGGGCGACACAGGAATGAGATAAACCGTTGTTGCTTGTCGCTTATGGGAGTTCCTGGCTTGTGGTTGCCAGGTTACAGAACTAAACAAGTAGGCTAGACACGATTGCACATTTGTTTCAGCAACGTCTGTCACGCTGCCTTCACTCCCATTGGTAGTCGCCGTGTCGCATCGCTCAGTATTTGCATAAAATAGACCTCTAGTCTATTTTCGCCCCGCCTACTTCGCTTTGCAACGGCCGCTTGTCTCTTGTCGCTGTAAATCGCCAACTCTCATTGAAAATGAACGGTCGCCGGTCGCCTGTCTCTCTCTTGTGTCGCCCCATGTGACCACGGGGTTAGCCTGTGACCGTTCAGTATTGACCGCTGCAAGTCGAATGCGCGTCTGAAAACACGGGTAGCACGCTAGGCTAACGCTAACGCTGAGGCCTCTGTGTAAATTTAGCAGCAGCGCCCTCCTGAGACACGACACGGGCAGATGGCGGGACAGCAGCCTGTGAGGGCGTCCTGGCCGAGGGAGAGGGAGGGGCTCGGGAGAGTTCATCATCCCTGACGCGACGTGACACAGAAAACCCATCATCGCCCTGAATCGAGGTCCCGCTCATGGGGAACAGAGCTCCTGCAAGACCAGACGCGACCAGACGCGCTAATCATTAGCAATCAGCGGCGTGGCTGTCCGGACCGTGTGCCAGAACGCCAGGAATACCCCCTCCTGTAGCTGCCCTGGGGCTGCAACCCCCCCCCCCCCCGCCCCCCGCCGGGCCTACTCAGACGGAGAGAGACGACCTCGTCCCCTCGCGGTTTGGCTTTGGCGGCTCGAGCTGGCACGGCGGCCCGCCCGTCACGGCCGCCGCCAGCCTCCTGTCTCCTCCAGACCCCCTCATTAGCGGGGCTTTGTGGATCTGAAGCCGGGCCTGTTTCTGAACGTTCTGTGCCCCGTTTCCCCAACTGATATACGGCTTCGAGGCGACCCTAGCCGCACGGCTCCAAGCAAAGCTCGTTAAACGTCTGAAAAATGATTACAGAGGTGGACGCTTTGATGAGGGCAGTAAAACCGTGCCCTTATTTTATTTTTTATTTCATTTTTTTTAAAAAGTGAGTCGCCATCAACCTGTGGGAGGAGACTGGAACAGTTAAAGGTGAGAACATTTCTCAGCATTTATTCCTTTCCTCTCTAGAGCAGGGCATGGATCCCCACGGTATGACAAGTGAGTCAGGAAATACATGACTGTGCTGCTGAAGGGACTTTCATCATTATGAAAAAGGATTTTCTAAAGATCCCGTGGACGTCTACCGACGGTTCTGCGGGGGTGGTGCCAGGGCCGTGCCCAAGCCAGGGGGGCGTCTGAGGTCGGCGAGTTGGCGCGGATGGCCGGTAGGCCGTAAAGAGGGACTGGGACAGCAGCAGACAGCGCACACTGGCCGTGCCAATGCACGCCGCCTCTGCTCCTGCCAGGCCTTAATCTAATCAAATTTTGAGAGCTTTGACGAGACTTGGCCCGATTTCCCGCAATCACATTGACGCGGCGGACGACCGAGCTGAGGGCTTTCGGAAACCTGAGTCTCGTCTAACGCACGAGTGAAGCAGACTACAGGCTGTACCAGTACCGCTCTCTGAAACCAGTCGTTAAAATGGTCGTTATACAGCATGCGTGAAACTGTTTATAGCCTGATATCTTCACGCTCTAGATTCAACAAGACGCTAAAAAGATTACCGGTGGCATCACGCAGTTCCTGCAGATTTTTCGGCCAAACATTGATGCTGCGAACCTGCCGTTGCACCTCATCCCAAAGGCGCCCTATTGGATTGAGATCTGCGCAGGCCATTGGTGTAAACTGAAGTCACTGTCATGTTTGTGGAACCAGCTTGAGATGATGTGTGCTTTGTGACATGGTGCACTATCCTGCTGGAAGTATCCATTTGAAAAAGGGTAGACTGTGGCATTCAAATGATGCTCAGTTGGTATTAAAGGGACTAATGTGTGTCAAGAAAACATTCCCCGAACTATTGCACCATCGCCACCAGCCTGGACTGTTGACACAAGGCAGAATGGATCCACGGATTCATTCTGTTTACACCGGATTCTCACCATACCATCTGCATGTTGCAGCCGAAATCACAATTTTTTAGAACAGGCAACATCTTCAATCATCACCTATAACATGGCCAAAGTTAAGTCGGTCACATATCTTGCCGAACATGTATCGTATTTATAATGTTTGGCTGAACACCAACTCATCCTCTTCACCCTGTCTGCATGCTTTGCACATTGAGTTGCGGCCACACGATTCGCTGTTTGGAGGAGCAGGCTATTTGCATTAATGAGCAGGAGCACGTAGTGAAGTGGCCACTGAGTGTAAATCAATACTGAAGAGCTTCAATGATAAAAATGGACCCAAGATAGTTTCCAACATTTAATTTTATATCATAAATGTTTTTTTCTTTGCCTTAAAAACAGTATAAAATACATCATATTGCACATAATAAATAAATTGCACTTCCTTAAGGTATAGATACACATCTATTCCTCTCAGTCTGCTACAGTAGAAATGTTGGAGATTCAGAACCCCATTATGTAGAGCTGTGTGAGTGGTTAATGTAAAAACAGAAATAAATAAAAACTTTGGGCATGGTATTTGTGTGCACAGTTCATAACCCACCTGCATTGTTCAGCTGAACTGAAAGGGAAGTAATGAAGCGATGTGTTAGCATTTGAGAAGGAATGCCTTCTGTGAATGCATTTCCTGCCTTCATTCACACTACGTGGGTGACTGACCTTCAATACCACCCAGTGATCATGTTATTATTAGCTAGAGTAACCACTGTGTATCTACATGTTGGCATATAAACCAGTTTGTAATGTAATTACATTGCTCAGTTGCCATTCTATCATACCTTAACATGGCGCTGTGTTTTTAAAATGTGTTAGCAGCGATATCATTTCTGGGAAGTTTTTCAGTTCTCATCAGTACTCACTCTAAAACATAGGCAGTGAGCACTCCAAAAATTATTTTAGTGTGGAGATTGAGGTATCTCAAACCCTGTATTAGTAGGTGGAGCTACAATTGGTGGAGCCAATCACTGAAAATATTGTTCTCCACAGAAAAACCCAACGATTGGATCAAGGTGGTTAGTGACTAACAGCATATGTTCCTCCATTTTTGTAGTTTTGTGAGACCTTCTGCCATCGCTAGCTTAGCCCTCTAAGCAGATCTTCATGCAAATACTGACTGGAAACATGACAGCTTTTTAAAAATTATTTATGTCTTTTAATTTTTTTTATTTATTTATTTTTGGAAGGAGGAGGAGGTAGTCTATTTACCCACCATATGAAAAGAATTTTTGTAACACGCTTTGGCTAAAAGCGTCAGCTAGTTGACTAAATTATAAATTGTACATTTATTTTGAAGCCATGTTTACTAAAACAGAGGGCACTGGTATGAATTTGATTAGGATGTCCGGGATTGTAAGGAGCTGAGATGCATGTATGAATAGGCTGTTTGGGGGAGCTCATAATGTAGCAGCAGTGCTAAAGTAGCAGCCTCTTACTGTTTAATTACTCTGATGGGTGCGATAAGCAAAAACACTCACAGGATAGGCTGTCCCCGGATGCTAAAAACTGTTATCTTCTTCCAGAAAAAGAAATAAAGTAGAGATTAAAACTCATCTACGTCTTTTCTGGGCACTTTTTTTGTTGGAGGTAAGCAGGTTTGCTTGGCTTTAGACTAGCTGTGTGTTAGCTGTGATAGCTTGGCTTCAGTCTGCATGTGCATGAGAGACAAAGACAGGTTTGGGAAAAAAAAGAGCCTTTTTCAAGAAGTGTGACAATAAAGCTTATTTTTTAGTTTCATATGCTTGTTTTCAACCTCAAAGCTTGTTATGAAAAGCTCTCAGGAAAAAATAAAAGAATACTGTGCAATTTACAAACAGTCAACCGTTTTACAACAGCCTGATAAACCGAAGGACCTTTAAGTGATTTATCTTTAGTTATTCATCTCTTTTCACATACTTTTTTATTTTTAGAAAATTACAATGAGTTGCGTAATATAATAAATATCTATAGAAAAATAGCACTTTTTTATTCATTCTTTTGTATATTACAGTTGGTAACTGTAAATTCAGTATGCGTAGAGCTACAATACTTCCCAGTTCAAATCATAGTTATTAAAATAGAGTTAAGCCAAACTGTGGCATATCTACTGTGTCTGCAGCAGCCAAACAGGAAACCGTTACTGTAGCTATGGAAACAGAGCTGTTTAGTTCCAGCTTGTATCCAATCAGCAGCTATGCCACTGCCTGTCTTAGCCCTGTAATAATCACTTTTCACTATTTCTATTTTTATGATCACTTTCAGATAGGGCCAAAAGAGCTGGGATATGTCCTGGTTTTTTATGTCTCTTATAATTTCACATAATTATAGCATTATAGTGTATGGGTTTTGTGTATATGTGTATGCTTATACATTTATACTCTGTGTTTATACGCTTATGAATCAGCCGTTAAATAAAGCTGTTTGTGCTTTGCCTATATGTTGATATGCTGTTATAGTAATTCATAGTGAAATATGTGTTCCACACAGTTCCTGGTTCTTCCTCTATTCCAGAAAGATTATTCCACACCATGGCCATCATTTGGAAAAGGAAAAAAGACAAAAAAAAAGACAAAAGGCAGGCAGAAAAAGACAAAAATTCAAGTGCCAAAGTGAATAAAAAGTGACACCGTTGCATTGTCACACTGTGTAAAACATTTTTAACCCGAAAAAGTTGTTTTCAAAAAAAGGAAAAAGTAAATCCAATGTTTTTTCCCCAGCGAGCTGATTTGCCATGGTGTTATTCCATAGCCCACTTCCAGAAATTAGTTAAAAGTTGAAATCTTTTTTTTTTCCATTTCTTGGTAAACATTTATTTATTTATTTATTTATTTATTTATTTATTTATTTTTAAACCAAACCATAGGTTTGTAACTTTTCCTTTGTGGTGGTATCCAAGGTCACTGGTATCCATCTCCTGGGGCAGAGAGATTGACAAATAGGAATCAAGTACCTCTTGAAAGAGCTCCTCCCCATATCCAAAAAAAAAAATCCAGACTTTCATAGAAACCAGAGTTTCCAGCGGGCGTGCTTCTTTGACTCTGTTTTGGACTTGCGTTTTGGGGTGGAGGTGAACGCCTCTTGAGGGTAGGGCAGGGAGGGGAAGGGCAGGTCGTCAGTAGGGCACAGTCTCTTCATTAGCGGCTGAAGTTTATCTTCCTGCTGCTTGAAGTCCAGCTCCACACTGCAACACAGAAACACACACCTGTGAGCCTGTTTAGCCTCAGAAACACACACTTGTGAGCCTGTTTAGCCACAGAAACACACACCTGTGAGCCTGTTTAGCCTCAGAAACACACACCTGTGAGCTCATTTAGCTAGAAACACACACCTGTGAGCTCATTTAGCCAGAAACACAAACCTGTGAGCTCATTCAGCCACAGAAACACACACCTGTGAGCACACACCCGTGAGCCTGTTCAGCCACAGAAACACACATCTGTGAGCTCATCCAGCCAGAAACACACACCTGTGACCTCATTCAGCCAGAAACACACACCTGTGAGCTCATTCAGCCAGAAACACACACCGTGAGCCTATTCAGCCAGAAACACACACCTGTGAGCTCATTCAGCCACAGAAACACACACCTGTGAGCACACACCTGTGAGCCTGTTCAGCCACAGAAACACACATCTGTGAGCTCATCCAGCCAGAAACACACACCTGTGAGCTCATTCAGCCAGAAACACACACCTGTGAGCACACACCTGTGAGCTCACTCAGCCACAGAAACACACACGTGTGTGCTCATTCAGCCACAGAAACACACGTTATTCAGTTTATATATTCAGTTGTTCATGACATATTCAGTTGTTTTTGGAGAACAAAGCTGTACCCTACAGTTGCATCAGTAAAATCAGGAAGCCAACATCTAAAACCTTAATTTGTAGGGAAATTGTCAATAATTTACCATTATTTTCTGAAAATTGAAGAGAAATTGGCAAATAACTCTAGCAGCAATTTGAAGCACTATCTTTTAAAAAATATGTATAAAGGGAAACCATAAAAATTTGACTTTTGATTCTCTGTGTACATATTAACATAATTTCATATAAAAAAATGCATGTTTTTATTTAAAAACTACTTTAACTTGGAATACCTAGCCATGTGCAACTGTACTATATATTTCCATACTTGACTAAAAGGTACGATTTTGTAGGTATAACACAAGCTGAATTCTGAAACTGAATGTTAGCAGACACTCTTATCAAGAGTGACTAACACTTCTTTTTTTAATATACCATTTAATTTTCACCCATACAGCAGGATTTATACTGAAGCAATGCAGGTTAAATACCTTGCTCAAGGGTACAACGGCAGCGTCTAACCAGGGAATCGAACCCGTGACCTTTAGGTTAAGAGACCAGTTCCTCACCTATTATACTACACGGCCACATAGTGCAGTCTTTCCTGAGCTGGCTTCTCTGCATTTCCAGGGGTGTCCTTGCACAGCAGCAGCAGAGTGCACCGGGCAGGCTCTTATTAAGCAATAATCACCCCCACAGAAGCGTGCAATTAAGCTGTAATCAATCCAATCTGGTTATGGGGAAAAGCCAGCATGAGGTGGCACCAGAGGGAACCATATTAAACGCAAGGAGGCACATCTTATATCCAGCACAATCTTAATAACGCCCTCTGTGCTCAAATCGGTACATTTCGGGGGTGAAAATACTCAAGCCTACTGCACATTTATGCTTACTTACCCTGCGCTGGTGGGACTTCTTACTGCAGTGAAACGAAACTTCTGCTGCAGCGAGTGTGCGCGCTTCTATGTGGTTCTGAGTGGTTTAAATGTCTTTGTGCATTAAGGCATAGGAGTACATCAGCAGACTTCCATTCATGTTAAATGTGCGTTTGAAGTTGCACTGGTGTCCAGGTAATCGTGTTGTTGGGATTAAAGTGTGTGAGTTTTACTTGGTCATTTTATTGGGTTTATTGTGTGTTGGAGTTCGGATAGTGATGTTATGGTGATTATGGTCTGTTAGTTTATTGGGATTGCATGGCCAATGTGGAGCCAGGTGACAGGTCTGAACATTGCTTTGCCCCACAATCCCACTGCACATTCCCTGAAACTCTAGTCTCCAGCATGCTTGACAAATTTGACACAGTTTGACAAATAAAATCAATTTATGAAAAAAAGTGCCATGACTTTCTGTTGTTTATGCCGGTACAACATAACAGCTATTGATTTTAATCTTTTTAAAATGATTTATAATGGAAGTTAAATTTGAATGTTCAACCTACTGCTGCCAATGTTACCATTAAATTTAACTGACCATTGGCAAAGCTCAATTACATGCTAGACTGCTCTGTGTTATAATGATCTCCACATGCACCACCTGCTCAGTCCCATTTTATTATTATTATTATTATTATTATTATTATTATTATTATTATTATTAATAATAATAATAATAACAGATATGTTGTGCATAATTCAGGATGTTCACAGTGTTCAGCAGGGCTCTATTTACTAATTGTTTTGTTATCCAATGATTGATTCACTAATGGGCTCACGTTACCAGTATATACCAATTCACATTAAGACGCATTTTTCCATTTGAAGTACGCACTTTAAAATCACAGTTTTTATCCACTTCACAACTTGTATTAGCATGTGCAAACATGCTCTGATATCCGACACAAGGGCAGTCATCACACACATAAATTCCACCCACACCACTGACTGGAGGGCAATCAGAATCTGGACCTTCGGAATCCATTACCGTACCAAACTGATTTACATTACATAATGATAACTAGCATTCTGCAGATGCTGTTATCCAGCATGACTTACACAACAACAATCCTCTCCTTGGTGACACTTCATGTGCTGTTTTGGCTGACTGTGAGTGTCTGATTGACCAGCAGGGGTCGCTGATGAGCGGTGAGACATGGTGATTGGTGGATGCTCGCAGTGTGGGGTTGCTGGCCACAGACAGCACTGGCACGGTCCAGCTTTGTTACCTGAGGCATTGTTTCCCTGAAATCACTATGGTAACCTAGACAGTGTCCCGACCACACAGGTGTGGCAATACAGAGTAATGTAATGCCGTAAAGGTCAGGGAACAGGACATGCAGGTTCAATCCTCAGATTGGGCCCCATCCATTGTACCGTTGAGCAAGGTAGCCTACTTAACTCGTACCGCCTCAGTGTGGAAACACATGTACAAATGGATACAGGCATTTAGCAGACACTCTTATCCAGAGCGACTTACACAACTTTTTACACAGCATTTACATTGTATCCATTTATACAGCTGGATATATACTGAAGCATTGCAGGTTAGGTACCTTGCTCAAGGGTACAACGGCAGTGTCCTACCGGGGAACTGAACCTCTCACCTTTAGGTTACCAGACCAGTTCCTTACCCATTATACTATATTGCCGCCCCAGGGTGCCTGTCCACCTCCACTTCCAGACTCCTCCAAGGGATTCTCTCTCTCTCTCTCTCTAACTTCCATTCCTCCCTCGCCCATCCCCTCAGTGCCCTATAAGTGTTGGCTGTGGTGCATACTGTCCTGTTGTGTGCATCACTGCAGGTGGGTGGGCTCAGAGATTATTTTATGATGAAGAAAAGCAGGATCTCCAACCTTCGGGTAAATGGGGTAGGTGGTGGGGGGCACCTACCCCGCTGTGCCCCCCCCCCCCCCCCCCCCCCCACATACACATAACTGGCCCTGATCTAAGACTAACCTGTGCAATTCAGCTCAGTCAATACCCAGGGGCAGAAACTGAGAAAGATTATCACCCTTTATTGTTGCTTCTCCATCAAAGTTTCAAACTCAAAACGGATTCTAATGTCATTAGACCTGATAAAATCTCCCTGTCACCCAAGAAAGAAATGGCAAAAAATGACTATCGTGATTCTTCTTGTCTGAGTGTGTTCTGATCCTCTCATAGATGAAAGCTCATCCATTTTCATGCTACCTTATTGTAATTAGGATTTTTCACCGGAAAGCTTTTCGCATTTCGAAGTGTGTGTGTGTGTGTGTGTGTGTGTGGAACATTTAAGTAGCTTTCTAAGGGAAGAAAAAAATGTATTTGAAAAAGTATTAAAAACAGAGAAAGCCCGGCACCCCTTCGTGGGAAAGAAAAAATCAATGACATACTAAAATGGTAAAATAATATAGATATATATATTAGCATGCTTTTAGAACTCAAGAGGCTGCAGGTTGATAATGGGAGGCTTTAATGCATTCGCAATGTACATGTAAAAGTGGAAACCGTGCTCACGTCTGAAATTTTGGCTTGAATTTGAAGAGGGAAGGAAGACAGATGAACATTAAACCAATGTGCTCTGGATGTAGAACAGACAAACAGCTGTTATGCATATTCACTAGTCGGATGTCTATAGGAATCATTTGATCTTGATTATTTGATCATGATTATTCAATCTGACTGACATATACAAGCATTTACAATAAGCTTATATATACATTTTTTTTCTGCAGCTCTACTCATTAAATAACCAGTATTCTATTCGGCCGAATACTGTCCCTTTCCCCTTCAGGAGCGTCAGAATCGGCACAGAGCCAGTCATCCCGGGGCTGGGAGCACTGAAACGCACGCGAGCTGGCTCCGTTTCCAGCCCCGGCCTCATTAATCTCGGACATTGTGAGGAGATAATCATCTCCTCTTTGAGAAATATTCAAAAGCGCTTTAATGAAGGGTTCATTATTCTCCGCGCCGCCGGCTTATCGGCATCGCCGGACCGTCGGGGGGCCGCTGTTCCGCGCGGGACGCGGTTAGCCGTCGCGGCTCGCGCCTATCTGCGCTCCTCGCCGCGAACTCCCCGACCGAACCGCTGGCGCAGAGCGACTTTTGAGCGCGCTTTGGATCCGCGGCCTTCGCTGACCTCCTTTCTGTCCTCACCGTGAGAGGAGCAGAGCGAGAATCCTTACACGAAGAGTCAATATTTCCCCCCTCTCTTTTCCGTTCCGCCCACGCGCCCTGTCGCGCGAATCCGTACGGAGAACACTCCGCCGCCTGCTCCCAGACTTCCAACGCTCCCGCTGGAATACCCGCTGTACCTATGACAACCAGCTGTCAGGCTAACAGAAAAGCAGATATCCTATCTCACACTCAACAGAAAGTACCCTGTGTACACGCGTAGAGAGGACAGCTTTCTTACTGAGTCGCAAGCTCCGAGCGGACCCCTCCTCCCTCCCCCCAACCCTCAGAGACTCTCCCGTGAATGAAGTCCGCTGCTCATCAGATCTACCCTGATATAAATGAGTCCCACTGAGGAAGACTACCAGTGTACAGCACACTCATGCTATAAGCTGTTAATTAGACAATGTCTCCCCTCTGCTCTTCATCCTTCGCCTGAGTTTTAGCGATTGCATTTCTGACAGTACAAAGTGACACTATTACAAGCGCAGACTATTACAGAAGGGGGAATGAAAACTTACTAAGAAACAATAATAAATATCTGAACAAGCTGCAGTCTGTACAAAAAATCTGTAGTTTTATTATCTGTGTTTTATTATCTGGGTGTATAAGGCCATGTGAGTGAATTACGCATCGATGCTGTTGAGCGTCCCTATTTTCATACAGAATAGGAATAGGAAAGGCTGAGAATATTGCCAAAAGCGACGCGTCAGACCCTTTTAAAGATATCTCCCCGTACAATCAGCTCATTAGGCCGCGGCCGCGTGGAATTAGATGATTAGATTACAGACGCTGCCAGACGAAGGACACAAAGAAGTGAGAAGAAAGGAAGTGGCATTAACATATATTGAGTTATTTCCCGTCCCCGCTCGTGTCGTGGAGGACTTTAATTAGACCGCGGCGAATGCTCTGAGTCACATTAGCTTTCCAAGTTTACAGATCACAAGATGGGAATATAATTACATTAATCATCTCAATCCACCGCATTCGTTTACTTATTTATTTATTATGTGTTGTCCTTCCCGCGGCGCATGACACTGCATGGGGCCCCAGTTGTTTGTTGTGGATATTGGGGCCCCTGCCAATGGGAAACTCCCTCCAGTTGTAATGCTGTGTTTGGGGCAGCCCCCATGTCAGGAGGTGAACCGACAGACACAGCGAATGCTGCCTTGAATTCACCGGGTGCAAGGAGCACAAAACAAAGAATATAACCACCAAAGAACACATTTAAAACCAAAACAAAAGGCACTAAAAAAGCCACAAAAGAAAGATAAAGGGAGAGAGAGAGAGAGAGAGAGAGAGAGAGAGAGAGAGAGAGAGAGAGACCACGCAGTGAGCCGTTTCTCCCACGGTTTGAGAGCTGGGCCTTTGCAAAACCCTTTGATTAGGCAACGGGCAGCAGCTGCCATGGTCTGCAATGAGCCACAGCCATTACCATAGAAGTGAGCAGGGTTAGGCAGTGTCACAACCTCCTGGCATCACGATCTCCAGGGTTACCAGGAAATACAGTAGGTCCCTGTGATCAGTGTATTTCTATTTTTATGTCTGATCGACCAATCGAGTCATTATTTATACATTTGCTTAAGTCGATATAAGCTGCCCTATCGATGAACTGCAAACAACATACATAATATTAGATGAGGCTTTGATCAAAAGGTAAATATGATTAATATTAAACGGGGGCTTTTTTCTCTTTTTACAGCATGCTTTTTACAGCATGCTGAAAGTTGGATATAGATGTTAAGAGCCAGTTAAACTGGGCCATATCTTAATGGTATACAACATATGACATGATGATCAGATGGTCAGTGAATCTGGATGCTCTTAAGCTGTAGTATGGTAATTTGAAGGTGATGGTTTGGCTAGCAGAACTACTGTTTTCTCTACTACCTTTTTCTACCTCCCCCCTCACGGTATGCCACATTGAAGAAGCTAGAAAATTCAAGTCTGTGCAAATATCCGAAGAATTCCACACCTCAACTCTGAACGAAGTAATCTCCCTTTAGAAAAAAAGAAGAAGAAGAAGAAAAAAGCAGGTTGCCTTGACACTCAGTGTACTAGAAAAAGCACAAATGGCTGTCCCAGGGAAATTAAGCTTGAGTACACAATGCGCTTTGAGTCCGATAGCATTCTTAATCCGGCGATGTAAATACGCGCTGACGCACGCACAGGCCCTGTCTGCGTCCTGCCGCGCTTCCCGAGACTGAAGCCATGGAAACGCGGGGGAACGGGATTTAAAACAGCCCACGCCGGGCTCCTTTCACTGCCGATATAAAGCAGAACAGGGGACCGACTGGATGGTGTGCCTGTCTTTAGATTCAGAATTCATATGTATTTATAAAATATATTTTCTTTTTAACCTCCCACATCATAAATTGCAAGGAGGGTACTATCTCTTTAGAACTATTAAGGGGGGAGGTGGATGGGGTGAAAGGATGTATGTTAAAAATACAACAGATTGCTGGTAAGGGAACATGACATTTTACAGCAATTGCAAAGACTGAGAGTGTGAACCTTAAGCAGAGCATGCGAGAGCTATGCCAAAAAGTTGCTAATTCTTCTAAGGAAAATATGGTGCTTCCATTTCACTAATTTCTTTTTCTTTTTCTTGATGGATTAAATTCAATGGTGGTTGTTGAGCTGAAAACAGAAGGGGCAGAAGACCTCCCTTTAAATCGATCATTGGCTCTGACCCGGTTTCATTCATTTGCAACATACATTAACATTAGTCAACCAGAATTCACCTGAGAGCAACACAAATGCTAGCTGGATCACTTCTATCTGATACACGTCTTTCATAAGAAGCTAGCCCTGTAGCCCCAGCAAACAAACAGCCCCCATTAATATACCCCTTAGTCAGCGGCAGGTAACCTTGAACTCCAGTCTTTAACTAGCTACATTCAGACAGCTTAAATGCACAAGTGAAATCCAGTACGATGCTCTACAACTGACAGCGTTAGAAGACCAAATAAAGGAAGTGCATACAGGTCGACCGACTACAGGTTTTAGATTACGCAGAGAGGCTTGAAGGCCAGAAACATACCCTACGGTACGTGAACGTAAACGACAGCGCTGGGACGCCGCTCTGCAAACGCACGTCCTGGTTGTACACAGTCAACGTGCGTTCTTATGTCCCTGTGTCGCTAATAAACCCGACACCTCACAGAGGTGATCCAGGACAGCTGTGAAAGACTGAGTGGAAGAAAGCTCGAGTCGAAGAAGACTGTTTCATCGTGTCGTTGCCTGCTATAGTGCCCCTTGATGCGAAGCTTGACACTGCAAGAATGAGTCTCGGGTGACAAGCTTTAGAAGGCAACTACACCTGAAATCACCTTTGCGGCCCGCTGCAGATACGGAACGCTGAACGCAGTGAGCTGGAGGGGCGGAGCCGGGTACCGTCCCGCTAGCTTCCGAGCTCTGAGGACCAGCCTTTCCGTGACACTGCAGTTCTCATAACGCTTATCCCTTCTCTCAGAGACCAGCCCCGCTGTCTGGGGTCCGCTCTGTTTTTACTTCCCCCCACATGTTCATCCCAACACCCCCCCGACTCCCTCTCCTCCCCAAATCGTTCTTATGCCAGACCTCCCCAAAAAACGCTGAAGGAAGCACTGTTGAGAACTGCTCCGGTGCTTGAGGGCTCACGGTCGCGGCCCTCTCCCTGGGTTTCCCAATTCCCCGCTACGTTATTAGGGCTGCTACGCCATCGGCGCAGAGGCGCAGAGGCGCAGAGGCCTGTTCAGGCTTGTGCGGCAGCACAGCTTGCACTCGAGACGCACAGTCTGCCTCCGACGCGCACACACTTCCCCTCACACACACTTCCCCTCACACACACTTCCCCTCGCACACATTTCCCCTCGCACACATTTCCCCTCGCACACACTTCCCCTCACACACATTTCCCCTCACACACACTTCCCCTCACACACATTTCCCCTCACACACACTTCCCCTCACACACACTTCCCCTCACACACATTTCCCCTCACCAACCTGTAAATGATGCAGGCGCTGTTCCGACACGTGTCGCAGTTGTCCGTGTCCTGTCCTGTTCGGTAGGAGAGCCTGGAAAGACAAAAGAGAGTGTGAACGAGTGATTACAGACAGATAAACAGTGTGAATGAGGGATTACAGACAGATACAGTGTGAATGAGTGATTATAGACAAATAAACAGTGTGAATGAGTGATTACAGACAGATACAGTGTGAATGAGTGATTACAGACAGATAAAGAGAGTGAATGAGTGATTACAGACAAATAAACAGTGTGAATGAGTGATTACAGCCAGATAAAATATGAACGAGTGATTACAGACAGATACAGTGTGAATGAGTGATCAAAGACAGATATAGTGTTAATGAATGATTACAGACAGATAAAGAGTATGAATTGGTGATTACAGACAGGTAAATAGTGTGAATGACTCTATTACAGACAGATACATAGTGTGAATGAGTGATCACAGACAGATTGAGTGTGAATGAGGGATTACAGACAGATATATAGAGTGAATGAGTGATTACAGATAGATAAATAGTGTGAATGCTTTTAGAACTATTGATTGGTTGGCATCTTGCAGAAAGGCAAACTGATATTAAGTTATAATACAGCAGTATTCACTGATGTTGCTGCCATCACAAATAACAGCATATGATTCAGCATATTAATATTAATACATCTACTGGAACACGGTTTTATTGGCTAAACTGTTGCCATTTTCACAGGCTCACCCACCCTCCTAACCTCCTAGAGCCATTCTGAATTCAAGAACAGTACAAGATCAATTCATGCAGAGAAAAGAGCTATAGAATTTACAGCCACAGGAACTGTCAGAAGCACGACATTTTTCTTTTTTTTCTGTTTCTGATTAATGGAATTAACCAGAGGCCTTATTTAAAGTGCTTGATTCACTATAGGGAGCTGATCAGATATTACCTGAAGCATACCAGTGACACACACAATATTTCAGGCTTCATCAAACAGCTGTTAAATGTATCACCTTTATAATTAAAACCATTAAAGTACATAAAAGGGCTGATGGTAAAAAAAAAAAAAAAAGTATTTTAAATGAAGCCTTAAATCATTTTAAACATTAAGAGGGTTCAAATGATTGACCCCATTTGCATCGGTTGACCTTGACTTGTAATCTCAAAGTTAACAGGAGAAAAGGTTCCTATAATCGCTCTGTCTGCTTCTGCGAATCTGCAGTGTTTAATTTTCATTTCTACTTTGCTGCAGAGAACATTGAGTATTGACCCAGCTGAAGGAAAAAATTGCTCTCTCTCTCTCTCTCTCGTTGTGGTGGCAGATCCCGCCAAGTTACGCCTTGGTGGGGCGGCATGCCCCATACCTATACAGCACTGACATTTGGCTACTTTTCAGGATTCCCAACAGAAATAACCACAATGACCACAGACACTCAGCCCTTAAAAAACATTAATTTCTGTACCTTCTGACCTCAGGTCAACAGACAGAATTCACAAACAGCTTCACACGTCCACGCAATAAAGCCGAACATTTTGTTTTCTTCTTTTTCTTTACCCTGCCCATTACATCATCACTAGTGCTCCAGGCCCACAAACAATATGTCTCCCAATTGGACATTTAGCTACACCAGCCAATCAAAATGCCACATACACACGAAAAATTGACATATATTTTGAACCCATATATATATTTTGCTGTCCCAATATTCTCTATTTCTTTTCAAATAGTTGGTGAGCCGGGTCTATGCCATGTAACCAAACAATTGCAGCATTACGCTCCAGTGGGTTTACTGCCAACTGACCGCTCACATTCGCATTGTGACAGGGTTAATTAACAGAGAAAACAGAATGACAGTTTCTTTTAAAAGCCATCTCTTTAAGATGATGTCACAGTGGGGGAACTCACTCACCTGCCACCCTCTGGTTCACAGTGGGGTTAAATTCACTTGGAGACTCCACCATACAGAAGCAATATACCATCTTTCTCATTTATTTTCCTTTTGCCTGTGCTATTAACTTTGTTTCGGTGAAGCTCACGACTCCATGTTCTGTGAGCTGACCTCTGCATGATCCTTCCCCGTGACTGACCAATAAAATCACGTGTTCAAAGCTATTTCCCCATCGGAATCGGACGCCGCTGTCACTTGCGTTCACCGGCTTTACACCGACGGCGTTGTTACCCTGCCGGTCGGCTCATGAGAGCAGAAGGCACCCGAGCGTCCCGACGCCGCTCGTAATTACCGCCCGCCACCCGCTGCCTGACGGACGACAGCGGGGGTGAGGTGAACCCAAATTTCACGCGGTCGTTAGGGGTGACCTCACTGCCGCGCATCCCGGCGCCGGGGATCAATAACCCTAATGGGGTGACCGGGTTCGGGGTCCTCTTTCACCTCTGCGAACGCCACGTGTGATTGAGAACGTGTCCGGGCAGGAACTCCTTTTCTGCATCTCCCTGTCTTGTCAGAAATCGAAAAAAAGGGTGAAGAAAACTCATGTGCTGTAAAGCACGCATCGAACAAGCATGGGATATATTTGAAGGCCAAATGAAATTATAATAGCAATCCATCCAAGCTGCTCTCACAATCAATAAAATGTATTTAAGCTATCGATTTAAAAAATTGACAAATGCACAGATTCTATATCGGACCTAGATTAACAGGAAGTTTAACGGTTAGCTTGGTCAAAAAATCAGATCATAATCTAGAGGTGAGAATTGCCGGTTTAGCATAGGGCTGAACTGCATAGGGGAGCAGGTTTGGATGGAGAGTATTGGAATGGAGAGTATGGTACTTCAGGTCTACAATGCTGTCCTTTTCTGGGGAGGGCTCTGCTCCGTCCTGTTCATTTGGCACTGACCCCTGCAGGACTCACATACATCATTAGTAGAACGAGGGAACATAAATGGAAATGAGCAAAAGGTAAATTCCGTACAGACATTAACCTCTTAGCGCAAAGCCCTAGTGGTGGGCACGCCGGCGTGCCGAGATTACTGAACTCAGACATTCAGTGCTACTGCAACCAAAGTATGAGTTTCATAAGTATCAGTATCATAAGTAGACCATACACGACAACTATGCCGAATTCAGAGTTTCGCAGTGCCACCATTTTCGCTCTGGTTGTTCATTTAACATGCACCCCCTCCCTGCAGTCTCATCTAGAAAACACCCCCCACCCTTGACATAATGGACAATATTGTCTATCTTGGCATTCATAAAAATATTCTTGCACCACTAAAAAATCGTATTCCGTCATAGCAACAAGATAAACCCGACAATAGCCCTAAGATATGCCTATACAGCAGTGAAAACGCTGCTCACTGAATAACAAAATAAACGAGAAAAGTTTGCCAATGATGCCATATCATTCTACAGTCAATATCTGCGACTAAATATTGAATAAATATACAACCTTACCATTGGCTTTACGCAGAGATGTCCCTTTGGAGAGAGAGGAGACACTTTTATTTTTTGTAGTATTTTCCAATAGTATTGGAAAATACTATTATTATTGAGGACGTCTGGACATAGCTAAGCCATATGTTTGCTGATAGACCTAGCTGACATCGTTTTCTGGAGCAAAACAGAAGCGAATAGAACAGTATCATTGACCCTGTCTCTGTCCCCATCTACTGAACATAGATGAGATTTCATCATTGCTATGTAAGTATTACTGCTCAAAATATTTCGGTTATAAATGTTGTTTTTGAAATTGAGTGTCTTTAAATAGGTTAGTGGTGTTATATAATGTGGATATTTCACACTGTAATGTAAGCGTTGGATGGTAGTGTAATAGTTTTTGTGAAGCATGCAACAGTGATGACGTGAGAGTTGGAACATTGCCAAAACGTGGTGGACGGTTGAAAATTGTTTTCATGTCGTCCCATCCCCATACAAGAAAACATAGGAGAGTACAGAGTATAGAAATACATACAAGAGTTCATTATTACACATTTAGGTACTGTACCGCATTGTGTGACAATATTTTTGCATTATTTTTTAAATCTGATAGCAATGTTTCATCTTAAACCTTCAAAAGGGGCTCATTTATATGCTTTATAATGAACAAAAAACATTTTATTTAATTTTGGAGAGATTTTGGATATGTTTCTGGATCCCTAGATATTTTAGACCACTGTACGGACTGAACGCTTGTAATTCTGACTTGAAAATGATGCAACAGTGATTTTCTTGAGTCAAAACAGTTGATTTGTAGTGAAATATGTGAATATGTTGTGATTCACAGCAATGCATAATTTAGACATTTTGGATAGATTTGGAGATGCTGGGTACACTGCTTAGTTTTTGCTTCATACATCTATAGTAGTTTTAAATATCCGCCCTTAGATTTTATGAACTTGTGGTCAATAAGTTTTTGATTGTGTAGTTCAACCTGCTGTATATATGCAATCTCTCAGTATTTCATTGCAAACTAAAGAGTGCAAATTCATTTTAGATTTTTTTGTCTAGACAATTGCATTTGTGGCACTTTATTTCTTCCAAAATTATGAATATAAACTAATCTGTGTTAGTATTGTAAATTGTACAAATGTCTTGCCATTTTTCAAGTCTCTGTGATGTTCACACCTGGAGTTATAAAGCTATAAATAGGGTACCCCCGAAATGGGCAAGGATTGGCAAGATTTGGCATGTGTGCTAGGGGGTTAAGGAGCATTTTTTCATGCAGGGAGTAAGCCAATGTGTGAAAAAGCCTGCCAGCTCACGTAGTAGAGGCAGATCTCTGGGGATTTTCGAGACCAGGCTTGATACAGTGTTAGATACTATCTAGTCTATAGGTAATCAGAGCTCTAGGTCCAATCTAGTCAGGAAAACAGCGAATACCGCCAGGCTGAATAGCCTGTTCTTCTCATTATGTTATGTAATGCTACCAGCTCTCTTCAAAGACAGGCCACATCCTGCCCCCCCCTTTTCCCCACCCCCCCATCCCCCCACATTTAGACTGGCTGCTGCCACTATGCAGCCACTCTATCGATCAACTGTGGACAATAGCAAGCTTCTAATTACATCAGTGGGTCAATGAAACATGGCCCCTCTCTGTAAAACCAGGCCAGGGGTCCTCCATGAAACCCCTGTTCCTGATCCGTTGAGTGGAGAAGAGCAACGAGCCACTCTGACATCCATCATTCATCTTCCTGTCTTCTCCTCGTGGGATCATTACAATGCCCAATTGCAGTATGATTCAGTCATTCACAAACAAGGCTGTTCTCTGCTTGACAGGTCAATGATGATGACTCAGTCATGTCGGCCAATTAGAGGCAGCATTTCTGGGGATCTATGAATTGCACATATGCAAAGACATTGCGGTAAAACTTGCGCAAGGCGTTCGCAAGTAGGGTTTTTACACTGATGGATCTGCGCTGTTCAGAAGATGTGCGTTAATGTGATTTTTGTACTTAGCTTCGCATTTAACCGGGCAGCCTAGCCTAAAAACCGTCAAGTTTCTTCCGGAGACTACATGCTATGCATGATGCACCTGACGTTAGTACTGAAATAATTAAATTCACCCAAGTTAAGGCTTTTTCAGAAGATAACAAAAATGTTCAGGAATGTGGAAAGACTATGGCCCTGTCCGAATCAGAGCCATTCCATTCTATTGGCAATGCTTGTCGAGTACACTGGATGGCAAAGTTCTTAAGTTGGCAAAATTTTCTCTAAATAAAGTGTCATTAAAATTCACGGATGCTAAATAAATGTAATGTAATGTATGACAACCTCCACTCTTCTGGGAAAGCTTTATATTAGATGTTAGAGCATTGCTGCAGGGATTTGCTTCCATTCAGCCAGAAGACCATTATTGAGGTCAGGCACTATTTGAGCAATTAGGCCTGGCTCGCAGTTGGCTTTCCAATTGACCCTAAAGGTGCTGGATGGTGTTGAGGTCAGGGCTCTGCGCAGGTCAATCAAGTTCTTCCACACCATTCTCAACAAAACCATTTCTATATGGACCTCACTGAGTTGCCCAGGGAAGCACCGAATTGTATAGAATGTGATTGTATGCTGTAGCATTAAGATTTGCCTTCATTGGAACTAAGGGGCTTAGCCCAAACCATGAAAAATAGCCCTAAATCAAGGGGTGTCCAGAGACTTTTGGTCATATACTGTATGTAGGTTTCCTGATTTTCGCTGAGTACATTAAGGAACTCACTTTTCAGAAAGTAAACAAACATTTTGGTCCCAAAAATGTTGCAGCTTCGCTTTAAAAATGAGGTTCAGATGTGCTGCTGTTTTCCTTCAACAACAACAACAATAACAGCGAAACATGAGCATGGCAGCCACGCAAGATTTAAATTCCAACTACAAGGGTCAGGCTTCTAACCACACTTGTACGTTATGGTTGGGAAATAGTATGGCGGATATTTTTTGCATACTGCATTCTGTTTACAGTGCACAGTATGCTAGAACACAGCACACATCACACAGGACACAGCAGATAGGGCTCTGCTTCAGACAGAGCCCAGGACTTCAAATCAGGCATGCTGAACACACAAAAAATACTTCATTGCTTTTATAATTGGAAATAAAAATGTACATTGATTCATAGCAATTCATTATGATTAGAAGCTGGACAGGTGTTTTTAATGTTTATCAAATACTGTAAATGCACTGTGTTTGTAGGGTAAGCCTAAAGTATGAATGCTAACGCACATCACCCTTCAATGTAATGTAGTTATTCAGGAAATGAATAACTCTGAATTTGCATTCTTACATAATTTCCATTGCTGATCAGTAACCTGGGCTTGATGATTTCATGCTGTCATTTGACTGTTTAAAGCAAACAGTTGAACACAAATAATTTCTCAAAACATGACCTGGTGTGTCTCCTTGAAAAAAAAAAGAGAAAAAAGAATAAAAAAACAAGAACTCTGTCACACAAGTGAAAATGTGTTATTTTTTGCCGGTATGATTCAGTCTCACGAGGGGCATCTCTGAACGGAGAAGCAGGTTTTTTTTTTTTTTGTAGGGACGCTAGCACTGAAGCAGACATTAGTATCTGTGCACACGGCATAACAAAACACTGAAGCGAATAAGCAAGCGATTGCAGAAGTCTGCTCAACGAAGGCTTACAATCTGAACAGATTTTACATTTTCTTGTCAAATGCTATCAAAGAGTCTTCACCCACATTCCATTAAACTCAATTTATATGAAAGACACTGAATACAGTTGACATTTTTCAACATTTTAAATGTAAGGCCAAAAGAGCTCTTACAGAACATATCCGAATGTTGTCAGAGGCAGTACAGTGGCTTAGGGAGTCAGTTACATGTAACAGAAGTGACATCAGCACTGAGTGGGTAGCTTTCAGACCTACCCTCCAGCGGGTTTAGTGTCAGTCAAACACTCACATGACAACACTGCACTGGTCACGGCAGAGTGGCAGTATAATGGCATGCCGAGAACATGCAGAAGCTATCCTGTTTAAGATGATGCTACATGACAGAGGAGGAAATGGCATTCAGTTCAAAACACACGCACACAAACATGCACACACACAAATCCAAATAAACACACACACACACACAAATCTAAATAAACACACACACACATATGCACACACACTGACACACAAACACACACAAATCCAAATAAACACTGACACACAAACACACACAAATCCAAATAAACACACACACACACACACAAATACAAATACACACACACACACATGCATGCACACATACACACACAAATCCAAATAAACACACACACCCACACAAATACAAATACACACATGCATGCACACATACACACACAAATCCAAATAAACACACACATACACACAAATTCAAATGATGATGCACATACACACACACACACATACACACAATTTTGAATAAACACACACACACTCATGCACACACACACACAAACACACACACATGCACACACGCACACAAATTGGCTTAAAAATGTTAATATCGAATCGAATCGAGGTTCTTATGACATATTATTCAAATGCAAAGCATCAATAAGTGTTATCAAGCATCACTTTACACAGATCATTCATCCATCCAGCCATCATCTAATCCGCTTATTCCTGGTCAGGGTCGCTGGAGGTGGGGTGGGGGGGGGGGGTGGTTTGAAGCCTATCCCAGCATGCATTGGGCAAAGAGGGCAGGAGGTTGCCAGTCCATTTCAGGGCAACACATCATGGGGTAATGCAATTGCTTGTTAAGTATTTCTCTGAATCGATGCTTGCTATTCCCGCACTGTTGCCTCGCTATAAGCGTCCATTTTGTAGCTTTAGACTAACAGTATGCAATCTGGAAATAGTGTTTGAAAATGAGGCACTGATAAAGTGTTTGGCTGGGTCAATGACAGATGAAATGACTGTGCCTTACAAGGGTTGCTGCTGAGCAGCTCTCCCAACATTAGTGTTCATCCGGCAAACGACTCGGCTTTCCAACAGCTAGCCGCCTGTGGATATTCATAAACCAACGAACACGCTAACTGCTCCGCGAGGTGCGGCCGGCTAGGAGGGAATAGCAAATAGCATGGTTTGTGCGCCATGTTGTGAAATATAACCCCACCCAATCTCAGAGATTTTGCCAGAAAAGCTCAGGACATATATCTTCTGCTCAGTGAAACTGAAGGTGCTTAAAATGAGTAGAGTTTGTTCCACTTCATCTACGCAGGTACACACTGGCTCTTGTGCTGTTAGTGTTTCACTGATAATGTTCTTCACAGGGGAACTTAAGAACTAAGGACAGACTAAATATTTTCATAATTGTGTGTTAACAACTGGAAAAGAACTACGCTGCAGGCGACTCATGTAAAACTACAGTACACCTGTTATAGCTGAAAACACAACCACAAGCCTGTGACTTTGATGGTTATATAATATAATCAAGATGTACACGGTGTCCAAAATTCAATCAACTTATGTCTTAAACGTGTACTAATGTTTACTCAATTACTCATGGTACATTTGTCTTTTCCAGCACAAATACAGTGCTGCCGAACATAAGAAAAAGCCTGTCAGATATCTAGAGTTTAGATAATAGCCTTAGAGAGAGAAATAGTAAACTGGATAGAATATTATATTGTTTCTAAGAATGCTGCCAAGCCCTGCCCTCCATAAACATTAAAGCAAATGTGATTTGGGTGATTTAAAGTCATGTTGATACTCTAATCTAGGCAGGGGATCCATGGGTCTCACCTCCTGCAGAGTTTGTCTCGGAAAAGACAAAACCAGAAGACAAAGCTATCTATGGGGCCAGAGTCCCAGCCTAGCTACAGGACGCATAAAGATCTGGTCCCTTTTGTTCTTAAGTCCAATGCAATCTGAGACATTTAATTGAAATCACTGTCTGACAATATGGATGTCAATATAGATAACTGAGGTCTGCTACCAGAAATCTGCATTTTTCAGAGAGGTTCCAGTTTAAAGCAAAAACCCACACGATGCAAGTGGTTTTGTTACATGGAAAAAAATTTCCACTGAAGGTGGAAAGTACAGATGGCTGGTTTCAACAATTATTTGTCTACAATTTTCACCTCTGTGATTATAAGCAGAACTAAACTGCCATGCTTTTTATAGGTATTCAATAGATCCTAACACATAGAATGTACGGCCTTGTTAGAAAGGGACTAAATACATGAATCTTTTGATAGCAATATCAAAAGATTAGCCAAACTTTCAACAACATAAGGTCACTTTAATTAATTTGTACACTGTCAGCTTTTAGATAGGCCAGTCCTTGTCATAAATGAACCTGACCCTCCAACCCACAACCCCCTCCGCTCCTTCGCTCGGCATCACCCAATCGGGGCAAACATGCTCAAGCCATGCTGGGTAAGGTATTTAAGGCCACAGGAAGATGTTTTGTGCTGCAGTTGGTTTTGAAGCCCTGGAGGAGAGTTTTCTTCTTTTTATTTTGGTAATGGTTATTTTGGCTGGGAAAGGATAATACTGTACTTTGGCATGGTCCGGCGAATCAGGTTTCACTCTTTATGTATTATACTGTATTAAATATCCTACTTGTTCAATGTCTTAAAGGTAATGAGCGTACATTCAATAAAGATTGTATTATTTCAATTCACAATTTTAATTGACTCCTTATTAAATTAAATCATTTAGGCTCACAACTTCATAGTTTGTTTTGGCTTGTCAGTTGATTCCACCAGGCTACTGTAGACTAACCTATGAATGAATTTGGTGATTTAATTGATGATTGTCATTTTCAGTAATAATTATTAAATTAAATAATGTAAAATATATTTTATATGGAGGTTAAGTGAGCAGTTCAAGCACCCAATACCACTTGTATTCAGAATTCATGTTTTTATTCAATCCTCGCTTGTCTGACAAGCTCATGTCATATAAGTCAAAGTAAGTCAGTCATCTGGGTACAGTACACTTTATTTATTGTCACCTGTTAAAGTTGACAGATCTCCATAGAGGCCATGCAATTTATTTATTTGTTTATATTGGTCCTGCTATCTTGAGATCACGGCTAACTTTTGTTATGTGGAGATCATAAGATTTCCACGATAAAATATAAATCATCATTTCTCATAGTCAGAACATAGTAAATTGTGATGTAACACACCACTTAATTACGTACACCTGCTCATAACGCAAGTAGCCTGTTCCCCAAACAGTGAATCATGTGGCTGCAACTCAACAAGCATGCACACATGGTAAACAAGTTTAGTTTTTTGTTCAACCAAACATTACAATCGTCAAGATGTATGACCTAAGTGACTTTGATCGTGATATGATTGTTGGTACCAGATGTGGTGGTTCCAGCATCTCAGCCAATATAAGGGTGAGAAATGATTTTTTTTTAAATAATAAAAAATTTTAAAAAAGACCTCTACAGTTGATGGCCAAAGAATTTTCACTATAATTACAGAAATTCCCCAAGCACCTGACTGACAGATCAGAAAGATTTTTCAGGAGGCACGTGTGGATGTGACAGTAACTACTGTCCACCAAAGACCTCACTACCATAACTACAGAGGATACACTGCAAGATGCAAACCACTATTTAGCCACAAAAACAGAATGGCTAGTTTACAGTTTACTAAGAAGAACCTAAAAGAGCCTGCAGTGTTCTGGAAAAAGGTCTTGTGGACAGACAAGACCAAGATTCACTTGTATCACAGTGATGGAAAAAGCAATGTGTGGAGGCAAAAAGGACCTGTCTGAGACCAAAAGCACTCCCCCTCATCTGTGAAACACGGTGGTGGGGGTGTTATGGTCTGGGCATGTCTGGCTGCTACAGGTACTGACTCACTTCTCTTCATCGATGATACAACTGCTGATGGTAGCAGCAGAATGAATTTAAGTTCAAGCAAATACCTCCAAACTCTTTGTAAGGCGCCTCATCCCACAGCAAGATGATCCCAAACATACTGCTAAAGCACGAGTTTTCCCAAAACCAAAGAACTGAAAAATTCTTTACTGGCCAAGTCAGTCACCCGATCTGAATCCAATTTAATATGCATTTCATATGCTGAAGAGAAAATCTAAATCTAAAACTGTGGAATACAGACCCATATCAAAACAAGTATGTCTTTGTTCCAAACATTATAGAGCTCACTGAAAAAAAAAAATATATATATATATATATATATATATGTATATAGAGAGAGAGAGGGAGAGAGATTTAAACTAATCTTTGCCATTACATTGTGCAATAAGTGAACAGTGAAATAAATCTTAAGCGTCACTTGATGTAAAAATTTTAGCTTTAATGTTGAGAGGCATGATTCTTTTTTATGTCTGTAGACTTTAGAAGGGAAGCATCAAAAAGAAAGTGGCTGAAGCCTCCTTTTTGGCTTTGAGCGCACGCTGAGCACGAGAAGCGATACGGGCGGCGTTAATGCGTCCAATCGCACGCGAAGCGAAACACCAAGTGACGGACGGGGTGCAATGCGCCGGCTACCCCCCCCTAACCCCCCCCTAACCCCCCCCCTCCCCCCCGCACCGCTTCTCTCTCGCAGCTTAGCAACCCGCTATTAAAAGGCACTATCCCCGCTTTCATATCGTTCCACGCAAAACGCGGACCGCCCCGTACCGGACCGGGGGAACCGCCGCCTTTTAAAGCGCCGCCGGATTAGTGTCTCAGAAAAAGGACGGTGAATATTTTCCGGTTTAAATGGACCGTCGCGAGCGCTGCTCCGCGTTAGAGACCCGCGATGCCACCGGCACAGTGGAGAGGGGGGAAGGCATGAATCTTTCATTCAACACTTTTATGTCAGAAACATTCTTCCCTTACTTTCCAGAATAAATTTTTGTGAACCAGGCTTGCTCTGGAACCAATTATGCTGAGCGTAAGGATATAACAGACTGTTATAATAATAATAATAATAATAATAATACATTTATTGATAAAGCACTTATTAAGGTTTGCATAGTATTTTACCATGAGAACAATAAAGCATGCGTATTGATTGATATGACAGGACTCCTACCCTTCTCTGTGAGCCTCTCCCTTCTCCAGCTCCTGAATGACTCCCAGCAGGACCTTGATGGTCTCCTGACTGGAGCTGATCAGGTTCTCCATCGCCTGAAGCTGCACTTTGAGGTCCCCGTCCTGAGCGACGGCCACTATCTGCTTGCAGGCCTGGCCCGCGGCCGCCACGGCCGCGCCCCCGGGACACGCCCCGGCGTCCTCTGGTGCCCCCAGAGGCCGGGGGTGGCACTGTGGCTGGGCGGAGCAGCCGGCGTGCAGCAGGGCCTGCGACTGCAGCTGCAGGCCGTTCAGCTCCAGGGCCTGCCTGCGCCGGCTGCGCAGCGTCGGGCTGTCCAGGCACTCCACCTGCGTCAGCGAGTTCCAGGCCAAGGGCTCCGTCACCTTCGAACCCGCGTCCTCCAAAGACCTGGACGAGGCCTCCCTGAAGGTCCGGAGCTGGCGTCCGGTCGAGGGGTCCGGGCCCCCTTCCGCCCGGAGCGGGCCCCTGCGGCCTTCGGGCCCGTCGCCGTACGCCAGGAAGTCGGCGTCGGCGCTGGAGTCCGAGGTGCTGGGGAAGCGGCGGGAGTCCTCGGAGCAGCTGACCAGCGAGGACTCCGGGCACGCGGCCCCGTCCGCGCAGTTGGTGGCGGGGAGGTCCTCGGCCGCGTCGGCGCAGTCCATGGCGTGGAAGAGCGCCCGCGTCTGGTGGCTGACCTTGGCCACGCACCGGGCGGAGCCCCCCAGGCTCTCGGCGTCCTTCGGCCCCGCCGCGTCCGTCGGGAAGCCGTTGTCCTGACCCTGGAAGCTCTCCACCGCGGCGGAGTGCTTGAAGGTGTGTCCCTTCTTGCGCTCGAAGGGGAAGGTCTGGTAGCGCGTTTTAAGGTCCGGGGACGTCTGCACGCCCGTGCTCCGCGTGACGTTGGGGATGGAGCGGCGAGCGGGCACGGTCATGTACTTGCGGTACGCCATTTTGTAGGACACGGGCCTGGCGCCCTTCCCGCCCGCCTGCTTGGCGGCCTCCCGCTGCTCGTTCTGCGCCTCGCAGATGTCCTTGAAGCGCACCTGCAGGGCCTTGTTCCGCTTGCGCACCTGCCTGCTGGGGTCCAGGCTGTACTTCTCCTCCAGGGCCAGAGAGGGCGCCGCTTCTGAGTCGGACTCCGAGTTGGTGAGCGTGCATTTGCCAGCCTCCCTGCTCACCATGGTTCCTGAAAGTGAGGAAACGGCGAGTTACTGTCACAGGAAGGAAACTGTTGTTACAGATGACTAAGAATTCATTCCAGTCTCTTAAGCCGCGTTTCCACCAAAAGTACCCGGAACTTTTAGTCCCAGGAACTACTTTTCAAAGAGCTAAAAGGTTCCTTCAGCCCACTGTTGTCTGCGTTTCCACCGCGGTCTAAAGCCCCGCGAAGATTAGGCAAATTAGCCTTATTTTATCCATCCTCGCTTCCTTTCCTTGTCTCCTTTACTAGTATGGAAGGCCAAATGAGTCAAAAAATGCATGAAATTGATGTCTGGAATCACGTGATGAGAACACAAAAACAACATGTAGACAACACACTGACAATGCTTGACCCCAGACCTGAATACATTTTGGTCTTCGATACTAGGAAAGGACACAAGGAAAGGTTTGGATAACAAGTTCGGATAAAATAAGCTACTGGAATGAGCATCTAGTTTTCTGGCATGGATGACTGTCATGATATGTAACACAGAAACTGTATAATTATCCAATGATTATTTAATTATAAATGTAATAAAATGTAAACAATGTTTTTTACAGCACACAATATTATTCAATTGTAAATCATCGTCACTGTGTCCATTTTTAGGAAAAAATCATTGGGAGTACGATTAAATGCATTGCTGTCTTTTTATTTAGAAATATATCTTTTTGTAAAGGCTTCTCATTGTGGAACAACTGCCTTATGCTACTGAGTTATGCTACTGAGTCTTTTCCATAATTCTGAACATAAAATGCAACTAATGAATTCTGTAATGTTTTATATTCCGTTTGGGATCCTGTCTTTAAGGACTTGCACCCCGAACATGAAGCTCACAGTCTCCAGGGACTGTATGTTATTAATTCATTATGGTACGAGATCAGTTGAATCCGGTGGTGAATTCAGCAGAGATGGAGGACTTGAGACGTCTCAGAGTCGTTGCATTTCTACTAAATTAATTACTTGCTTCATCGTCCCCAGATAACTGTGCAGTCCATTGAATTACAAGCCTTTCAGGTTATTAGAATGTACATGTCAATTCCCCACCGTTCACTCCCACAGAAATACTAGCATTCCCCTGCTGGATGGTCGGCTGTGCTTAGATTGACAAAAGGATTGGTTCTGAGTGAAAGAACCATAATACAGAAATTTCCGGTTGCCTCACTTTTTTACGTCAGTTCTTATTAATGCAGAGGAATTAACATTAAAGGTGGTAATAACATGAATAATAGTAAAAAGAAGGTGGGGTGCTGCTGGGGCACTGGAGCAGCCCCATTGTATAAGCACCCATGATATTTCACCTAATATTAAGGGCAACAGAAGATGAGATCATTAATTAGTCTGTGGGTGATATCAAAACACAGGCTACTTCCAAAATGCCCTCTAATTTAAATCACCACACAACAGATAATGTTAGGCTCCGCGTCCAGGACTCATGTTAAAATGTTTTCAATAAGCTTCAGTTAACTACGCAGAAAGCAGTCCAAACATCTAACATAGCTTCACAAAATTAGCAACATAGCTACTCCAATCACTGTCCCACTAAAATGCACGGTTAGGCAGTGAATGCTAGTTCACTTGCGTCTATATTTCCATTTTGTTTTTGTGTTGCTCATCATCCACACAGTAATGTTACAGAACTATATTGCTTGGCTAAAGAATGCTATTGTATTTTTTATGAACAAACGATTCCATGTATTTAACCTTCTGTGTCTTCGCGTCGTGCCTAACAACACCCTTTAGCTGTGACTATATACACAATATCCTTAATTTTATTTTTGAAAAAATATAATACTGTGCAGAATATATTGCATTACTAACTCAAACACTAGACTGGCACAGCAATGAAAACTAACAAGAAAATTCACCACAAACTGCGGATACCTCTTGACCAACCAAAACACAAACACGGAATATATACCTGGAGATGGGCATTTTGCTTATGCGAGCTTTTCACACACAGTCATGCATAAGCAAATTATTTTTTAAATATACTGAGAGAGCCATGACCTGCTATTTTTTGCTCATAATATTTACCTCCACAATTCATTTGTCTTATTATTGAGTAAACGACATGCTGTGGTGAATGTGCTGCATCTTCTAAGGGTGTCGACCCTGTCATTTGTTGAGCTCCAAAATATTAACAGTATTAGCACAACGAATTCAATGCTGACATTACTTATACATTCATAACACACACTCATTCCTGTCTCCATTGAATTCGTAATTGGATTTGGAGAAGAGTGTGTCTATGACAGCTTTGCTGTTGTGCAAGATTAATTTATTAAAACATCCCATAACCCTAAATGTCCTGTGGATTTGTGAGTCCCCAGCCACCCCCCACCCACCCATCATCTCGGACAGGAAAACTCACCGGCTGGGACAGCCTTTGTGATTTAGCCCAAGTTCACGATGGAAGCATATCTTTAATGGTTGGCTTAAGAACAGAGAGTACCCTGGGGGTGTGTGTGCGTGTGTGTGTGTGTGAGAGAGAGAGAGAGAGAGAGAGAGAGATTGTGAGTGTGTGTGCGAGATTGAGAGTGAGAGTGTGTGTGTGTGTGTGTAAAGAAAGCTGTGATAAGGTCTGCATGGCTACATGCAAACACACACATGCACGCACGCACATCCATAACCAAGTTACGATCTATGCTTTGCTTTCTGAAAATACACTGCATTTATTGTTTTTTAAACTTGCAACATCAAAAGTCAAATCGTTATGAATTATTTTTGTGCCGGAAAACTTTAAATGCAAACAAATTGAAATGCGAGTGCTGCACCTACAGCTGATCTGCCCACGGTAAGAATTTCAGTCTGGCACAGAGAACCAGAGCAGGTACGCACTCAACAAAGATTTACCTCCCTTCCGAGGTACTCAAAGTGACAAGAATCTTCTGATATCAGATTATTCACAGTATATCATCCACTTAATTTAGCCCCGGAGTCACGACAAAAGCTAGTAGCCAGCAGAGATCTTTATATCATCCTCGGTCTGAGCCACAATCTTATCAATCTGATCTACAGACGTTATTAACAACATCCTGGGGTGCAGTAGTACCGCACCAAATCCGCATTGCATTTCAGCACCAGGACCTCAACACATTAACTCACTTTAGTCCTTTCTCCTGGTGCTTCCTTCAGCTCAGTCACAGTACAGTAAACTCTCCAATGGACAAGGAAACGAAATAATCGCAGAAAGTTCAGCTAAACATAAGCAGGACATGGCGATAATGAGTAATGTGCGGTCACTGAAGTGTGGTTTAATTTCCAAAATCTTTCTGTAATCATTAATGGTTTCGCTTTTGTGAAGTTTTGTGGGGTTTTTTTCTCCACTGAAACGTGATACAAGCAAAAAAAAAAAAACTTAAATAAAACCTCTTAAAAGACAGTACTGTGCAGTAGCTTTAATAATAGTCTTAACAAAACAAAAACAGCCAGGTCTAATTAAGAAGCTAGGCCTGGGGTCATCATCCAGAGATCTACTGTACACTTACACATTCAATACAGCATATTTTAGATGCATGGTATCCTAGCAACAAGCATAAGGTGTTTTTCTATCATTATTCTTTTTATTATTTAATATTTTTTCCAACCCTGCTTTTCGTCCCAGATATCTTTCTCAGTCCCAAGGCATTTCTTGGAGTGATCATTTCTCCTGTAAGTTTTTTTATTATGGTTTAGAGCATTACTTGTGGCTGTTTAAAACTTTACTTCACTGTTCCTCTTTCACCTCCTGGAGATCTACCATCCTGTAGGTCTTCATTTTAACTTTTAATTTGGTAGACCAGATTGTGCTACCTAGCAGCTCCAAGAGATCTCTAGCTGTGCAATGAGCTGTGCTTTGTTAGGGCTTGACTGAAAACCTACAGGACGACAGATTTCCAGGAACAGGGTAGACCACCCACCCTGCTGTATGAAATCTCAGATAAGAAGGTGAGGTATTTTAAAAATAATTAGCAGTTATTTGGTCATTGTAGCAGCCCTACTAATTAATCATTTTTACTTGCTACTGCAGTTCTGTTTGGCTTAAGACTGTGGAGCAACCCACATACATGCCATAGAAGGTAGGGGTTCAGAAAGGAGGGTTGAATCTATTTCTGGATTTGATGCCAACCTCTGCTCTTAATCATTTAATTAGCCCCATCATGTGTGTGATGGCTAAATGAATTAGTATAGTCAACCTGCGCATCAAGCATTTTGTTTACTGAGTACCTCATTCCAACACTGATATTTTGTTGAAGTGTTGTTTTGACAATACAAAACAGGGAAAAGATTGCACAGTCAATGTACTCTTTGTTATTGCGTTCATATGGGTATTGAGGATCTAAAGATCTGCTTACCTTCTCTGAGCAGATTCTTCATTTTAAAAGCTTAAAAACCTTTGAAGTTTTTGCTATCGTCTTTTGATCTTAGCATTCATTCCTACTGTGATTTACTTTAGTTTAAACAAACTGTAAAAATTCCATTCACTTCACTTAATTAAGATGAAGATGGAATTCATTTAAGATGGAGATAAGAGTAAGTAAAAAAAGTAAGACTTCTGTCTCCTTTATTCCAACTCATAGGCACTCTTGACTCAGTCAGAAGCATTGCAAATGGGGGGTCTGGAGCCTATCCCAGCATGCACTTGGCAAGAGGCAATACACCCTGGTCCAGCATAGGGCAGACACACCATTCACTCACACACTCATACCCATTTTGACTCTCCAGTTAGCCTAACCTGCATGTCATTGGACTGTGGGAGGAAACCAAAGTACCTGGAGGAACCCATGCGGACATGGGGAGAACATACAAACTCCACACAGAAAGGCCCCAGCCGGGTTTCAAACCAAGAAACTTCTTGCTGTGAGGCAACTACTTTTTTCAGTTTAAAACCCCTTTTCCTGTCATACTCATGTCATACTCTGAAGTGATTATAAAAACCTTAAAGCCTTTCATTATTACAAACAAAACCACAAATACAGTAGATTTACAGCTGAATTGAAGTGTCTGTCCTATTCATACAGTGTCTGCTTCACAGCCAGAACTAAAGTCTCTCACCAATTTCTCCGTTTCCAATAACCACCCTTTCTTCTAATAACCAGAGGTACTTCATCCACCAGGGATTATGACTAATGCATTATTGACTCTAAAATTGTAAAAAAAAATAAAATAAATAAATAATAATAATTTAAAAGTAATCCTCCTCAATCTACTTACTCCATGTACTTTAGCGGATGATGTTGTATGTGTGTGTGTGTGTGTGTGTGTGTGTGTGTGTGTGTGTACGTGCAGTGAGCTCCATAATATATTGGACAAAGGCTTTTTTTATTGACCCTGTCCTCTGCATACGAAGGGTATTAAATCTGAAATTGTGGAGTACAGAGTCAATTAAAGAAAGAATATGTCCCAAATGTTATGGAGTTCACTGTATACAGTGTGCTCAACACTTTATACAGATGTGTGTTTGTTCAACTGTCCTATTATATGGCAAACAATTGAAAACTCAAGATGGACTCTTCAGCAAAATACATAAGTAAATAAATAGATCATTTACAGCAATACATTTAAGCACTAAAAATAAGAGCAGCCACTGGGTGAGATATATAGATAATAGTTTGACATTCCCACTGTAAATCTGACAAAACAATGTGAATAACACTAATGCACACTGCCGATTTGCATTAAACTATATGGTCATTTTATGGCTCTGGTTGTTGACAGTGCTCACCATAAAAGGCTGAGAAAGGATCACATTCAATCACCATTAACCCAAAATGTCTCCATTACATCTTAATGCATTTTATTTTTTCAAACACAGTTAGATGAGCTAAGCAATGACCAGCATTAACCAATTGCTTGCATTTATGGATTAATCTGGAGAATGTTAAGGACAAATGTTGATTTAAACAAGGCCAAAATCCTTCCTCATAAACATCATGGATTTTCTTCCCTTTGATGTTTTAGCTTGGGTAATGCTTGCGAAAAGTCAGTCGCTGTATTGCTGAGAACAAATCATAATGATTAAAATGATTAATCATTTTCTCTCCTGGGATTTAAAAAAAAATATGTTTAGAATTCTGGAGATTAAAAACCGAAGGCATCACAAAGAACTGAAAGCAATTTACTCTTGGCGGTTTCATTTAATTCCTGTGAATTTCAATGCTAGTTCCAGTCAGAGTGTGTAGCAAAATACCCAGTATGTGTCTTCCATTTTAATTTATATTCCAAGAGGTACCCTTTAAACAGTCATCCTTGTACTTCACTCTCTTGGGTATAGTTAAGTAAAAAAAAAAAAAAAAAATAGAGTTTTGTGTTTAAAAATGTACCACATTTTATTTCTTCTTCCCTAGCTGAGAAGAGCTATTTATCTCATTTGTCTCTGTGTTTTCAGAGGAACTGCCATATGCACTGAAATATATCCCTTCAGTATATCAGCATAGTATGAAGTGCAACTCAACACGTAATTTCAACACACACACACACACACACATACATATATACGGCATGCAAGGGCTGTAAAATTGATAGCAGATAAGCAGAAATAATATTTGAAAATACAATTTTAAAATGTCATCGCATTCAATTAAAAATATAAACTTCCATGCATCACCAGTCCTTGATTAGCCTATATATATAAAAACTGTAGTCAAAGATAAACCGGCTATGAAAAATACAAAATAAACATGTACACTATGATTTATTCTATGCATGCCTTACACACGTGTGTGTTTTAGTGCGCACTCACATGTACGTGCATAAACATACAGTGACAGCACGCAAGATCTTGTCTGAAAGATTCTTAAAGAACGGCTGACTTGTTCCGCAGCCGTTGTGTAAAAATGATGAGTCACCGGTATGACAGCAGGAGCTCCAAGCTCCCCCCCCCAGTTAATGTACACTTAAGCTGAAGAGATGTAGTCCCTTTGACATGAAAATATTGAACAATTTGCCATGATTATGCTTTACACTGAATCTCAGTGACAGGTCTTTTCTCTTGAAATGTGCTTTGTTCAATGAAACATCACTGAAATTCAACACTGTATATAAAGTAAAGTGAATGGTAAACCTGAATGCGTTTGTACCACTGAGCACCATGCTGCTGCATGTAAGGCTAATGCAGCAGATATTAGCACATCACACACTGCCGGGGCCTCCTAATGCAGAGAAAACCTGGGGAGCTCTGGAGGACCGCTGCTCAGATAGAGTGCGCTGTGTTTGGGTCCTAGCCCGTTAGCGATAGGCATGGCCCAGCTGCTGTGTTTGGGTCCTAGCCCGTTAGCGACAGGCATGGCCCAGCTGCTGTGTTTGGGTCATAGCAACAGGCATGGCCCAGCTGCTGTGTTTGGGTCATAGCCTGTTAGCGACAGGCATAGCCCAGCCACTGTGTTTGGGTCATAGCCCGTTAGCAACAGGCATAGCCCTGCTGCTGTGTTTGGGTCATAGCCTGTTAGCAACAGGCATAGCCCAGCCGCTGTGTTTGGGTCATAGCCTGTTAGCGACAGGCATAGCCCAGCCACTGTGTTTGGGTCATAGCCCGTTAGCAACAGGCATAGCCCTGCTGCTGTGTTTGGGTCATAGCCTGTTAGCAACAGGCATAGCCCAGCCGCTGTGTTTGGGTCATAGCCTGTTAGCGACAGGCATAGCCCAGCCACTGTGTTTGGGTCATAGCCCGTTAGCGACAGGCATGGCCCAGCCGCTGTGTTTGGGTCATAGCTCGTTAGTGACAGGCATAGCCCAGCCGCTGTGTTTAGGTCATAGCCCATTAGCGACATGCATAGCCCAGCCGCTGTGTTTAGTTCATAGCCCGTTAGCGACAGGCGTAGCCCAGGCTCAGCCCTGTGATATCCACTCGTTAGGCCCACTCAAGATTCTCCCAGCATGTCGCATTTCCAAACATTAACCGATTGCATAGCTAGACTCTTTAAATTAAGCATTCCTGGCAACTATCTTGATGTTGCGCTTTCTGGCAAGTTCACAAACCACTATCCTACTGGAAATTTCCCATTTTTTAATTTGGAGCTCCTTGGATGGTTTCCATGCTTATTTTCTTAGTTGCTGCAGCTGCGGTCACCTCTCTCTCTCTCCTGAGTAACTGGCAGTTTTTTCTGCAGGGAAATTTGCACTGCTGGGTTCTTTGTGTATCTGACTGGGGTTCAACCCAGGTTAAAGACACACTTTTCAGTGACTACTGCACTCCGCTCACTGCCAACTACAAAGCAGCTTTAAATCATGAGCTGCATTTGTGCTAATGCATGTTACCGTGTTTAATGAGAATATAACTATTATAGAGCTAATGCCTTTTTAGTTTGCTCATCTTTTCATGCACTAGGTATGTACTCAGTATTAGTAGACTTGAATAATGCACAGAATGGAAGATACCATTTTGAATGAGCAGAATCTTTATGTGCAGTCTGAGTAATAATAAGAATTCAGAGAGAGAGTCATGAAAAAGGTTACAATTGGTGTTTTACACAAAATACATATTTTTTCCCCTGTGTAAATAATGATATATGGTGAGCTTTACAATGTTTGGGACACAGGAACAGACTTTTTTTTTTCTTGCTTTAGCTCTGTACTCCACAATTTTAGATTTGTAATAAAATAAATCATGTGATTAAAGTGCAGATTTTCAGCTTTTATCAAAGGGTATTTTTAAACATTTTGGTTTCACTATGTAGAAGTTACAGAACTTCACATCATTTTTATGCATAGCCCCCCACGGTCTCTTCACGAGGCATGTGTGGATGCGTCAGTGACTGCAGTTCGTAGGAGACTTAAAGAACTCTAACAGAACTACAGAGGCTAAACTACAGGATGCAAACCACTAGTTAGTCGTGAAAAGCAAGATAGCCAGATTATAGTTTGCTAAGATGAGCCTGTATATTTCTGGAAAATGGTCTTATGGACACATGAAACGAAGATTCACTTGTATCAACGTGATGGAACTGGACAAGATCCAAAGGAACCCCCCCTGCCATCTGTGAAAAATGGTGGTGGGGGCGTTGTGGTTTGGGCATGCATGGCTGCCACAGGTCCTGGCTTACTTATTTTCAACGATGATGTAACTGCTGATTGCAGCAGTGGAAAGAATTTTGAAGCGTACAGAAGCATCTTATCTGCTCAAGTTCGCGCAAATAGTGTCTGCTCTTGATAGTACAAAGCACTCTACTGCCCTCTTTGTGGACTGTGAATCCAAAGCCTTTGACACAGTTGATCATCCACTTGTGTTACAGAACTTATCCAGTATTGGTTTGGTTCCTATGACTTTTTAGTTTTTCAGAATCACCTCTCTGTTAGGTATCAGTGTGGAAAGGTAGGTGAGATCCGATCACAGCTTTTACATATAACTAAAGGTGTTCCCCAAGGTTCGGTCCTGGTGCCAGTTTTAACTGTTTATATCAACAATATTGCTGCATCCCTGAACACCTGTAATTATCATCTGTTTGCAGATGCTGTATTGTACTGCTGTTCTGATTCTACAGTCTTCTGTCTAATACTCTGCAACATTCTTTTAACATTGTTCAGAAAAAAAGAAAGTATATTAGGCTTAAATTTGTCTTGAATTCAGAAAACTAAAAAGTACATTCTGTTCTTCAGAGCTAGGCCAGTTGAATTACAAAAACCTTCATATCTGCTCAGTAACTGGAATGCTCATTGAAAGGGTCCCTCACGACAGATAACTTGTTATTTGGATAGAGGACAAACTCACTTTCAAAATATTTCATATTGATAATTTAACAAGGAAGCTGCAATCAAAGACACAAAACTTGCTTTCCCATGTCATGGAGAACGAGGCTATTCGAAGCAGTTTCTTCTACCAGATTCAGACTATGGTGACATATTGCTCAGGCATGCAACTGCTACTACCCTTAAGCCATTAGAGGCTGTCTATCACACTGCTCTTGGTTTTATAACAGGTGACAGCTACAGGACCCATCACTGTATCCTGTATAATAAGGCTGGCTGGTCCCCTCTGTCAAAAAGATGTCGCCGTCACTGGTATGTTTTTATTTATAAAGCCTCGCTCTGACTGCTACCACCTTCTTATTTATCCTCACTTCTGGTCTGGAATAATACCACATGTCATCATACACATTCTCAGGACTGGCTGAGTTCCCACTGTTAACTCCAATCTGGGGCGATCTGAATTCTACTTCAGTGCCCTATACACATGGAACATCTCACAAAAATACACTAAAGATTGCCGTCGCATTGCTGTCATTTAAAACAATTCCAGAACTTGATTGTAACTTGAAATGTATTTCCCTGTACTTGTTTTAGGTGAGGTTGTTAGGCATTGTAAATGAGAGTCTGTCCCTCAATGCATCTCTGAGATTTAAATGAAGGTTGAATGAATGGTAACTAGCCCCCAAAACAAGCAAGAACTGAAGATGGTTGCAGTACAGGCCTGGCAGAGCATCACCAGAAGATACTCAGCACCTGATGATGTCTATGGATCACAGACTTCTAGCAGTCATTGCATGCAAAGGATATGTGACAGTGTACAAAACATCACTACTTTCATTTACGTGACATTAATATGTCCCGAAAGTAAAGGTGACCTGAGGGGGGGTTATCTCTGAGTGGTTATTTATAAAATGTGCTATGATTTCTACCTGGTGAAGCCAAAATGTATATCCTTTGATAAAGTGCTGATAATGTGCACTTTACAAATCTAAAATTGCGGAGTACAGAGCCAAATCAACAACAACAACAAAAATGTCTTAAAATATGTTATAATGTCTCAAACATTATGGTGCTCATGGTATATAAAGTCACTTCATGGGACTTAAACTTTATTCAAGCTTCATGGACTGTTTATTACTGCATTTTTGTCACCAAAGGGCTCATTCAATTTAAATAAAAAAATAAATAAAGATTCCAACACTAATGAATGCTGCTGTTTTTAGCTCACGGGTCTCCGAAAAATGGAGCGATATAAATATGTCTTTCTCTTACATGTTCCTGCAGTTTTTGTCTGAAAATCCTGTTTATCTGCATGTTTGCGTATCTGAGATTATCTTTCTTGCTTTGAAGTGGGTTGTGTGTGTGAGGAAAGCGAAGCGAGGCCACGTCATGTCTGCCAAGTTTCGTTTTCGTGGGCAAAGTGGATAATCTTATTCCACATGTGCATCTGCATTCCAGCCTCATTTTACTCTGCGCTGCGGAAACAGATTCTCTTTCCCTCCACCGACATCGTGTTTCCATTAGAATCATTGCGTCCATCGCCTTTAAAATGAAAATTATGCCCGGGTTTCGATACAGCAAATCTCAAACGAGGCTCTGCAGCAGCAACGTCTTCCAATTTCAACAAAAAATTAACCTGTTGAGTTGATAAACAAATGATGTCTTTCTGCAACACCATTTCATCTATTTGTTTGCGTGTTTATTTATTTAGGTCTGCATTTTCGCTGTAGTTCCACGGTTAGTTGAAGCGGTTAGAGAGGATTTTCACTGCAAAGCAACACCCAGGGTTGCCAGCACTGGGAATTTAATACCACAAAGGAGCAGTTATACTCTTTTATTGCCTTGTCTCCGAACGAGTGACCATGTCAAAGGTTTTTTTTACTCCCAATTCACTGGCCTTGTGTACTGGATTTTGTTCTTTCGGCAGAAGGATGTGAGATCAGTGCCCTGCTATCGCATATCAAATCCCCCTTGGGCGCACGGACACAAAGAGAGAGAGGGGCTTACATTTGAATTGCCCAGGAGGAGAGCTCCAGCAGGCCGGAACGCTTTCATAAAGCAGGGATGGAGCCGCAGGCCGTCCCCTGCTGGATTGTGCTCAGACACGGCTTATTCTCGCAGCGCCGCTCCGCCCCATTGGCTGCTCTGGCGGGTGTTGAAACGTACCACGAACCGCGGCGCTTAAATATAGACCAGCCCGGTTCCTCTCGCCCCGGGAGGCACGAGACCGGGTCCGTGCCGCACCTCGCGCGGCAGCCGTCTGAACGTCACGGGCAGGTTGCTAAGGAGAGAGACGTCTCCCCCCCCGGCTGTTCGTGTCCCGCCCATGCGTGGAGAACCGATCAGAGGTCTAAACCGGGTCAAAATCTTTTTCCCCTGACATTTCTTGTTTTGGGGACCGAAAATATCCATCCAGGTGGGATTTCTGAATTCCTAAAATGTCCAATTTGGTTTTGCTTGTTCCACAGACCATTTGTTAACAAACAAAATATAGTTCTCTAAAAATAATAATATAAAAAAATATTTTATCTTCATAATACTGTCCACCCCTGCCTCCTTTTAAGAAAGAAATCCAAATATATGGTCATCTTAGTCTAAAGACTAAGCTCGTGTCTTTCCATGGCAAGTTGACAAGAATCTTTGTAACAATTTAAATTAACATCAGTGATTCTGTCTGGATTCAACAAACATTTGTCTTTAATTTTCACAGTTAAAAATGAATTTAGGTGTCAACAATGACAAACATGTACTTACTAATCTGTATTTGCATTGACAAAGAAACGTTTGCATTTAACTACAAGTTAAGGACAAATGTTGATTGAATCCAGGCTATGCCAACTACTGCTTTGTTAGGGCACACTACTGGATCTATATACAGCTCAAAACAAGTATGTTCTTGGCATAGACGGTTTCTGATTTAATATTTTAAAAGTAAAAAAACAAAAAACGCCAAAGGACCTGGGGCCTTGTTTCTAAAATTTTGCGGAGGCTGTACGCTAAAATGTTACGTACGCACAAAAGAAGAGAAGTGAGTCAGCCTGTCATTCTAACGAATAGACGGGGAGAATGGAGAAGTCAGACCGCAAAACGAAGAAGAAGAATGCGTGAAACGGAGACGCTCGTTACGAAGGAAGAAGTCAGAGAGGCTGTATTGTTTAGTGGTAATAGTTCTGCCATAAACAAACAGAGTGGCAGAATGTCACAGCAGCCAGACCATTTTGGAAATTTAAAAGAAGTGGGCGGACATTAGAATACATGCAAAGATGTGCGTTGCATGCGCATCGCAGCGTAAATGCCTGCGTTCCTGGTGTTATTGGGGGGCTATGCCCCCAAAATAGGCATATGTGCATCGCCCCCCCTTCCCCACCCATATTTAATAAGGTTGGGCTACCCTACCCAGGAATTAATAATCATTGTTGCGATTAATTGAGTCACGGCAGTTATCAGCCCGTGATGAGACATTATTCAAAGTACGATATGAAATGATACATACGTGTAATCAGACAATACTTTATTGTCTGATTACACAGAAATTTATCTCGCATCTTACAGTGGCACCGTTTCAAGAAACACAGAAACTACTTAGGCCTAGATGTTCCTCTGACAATGGATAGAACATATTAGAAGGCTGTGTACTTTGATATAAAGTCAAAGACACTAAATGAAAATGGGCCCCTAGGACATTTATGTGTATTTCACAACTTTGCCAGGTCCCACAGAAACGTGCGTACACAGGGGCCACAGTCTCCGAAACGTGCGTACGCAGGGGCCACAGTTTATGCGTTTAAACATGCGCGTGTTTTGACGTCACGTTTGTTTTTATAAATCCCAGATCCGCAGGGACAGTGGCATATGCGTCTTTCCTGCGCACGCACGGTTTACAGATGAGAAGCCGAAGTTGCAAGCGCATTGCCCCCTGGTCTACAGTACAACTGCAGATGCTGAGGTTCTGTAGCAGCCGTAGCGAAGCTCCACTGCAGTTCTGTGGCCAGTCAGCATCAGATGTGCGTTTTTTATTACGTTGTGGTGAAGTCTGGTTTTATCAGGCTCAGCAGATAATGGCTTATTTTCTTTGCAGTCTCCTTTGCCCAGGGTAACGTGCATAAGTCTCTGCGTATGTTATTCGGATACATAGCTGCACATTTACTGCAGCAATTCCAGGTGAATTCCTGGTACGAGGTACTAGCCAAGCAGAGAGTCAGGAATGTGACCACCTGATTATGGACCTGACTCTGTTATCACGACACGCAGCTCGTCACGTTTACACGCAAGCAAGCTGTGGGTTTCGGTTTCCAGGGAATTAGCCCTACAGCGCATGCTAGGTAACATCTGGTAAAGAACACAGAAGCAGTTACACGCTCGCAGGCTTACATATCTGGAACATGGACCCTCCTCCCCCCCAAAAAAAAACAAAAACAAAACTCACACTCTAGTGGAATGTCCCCTGCTAGCACTAACCCTGACCTTAGCCTTATATGGGGTGGGGTGGACACAGCCTCTGAGATACAGGTGCTGACCTCAGGACAGTGTGACAGATGACTACAGGACTACAGAGCAGCCACACAGGTCATGGGTGAGAGTTAGGAATCCCTAGATCGAGACATCAAAAAATAGCAGGAAATATATTCATAACTAAAAATAAGTTTAGCGCTAAGGCAATGGGTGGGGGGGGGCATAGTAGTCCCAGACCGTGGGGGGAGTGGGGGGCATAGTAGTCCCAGACCGTGGGGGGAGTGGGGGGCGCAGACAAGGAATATAATAATATATCTCTCTCTCTAATCTCTCATCCATCTCCTCCTTTCTCTCTCTCTCTCTCTCTCCCTCTCTCTGCCTCTGTGGTGCGATGCCCCGTAGCTCTGTCACGGGCAGTATCACGCATGTCCCCCCCGCTCATGACTACCCCCCTTGGTTGAAGCCGGCATCCCAGTCAGCTGTCCCGCGTCGCCGATACGCTTATCTTTCATTACACCTCAGCGTTCCCTGCCGCGGAGCAGCCTGTACCCTGGCTGCTCCTCCGTGCTGATTCCTTATGCTGCTCTCCATACGGCGAGCAGCGGCTGACCGTAATTTCACAAACTCCAATACTTTTTTTTTCCACCTCTAAAATCAATGCCGCAATTTGTTCTTGAAATATGCCAGCCCAACGCATGCGTGCACATTGGAGACATGCTACTGAGAAATTCTGCATTGTTCCAGATGACTGGAGACTGCTACTCACTCGGGCAAACTGAATACAAAACAAATTAACTAATGCAAATGTCATCATCCTGCCTTGGCAATTTTAATTGTAGTCCTGAATTACAAAGCTGTGTTATTACAACAGAATTGTAAAATTTCATTTGTAGTTCATGTCCTACAGACATTTACATTGTTCATCAACTTTATTTACTGTGTGTCTAAGGTTGTTTAGCATTTGGTAGGCAATAAAAGTAGGCAAGAACAATTATGCTTTTCAGACTGAAAACATCTGTCTTGTCATATTTTTCCGCACTAGAGTGCTTGGGCAGTTTTGCTGTGAATGATTTTTCCTTTTGGTTCTTACCGAAAACAAAACATGACAACACTGTCCGTTCGCAGATGTTTCACACCAGAAAACCAGCAAAGCAGTTCTGCGCTCTGCAGAAGATGATATCTGAAACAACGCCAAAAGTGTAACCTTCCCCCTCCCATTCACCCCCACCTCCCTGGGGAAATCAACTAACTTCTTTCATTTTTGAGCTAAAAGGTGAAAGGAAAGTGACTCACCTCACAAGGCGAATTGCCGGCTGAGCGGGTGGAGCGGGAGAGATCCCGGTTCTCCCAGTGAGTGTCCTGTGCTTTACAGGGGGAGAGAGGCTCTCGCGCTGGGGTCCTCCTCCATGGTCCAGGCATGAGGAAGGGCTACAGCAGCGCTGCTAACATCTCTGCAGGTCCCCAGCCCCCCCACCCCCACCCCCCCAGCTTCGGTGTAAGCAAAAATGGCTCAAAAGTCCCCAGCCAGAATCAGGTACAGGTTCCCTTCAAGAGTCAGCGAGAAGCAGAGGTGCACACACACTCACGCACGCATGCACACACACGCGTGCACCTGCACATGCGCGTGCCTGGCTCCCGTCCCGGCTGGAGAGATGCACGCACACACACACACGCTCACGAGCGCACACACACACACACACACACACACACACACGCACAGCGCAGGGCAGGCACTCACTGGCGACGGGAGCAGTTACGGGAGATCTCCATCCTCTGCCGCTGCAGTCTGTGTTTGTGTGTGACAGAGGGAGGGAGCAAGAGGTGGAGAGCGAGAGAGAGAGAGAGGAGGAGGAGGAGTGGGATGGGAGAGAGAGAGAGAGAGGTGGGGGTAGAGGGACGGAAGGCTGGTAGAGGGAAAGTCAGACATTCCTACAGCTGGCGAGCTCATGCATCAACAGTAAAGAGCTCCTTATCTGGTCAGCTGAGCCGCAATCCCGGCTGATCCCATTGGCAGAGAGGTGTTATGTAAGCTGCTGGACTGGAATGCATGAAAGGGAAGCTCGGAGATGACAGGCATTGTGCTATGAATTGGACGTGCTCTGACCATGCCGTTTTGGCAAATGATACCCTATGTGTGTGTCTGTGTGCTTGCAGACAGCGTGAACGTGCGCATGAATTTGAGTGTATGTGTGTTTGGGCAATTATCTGTCTGTGCATGCATGTGTGCATGCACGTACTGATGTGTATGTTTTACGTGCACGTGCACTGATGTTTATGCTGTACGTGCACGTAGGTGTGTGTGTGTGTGTTTGTGCACCTGTGTTTGCATTTGTGCCTGGTCAAATGTGTCCAAACAGACGGCATATGTACATGTTTGCATGTATATACATATGTGTTTGTACAGAAAGGATATGTATATGTTTGAGTGTATATGTGTATGTACAGAAGGGATATGTACGTGTTTGTGTGTATGTGCATATGTGTATGTACAGAAGACCCATACGTGTTTGCATTTACTGTATATATGTGTTGGGGAAATGACTCTATAGCCTTACATGGGGCACCACTTATGTAAGGAAATACACTTTTATATTTCACATTGGGCACCACTTATGTAGTCATAGCACAATTAAAAATCAGTCTCATAAAATGATGGTTATCTAGATTATCTGACCATAAATTTGGAACTTTGTTTAATATTAAAAATGACAAATATTAATGATCAAATAATTAAGATTTCATAGATAACCTGAAGGATATAGTTCTTGGATAGGATATTTTGACTCAAATTCTCACATTCTGGCAACGGGTTTAATAAAATAATTTATTAAACAAACATACAAACACAGAGCATGCAGAAACTAATCAAGCCAGGGTGTGTGTGCGCACGTGTGTGTGTATGTTTTGTGGAAAAAAGGGGGAAGGGCAAATGGCGGGTTGGTCACGTTTGGTGTGTGCATGAATATGTATAGTGTAACCGGCGTGACTGAATCACTTGGCTAAGCTACGAAGGAGTATCGCTCCCGGTGGTGCCGGAGGGCTTCAGCTCTTAAGCAATACATACAACCAAGCTAGTTATTCGCCCACTACCGACTGTACTGAGTGTGGAATCATTAGAGTTGGAAAGATAGTCAGGGAAAAGAGAGAGAGAGACACCATGTGTGTGGTCGTACTCTATGGGTAATTCGCCAGCACAACTCATTCAAGAGGACAAATAGAAACACAATGTTTCTATTTAATCTCAGCAAAGACTAAGATAAACTGTCACTACAACCTGTTACTGAGATCATTCCACGCACTTTGTCGTCTACGGTGGTCGCTGTCGGGTCCATGGCGAATTTATCGAGGCTTCCATGCATGGGAGTGCAAGCCGGGTTAGCTGACACAGCACCGAGTGTATGCTGGTTTCTATGCTGGATGGATCATGCCTAGTTGCCACAGACAAGCTAGGCTGGCAGAACCTGGTTACAGCGTACAGTGACTTTATCTGTGTGTTTAGGTAAGTTGCTGGCAGCAGTAATCTTAGGCGTTCTGCAAGCCTTGGAACTAGAGTTCCACAGAGTTGTGAGAACTTGAGGTAGGCTTATGTGAGTTGCACAGTATGTGGGAACACAAAGGACAATATCACTTTGGGTGAACAGGCAGGGAGAGAGAGAGAGAAAAAACTCGCTTTTATTCACCTGGTGGGTGGGAAAGGAATCTTCACACCGGTGTTGAGTGACGAATGTTAAGAACGCCGCGTGCACAGATGATGTCGTGCGCTTCATGTCCTTACAGAGATGGTTATTATTCTCATAAAGATGGTACAGACTGACTGGGAGTACCTACGTGTGTGTGTGCATGCTGTGATGGCCAGGGCTTGTGACTGACTAAATAGAAATGGGACAGCGAAGAGGGAAGACTGGAGGGGTATAACAGTGTGCATGTGTGTCCGTTAGTGTTCCTCTGTATCCTTTTTCTGTTTTACAGTAACTATATATGTACTGTTAGTCCTGGTCTGTTTGTCAAGGGCTAATGAACGCCATTAGCATGGCTACAGCCGTATTGAGGATTAATTGTTTCCCCTGAGGGGCCACCCTGTGCCACTGCACCCAGCTGAACATGCCTGCACCTGGCCTTACAGGCATGGATACTGGGAGAGGCAGCATGTACTTGACCAGAATGTACCTGATGGAATGTAGCTGTGCAGTACGTATGAAATCCACAGTCTGGAGGCAAACCGTGTATAGTATAACTCCCACAAAGTGTAGCTACACAGTGCATATGACATCCACAGAGTGTAGGGGGGAATCCAATTTCCATGTTTATTTTCTCTTTTTTTGTGTACTGAGAGCGTACACGTGGCATTTTTGAACAAGCTATGTCTGCTTGTGGGTGGCATAAAATGATATTTTTGGGAGGTTTGTTGTGGACAGTGTTGAGCAATGAAGTAAAGAAAATAATAAAAGGCCACAAATTAATAATGCAACTTCTTGTGCATCGTGGTGATTTTGTGTTCTGCATTTGGATGTAATGTTATTATGATAAATTTTGTTTCCCAGTGAGGTAGTCCAGGGTTAGCATTAATCCTGTTGAAAAACAAAAATGCACACAGCAGTTGTATGCCACATTCTCTCTGTGATTAGCGAAAGCTGGAAGGGGCTAACTGTTAGCTAAGCGTTAGCTAAATGTAAGCACTGATCCAGCTCATTGAATCACACACTTCTGCCCTTTTCCAAGTTCTACAAGTATGTCAGGGCTCGACATTAGGGCAGTGTTATACTTGCCCCAGGTAGCCTACATTTCTACCGGCCCAGCTGCCAAAATAAACCACTTTTTAATGGATATTACAGACTATTTGTATTAAAAAGTGTCAAACCGCCAATCTATTGTTTTGGTTAAAAACATGGTGTTCTTTATTAAAAATGAAAATCTGCCAATCACCGGCCATAAAATTATGGACAAGCTCCATGTTTTGTGGTGCCTCCAGCCAACTGCAGATGCAAAATGTTGGAAATCATGGATGACATCTGCTTTGCCTGGGGATTTTGACTTTTGAGGTGAGATGCTTGCCATCTAACGGAGGATAGAACAATTGGCCTATACTGTAGCAATATCAGCTAATATCTATTTAGTTCAGTAGCTTGCTAGCAATTAATAAAGATGAGTTGGATAGAGGGATAGCTACCATTATCGTTTTAATGTTACTTCAGTAAATAGCCGTTTTATCTTAGAAGTACGTCAAACTGATTGAGATGTTATTCTGTAAAAATACTAATGAATGATCAAGCTGTAACATTAGGTATTAATAAGTAAGTTTCAGTAGAGAAAGGAAGGCTGTATATTCAGTTATGTAACAGAAAGATATTATACATTATTGATAAGCACGCATCAGTGAAGAAATAATCAAGTTTCAGTCTAGTTTCCCATTATGCTCTATGGTAAAAACAACTCTTTCACTTCAACCCAGATAAGATGCTTATTTAGGGTACTGGTCCAATTGGGAAAGTGAGATGTCAATCGACTGGCCCGAACCAATCTCATAGCGGTGGGCCAGCAGCCACTCCTTAATGTGGAACCCTGTTTATGATTCAATCTGCAATCACCTTAACTGAACTATAGTATAACAGTTACAGGGGAAAAGTGGGTGACTCAGGGGGATGGATCCCGCCTAGGCTAGCGAAATGTAGCTAGCTAGCTAAAGTACGACTCACTTTGGACCTGATCAAAAACTAGGACTTGTTGGCCACCTTTCACAGCTCAATCCCGGCTACAAAGTATTTATAAGCTCTGAAACCTTTAAATGCCTTTAGAGATTTCCCAGTGAAATATGACTGCCCATTAATCAAGTAGTTGTACAAGTCGTGCTACGCTATGTCAGGAAGTTGCCTGCCTGACAATTCCGTATCGGCTGAAGCGTATCAAATTATACGGATCCTGCACTCCAACAACTGAACCTTTTGTGACATATCATGCCGTTTATTCATTGTCTAAATGGTCTACTTACTTAGAAATCCCTGCATACAAACTAGGACTGCTCATTTCTCTAAAACATCCAACAGTAGCATTTCTGTCCCCACACTTTAATATATTGCCGCACTCTGCTTTTTTACCGTCCGGAATTGCGGCATGTCATGTGACTGCACGTTCTCAATAGAGTGTACAGAGTAGGCACATCCATAATGTTCTTCCTGCCTTGCCTCTCTTCAGTGACTGCTTGTGTTGCCAATACATGTGGCAAAGCGTCTCTATACAGTACAGTGGTCAGAGTTATATTAGGTATGTACATTATAAATGGTGTTTAAATGACAATTTACTTAATCAATACAAGTGCATTAAATTATCAGAGACATCAAAAAAATAAATAAATAAGACAGAAAAAAATCTTTTTGGATAGTATCTTGTTGTTGAAATTTTGTTTTCATGTGTTCAACAAGCCATTAATGGCTGCATTGTAAGTAAATTCAGCAATATTTAAATAGGCATAAACAGGAGATGGATACTCCAACATTAATAGATGTTAATAATTTAATATGTAACTGTATTATTTAGAAGTCAGTTCTGCTAGGTGTCTACTTGAAATTCTGTTTGCATGAAGAATAGACGTTTGTATTCACTTGCTGAAAGTAAGTACGCATTATTCCAATGACTGAAAATCACAGTTATTTCTTAAGACTGGAGAGCTTTTGTGTTCCGCAGGAGTACTTTTCAAGTGAATTACAGCCGAGCTTTTTACCATTTTAGCCGAGAGACTCATTTTGTAATCCGATCCTTCGTGAAGCTGTGGGGGGAAACGCGGCATGGAGGATGAGAAGGCTCTGGTGCCCTGGCTGTCGCCGTGTGTGGCTTCGCGCCGCACGCATGTGACATCTCTGTTTACCGTCTCCTGCCGCGGCGGCGTCCGTGCTCTGCGCGCGCTCGGCTTCGCAGAAGGGTTCGCTCGTCTGGCGCGCTTTAATCCTCATCCTTTTGTTCCTCGCACTGTGGGACTCACTTCCTGTGGAGCAGATACAGACAAGCAACTCAACCACTGCCTCTCGCTCTCTCTCTCTTTTACTCTTTCGATCTCTCTCTCTCTCTCCCGCTCTCTCTCTCTACATTTGGGACAAAGACATTTTTTCTTCATTTGGTCCAGTATTCTACAAAGTTAGATTTACATAAGAAAAAGTGTTGTGGACAGATGAGACCAAGATTTATTTGTATCAGCGTGATGGCGTGAGCAAAGTGTGGAGGCCAATAGGAACTACCCAAGATGCAAAGCACTCTCCCTCATCTGTGAAACATAGTGTTATGTTATGGTTTGGGCATGCATGGCTGCCATAGGTGCTGGCTCACTTTTCTTCAGTGATGATATAACCGCTGATGACAGCAGGAGAATTAATCCAGAAGTGTACAGAAACATCTGCTCATGTTCAAGCACATGCATCCATTGGGTGTGCTTGATACTACTGCAAGGCAATGATCCCAAACATACTGCTAAAGCAGAAAAGGAGCTTTTCAAAGCCAAAAACGGGAAAATTCTTGACTGGCCAAGTCATTCACCCAGTCTGAATCCAGCTTAACACGTGTTTCACACGCTGAATAAAAAACTTAACCCCACCAGCCAAGCAGGAGCTGAAGATGGCTGCAGTACAGGCCTGGCAGAGCATCACCAGAGAAGGTACTCAGCACCTGGTGACAATAAATTACTAAGCATAACTACCACACTTTCATTTATATAACATTGAAATGGGGAACTGTGTGTAAAAAGGTCTGTAATTCCTACACAGATCACCCAATATGGACGTGGATACCCTGAATACCCTAGAAACTGACTGTCTGCACATTAGCCTCGTGTTCATTGTTTTATATCAATTCCAATGTTCTCGAGTACAGAGCCAAAACAACAAAAACGTAAGCATCCCAGTATGGAAGGATGTAAAGGTGATTCCTTGGAGCTGAACTGGTTTTTAAGGTAGCTCTCAATAACCCCCCTGCAGTCAAAGCGAGCGTTTTTATGTGGGTAGCCGTGTCTGTGGGATGTCCTTCTCAGATTCATTGTTTCGGGCCAGGCCCTTGGAGCTTGCGTGCTCCTCGGAGAGGACCGTAAGAAATGAGACAATAAAGACGGTCGCGACTCCTCATTGGACGAACAAACAGGCAGGAGCACAGCTGATTGGGTCCCTGCGGAGCACGCACTATCAACGGTCTCATTTCTCCTCTGATTTTGTCAGTTAATTTTCCCATCAGTTCCAGAAGCTTCCGAGCACACACATTCTCAGATTGCATCTTCTCACTCCTAGGGACCCGGCCAAAAGCGATCAGCACACCTGTGCTCATCGCTCTACAGAGAAATTTAGTTTCCCTTCTTCTTTTTTAATTTCTTTTGAACACAAACAGCTGCTCTGTGGTCATAATATATTTAGGTAATGTTTTAGAAAAACAAGATTTGAAACCTCTAACAGTTTTTGGATTGCATGTGCAGTACTTGTAGACGACAACATGCAGTGAATTGCAGGAATACCGATTTCCCACTGCGTGTTTGCTCGACTCAAACTGCAGCTCTGCACGGGACAACGAGTTTCCTCATTAAGCTAAAGACCACAGCGTGACCAACTGATTATATTTTCCTCATACATGGGGCTGATGTCACCTTTGGTAGGAGATGTTCACTTCTTCATGCGCACTTGGAGACTCTTCTCTCTCAACACATTAAACTTTAAGTTCATATGTAGAATAAAGCAATGACGTCCAGCTGTGTGGGTTATTAATACTGCATAGACTTCTGTCATTTTCAAATTTCATTGCATAAGTGTTCATATATATTTGATGTCCAGTCTTTTTTCCCACGGCGCGTAGGAACTGTCGCCTAACCTTACTTTACCTAATGCTAACATATTAACGTTTCGCCTACTTTAGTTAGCCTAGTTAACACATACCACCAATACAGATGTATGGACACACAGAGGACAACAAATAACATTACAGAAGTGAGGACATGCCATAGCTAGCTACTATATAGTTAGCCAAGTTTTACTCATGGCACTTTGTACAGGTGCGCCGTGGGTATGGACGGTTTCGTGCTTGTTTTTAAGAATATGTTGCCACTGTGGACCTGATTGACATCACTCTTTATGACTTGTTCTACCACGTCAGAGTTCAGTGTTCTGACATCATTCAGACCCCAGAATGTTACTTTGGTGCTGACTGTACGAGCCTATGCTGTGTAACAGTATGCAGGCATACTCTGAGAAAAGATTATACATATTCAAGCCTACTGATAGAACATTGGCCTATGGCTGCCATAAACCTTGGAGTGAAAGCGGAAGCAGATATTGACAATGTGTAAATCAGGAATCAGGAATCAGCAAAACTAGAGAGGACACTGTGCCAGGAACAAAAACTTCCCCTTACAGCTCTGTCTCATGAAATGCAGTTAGACCATACCAAAAACGATCACTCAAAAACATAGATAGATTAATAAATAACCAAATAAATAAATAATAGGGGATTAGAAACCAGGGGTCTGAATCACGAAGCAGGATTACAGTTAGCTGGATAACTGTGCCGAGTAAAACCCAGAACAACTCTTTTCCAGATGTTCCAGATTTGGGAGGGTTCCGGGTCATACTCAGTGCAGTTATCCAGCTAATTCAGTAACCCTGCCCCTTGAAACACCCCCCTGCTTTGTGAAACAGGCCCCTGACTCTGGATGGGCTCCACAGTCTGATATGTAATCGGGTATCTAATACCAAACAAATGAGTGTAAAGAATGCACATAGCTTTCTGTAAGGAATTAACCATTCATGAGCAATTGGAATATGTAACCATAGCATCAAGAACAATACTATAAAGAGTTTTACCAGATTTTAAGAAAATGTCAAAATAACAATGGATGATATTATTATTGTTATTATTATGGCATACCCTGCCTCTCAGGATGTAACAGCAGAATTATGTTTCTTTTCTCCTTTCTGTTCTCCCTCAGTTCCTCACTCTCCTCTGACACCCTTTCCCTTGCTCTCGCCTCTTCCTTCTCGCCCTCCTCTCTCCCCCTCTCCGTCTCTCTTTGTCCTGATTTATCCCTCACATAACGCCGAGCGTGCGGGCAGTTAGACACAGATGGCAGCCGTTCCACAAATTGCTGCACTTTAATTGTTTTTCGCCCTTGCTCTTCCAGGAGACGGGCTCAGATTCGTTTTTTTTTTTTTTCCGTCAGAACGATGCTCTCTTCACGCAGGTGATAATTGCACAGTATGTTTTTAAATTCATGTTATCATTTCCACCCCATTTGCTCTAATTTTAGTAGATTTATTTAATATTTAGGAATGGTACCTGCAGCGTATAGGGCTGAACAGGAAATTAAAAGGATAGTGAAAGCCCAAAATCAGTGTAAACATTGTTAATAAATCCCTTTGTCTGCTCCTGTGGCTTGCATGGAATAATGGCGGCAGGATTCACCCTGCTACTGTAGGCGGCAGTGTAGCACAGTGGGTAAGGAACTGCGCTTGTAACCTGAAGGTCAAGGGTTCAATTCCTGCATAGGGCACTGCCGTTGTACCCTTGAGCAAGGTACTTAACATGCATTGCTTAAGTATGTATCCAGCTGTATAAATGGATACAATGTAAAAAAATAAATAAATAAATAAAAAATGCTATGTAAAAGTTGTGTAAGTCGCTCTGGATAAGAGCGTCTGCTAAATGCCTGTAATGTAATGTAATGCTTCCTCAACTCCAAATCCATGAGATGTTGGATGTTTTTTTTCCCCACAGTCACAAGTTTGTTCAGCAGAGAGCAGGGCATACATGTGTGTAAATATATATGTGTATGTATCTGTAAATATAAATACTACGTTACATTAAAGGCATTTAGCAGACACTCTTAACCCGAGTGACTCACACAGTTTTTTTTTTTTTATATACAGCAATAGATCATTGCACCGTTGTATCCCGCACGATAGAAATCCTGAAGAGAAGGAGAAAAATTATCTTGTTTGAGAGGCAAAGTCAACACACCAAACAGTACTGAGATGTCTCACTTTGTATTTGTCCACACTGAGCATCATAACAACTGTGTTCTGCCACCCCACTCTCTCTTACGGCCCACCTCTGTTCAGAATGAAAAGTGTAATTATAAAAACAACCAATCAGAACCACTGTCCCTGGCTTGGCACACGCTGTCAATTTTCGGTTCATGGGCTATGGTACGAATAATGTTAACAGAGCAGTCTGGTTAGAACTGTATTTAAATGTGTCTGTCTATTGCCATTAAAGTAATTAAGTACTCTGCTTCCTCTGACTTCCATAACTATATTTTCAAATATACTTCTCACGCTACACAAAAGCAGAAGATTTCTGTACTTTGTTGCCTACAGTAGTGCTTGTATAAGCATTACTGCACTTCTGGTTCCCTTCTTCACTTGCAGGCGCTTACTGGATGCACAATCAGGGTATTGCTGAGAGTCATCGGTCTGGTTGTGTCATTGTCTGGAACAGAGCCTTAACAGGTACCAGACCATGGGGCTCATCCGCACACTGGAACAGAGCTTTAACAGATACCAAACGATGGGGCCCATACCCTACAGCTGGTCCAAAGTGGGGCCAGACAGCTTGTAGAGGCAGATTCCTGTGTTATGTGCGTCTCTTCTGTGAGTGACATGGCGCCTGTGCTGTTCTTGGCCTACAGCAGGGATTCACAAGACTAATGCTCATCAGATAGTGAGCTGAGTGCTCTTTTCATCAACAGCTCTTAATTGCCATAGAACAAGAAGCACTTCAGCACTTTGATTAAAACCCTATTTTATTGCACTTAAGGCCCGTTCAGATCAATGATTCCCAACGAGACTGGACGCAACTTGCAAAATTCCAAGACGTCCGATTGTAAACGTTCTAAAACTGCACTTGGCGATTTGACAAGGTGGGTCTTCTGAGACCCCAGGCAACGGCTTCAGACGCTCTGCAACTAACCAGTTCACACCGCTGCAATTTTCTCTGCAACATTCTGAAACCGCTTCGTCCCGTAGCGAATCATTGATCTGAACTGGCCTTTAGACACCCTCTGCAGCTTACAAGAATAAACAATTGGCACATGCTGAGAGAAGGATCAGCATCAATTGTAACAGTGTGGTAGTAGTTTGTTTTTTTTTTACTTTTTTTATGTGACCTGGGAGATACTAGTCAGTCTGTTGGAAACTATTCAACCAGTGCCTTCTGTGCAGGATTACACTATTTGACCCCTGAAAATACTGTTTGAGGGCTTAATTCCACATTAAACATGACACGCAGTGTTAAAAGAGACAGGAGGTGAGGCTGGGCTTTGACTGTGTTTAAGCAGTCGTGTGAGCGTACCTTCTTGTCCTAAATGTCCAGTAGAGGCCAAACTAAGTTTATTACCAACGCGTCAGGCTAAAGTTTTGAAGATCTTCTGCTTAACACTCAAAGAAACAATATCCATTGAAGAGGCTCCCCATTCAAAATCTATTTTTGAGAAAGATGTGTAATTATTCTGTATAGGTGGACATGAATTAATTAAATTAAATGCATATTTTTCCCAGTTGCGACTGCAAATTTCACATTGTAATGCAAGAACCATTTATACTAACGTAGTGTTTACCATTTAATTCTTTATATATTAATTACTTATTATCTGTGTTGCAGTTAAGGCTCATTTTGATTTGCATATATGCTATATATATACACTGTGGGCAATAACCCATATTTTCATATATTGTGATGTTCTTATTTTTATTTTGTCCATTCTTGGTCATTAAATAGGATAAACTTAAATTGACCTTGTGCCCTGTACCTTGTTTAATTTTTAACCTTTCATTTCACCAGGAAGAAAGTAATGCATAATGCCTTACTTTTGAAATTCATATTTAACAAACACATATAATTTACTGGGCGTGGCATCTAGTAACCTTGGACCTACAACCAGAATGCAGAAGACTGTCATAAATCTACTTCTACTTACAGTTCAAATTTTCCTAATCCAGCGGTCCCAGCAAACACAAAATAAATTTCAGTCAGGGGACCGCAGATATTCATCTGATCCTCGCCTTTATTGACTTTACTTTTTAAAAGTAAAATAAATAATAATAAAAATGTTTTTTCGATGCGCACATACATGAAAGGGGGAAAACCCCTGTGCCCACATTTGTTTTCTTAGTAGTACTCCAGATTATATTCTTTTCAATTTCAATTTATTTTTTTTTCATTTATTAATTTGTGAATCATTGCGCATATTGCTCAATATTGAATAACACTTTATGCTTTTTTATATGTTGTTTTTTTGCGGCTGTTGTGTTTTTGAAATTCAAGCTGTTGGGTTTTCCAAGGAGAGAAGAAAGCTCCCAATCACAGCTGAAACCCCAGGAGAGAGATGCGTGACACAAAATAAGCCCCCCCCCCCCATCTCCCCGCTTTTCTGCACACTCCATGGGTCAGCCTGCAGCCCTGGTCTCTGCAGAGAATCTGAGGCCCCAGTTGGCCTAATTATACTCCTATAATGAAGACCTTGTTTATTGGTTGGGATACCCTTGGATGCAAACATCCATTTTGGTCTTACGTGCTGTCACGGTTTAAAGTTAGATCGATTGCCTACCCCTTGGAGATACAAAATATTGTGTCTTTTTTTCTTCTGCTTTCTAATCTGGAGCACTATTATATTTTTATGTTGTTTATTTATATGAAACAAACGTATAAAGAGCCATTGGAAATGACACCATTTCCAGTCTATGAGGTCCTGCATCATTAATGTTCATAAACAGTCAACACAGTCAACTGGCACTTCAGCATATTGGAATGCAATATTTTGATACTTTGCACATTTGATCCTTTAATTAACTAATATTAGATTCAGCTGTGGCACACTTACTGTTAGCTTTAACCACAGTGCACGTGAGCTTCAGCCACAGTGCACGTGAGCTTCAACCACAGTGCACGTGAGCTTCAACCACAGTGCACATGAGCTTCAGCTACAGTGCATGTGAGCTTCAACCACAGTGCACATGAGCTTCAGCTACAGTGCACGAGAGCTTCAGCCACAGTGCACGTGAGCTTCAACCACTGTGCACATGAGCTTCAGCCACAGTGCATGTGAGCTTCAACCACAGTGCACGTGAGCTTGAACTGCAGTGCACGTGAGCTTCAGCCACAATGCACGTGAGCTTCAACCGCAGTACACGTGAGCTTGAACTGCAGTGCACATGAGCTTCAGCCACAATGCATGTGAGCTTCAATCACAGTGCACATGAGCTTGAATTGCAGTGCACGTGAGCTTCCATCACTGTGCCCAGAAGCTTAAACCGCAGTTGTAATATAAATTTTTTTTTATGAGCAAACTACATTAAAAACGTATGTTTCTTCTCACTAGAAGAGATCCTGATGCTTTAAGATCACGGTTTCTCAAAATATTTACGCATGGTCCTTTTTTCACTTGAATTTACTGATCTTAGGAAAGCACATTTTGATTGTTTTATGACAATTATATTTTAATTTGAGTTAGTTTGCAATTTCAATCAGCGTCTGACTGGTTTTATAATAGTTCCTGTTTTGTTATTTTTATTCTGTATTCCATACTAAAAAAAAAAAAAAACTTCTTTATGCCTCCGCGATGGCACAGCCGTGGCCGGAGGCATTATGTTTTCGGGTTGTCCGTCCGATCACCAATCCCGATTCTTGTGAACGCGATGTCTCAGGAACCCCTTTCAGGGAATTTCTTCAAATTCGGCACAAACGTCCACTTGGTCTCAAGGATGAACTGATTAGATTTTGGTGGTCAAAGGTCAAGGTCACTGTGACCTCACAAAACACGTTTTTGCCTTGAGGGAATACAAAACACATTTTTGCCTTGAGGGAATTTCTTCAGATTTGGCACTCACGTCCACTTGGACTCAAGGATGGTAAATGGTAAATGGACTGCATTTATATAGCGCTTTTATCCAAAGCGCTTTACAATTGATGCCTCTCATTCGCCAGAGCAGTTAGGGGTTAGGTGTCTTGCTCAAGGACACTTCGACATGCCCAGGGCGGGGTTTGAACCGGCAACCCTCCGACTGCCAGACAATCGGTCTTACCTCCTGAGCTATGTCGCCCCTAGGATGAACTGATTAGATTTTGGAGGTCAAAGGTCAAGGTCACTGTGACCTCACGTCCGTCCCATTCTCGTGATAACGCGATATCTCAGGAACGCCTTGAGGAAATTTCTTCAAATTTGGCACAAACATCCACTTGGACTCAAGGATGAACTGATTAGATTTTGGTGGTCAAAGGCAGAGACATACAACCGCGAGGCGGTATTTCTAGTTTATATTATAGTTTATTTTGGGCTGCTGAAGGCAATATTTTAAAAAAAGAGATAATGTGCATTCTCTTGATTAACCGTTGAGACTTCAGCTGAACAGTACCCTGCATGCTTTGTGTAATTTCATAATCTTTGTATTCTTACCATATTTTTTACATTACATTACAGGCATTTAGCAGACACTCTTATCCAGAGTGACTAACAAAACTTTTTACATAGCATTTACATTGCATCCATTTATACAGCTGGGTATATACTGAAACAATGCAGGTTAAGTACCTCGCTCAAGTGTACAACAACAGTGTCCAACCTGGGAAAGGAACCTGCAACCTTCAGGTTACAAGATCAGCTCCATACCCATTACACTACACTACCACCCCATAGTCAAAAATCAGGCGCATTCGATACAAACATGCAAGAACAGGGAAATGGAAATGCCAAATGCAGAAACTCTAAATCTTCATTTTCCGCTCGGTACAGATTTATCCTTGCCATAAAGTATTTCCCTTAACTTTTTAGAAAGTGCACAGATGTGTACTTTTTTTTTACATGTGTGCTTTTTTTGAAGTGTTACAAATGCTGCCATACTTCCTCTCTTTCTGCTTTGCACAATAGGCATTGTTTTATATTGATATAAATGGCGTAGTTATAGAAGGCACCTGCAATGTCCCGTATAAGTGTATAAATTATCATTCTTCCAACACCAGCGAGCTGCATCAGCAACGCATCCATCAACCTCAGTGAGTGAGCCCGGATTGATGGGATGTCATAAAACTGTCAGACGCGAGTTTCGTTAAAAACTTTCGCCAATCCTTCTCCTTCTACCCTCCCCACCGCATTATCCATCTCCGTGGAAACTGCCTCGCCACATTGCTGAGATAAAGAAATGTTACAAGAGCATTAAGAATAACAAGGCTCATTTGCTCTCGCATAGGGCTCTGTTTATTTGGAGGAGATCGCTTTGCGATGCTGTAGGAACCGAGCTTGTTATCCGAGTGAAGTTGGCTTTGCTGGTTCGGCTAAGAATATCTCACACTGCCAAAAAAAAAAAAAAGAAATGCATTCACCCTGTTTAAAAACTATGCTGTGATAAAGCCGATTGTTGCAGGACTATGAAAGCAAATGGCAGCTGAGAAAGTGCTATTTGTGAGGGGGATAAGGTGTATAAAGGAGAGTTCCAATGCTCTCTTCTCGGAGAAGGATTGCATTTTAAAAAGCCTTCATTAACCTGACAAATCTATATTGTTGATATTTAACATTGATAATAATATGGGCCTTCATGTTCATGGAAGAAACACAGTGACTCTATACTGTACCGTTAATAGATCCGGAGAAAATCTATTACCCGGCTCAGACAGATAATTTGGTAAATTTGCAGATATGTAAGGAATTGCACGTCACATATTTTTAGCCTGAAATGCAGCCCGTGCATTTGCCGTACCCACGTTTACATTCCACTTACTGTCGCTTTTTCGGTGATCTTCCATAAATGATTGATTGACACTCAATTGCATCTGCTATAATAAATTGACTGTATCTACAAATGGAATGCGTGAGAACGCTTGTATTTCTGATATTAGAATTATTTATTAAACGGGCTAACTTGCTCAGTAGATTCAAACTGTGCTGTAGTGGATTGCAGTAGGCTGTTATTTAAGCTCAAAAGTAAAATGCAAATGAATGTATATGTGATGTATTGTTGTTAAAGTTTTGTTTTCAGAGATTGATTTGTTGGTGGGCTCGGTGAACAGTGCAGTTAATCATTCATCTTGGATGTTTTCTGAACTATTTTTACTCTTTTACATAAGTATTTTGACTGCATGAGCCAGTGGATGAGAAGCGGAATGTGAATGCCACACGAAGGGCAATCCTGCCAGATGACCTGAAGTATATTTCCCTTTAGCCTTGATTCATACCTGACTTATGACACTGCACTGTAGTGCAAGCCTCATAAGGCAGACTGCATATTAGCATTGTTACGTTGTTAATGAAGGTGGTGCAGTGGGTAGCACTGACGGCTCACAGCAAGAAGGTTGTTGGTTCGAATCTCGGCTTGGGGCCTTTCTGTGTGGAGTCTGCATGTTCTCCCCGTGTCCGCGTGGGTTTCCTCCGGGTACTCCAGTTTCCTCCCACAGTCCAAAGACATGCAGGTAGGCTGATTGTAGACTCTAAATTGCCCATAGGTATGAGTGTGTGAGTGAATGGTGTGTGTGCCCTGCGATAGATTGTCGACCTGTCCAGGGTATTCCTGGGATAGGCTCCAGCATGCATTGGGCGACCCTTCTCAGGATAAGTGGGTATAGATGATGGATGGATGGATGTTGTTAATGAATACAAAATGGCAACAAAGAAAAAAGAAATGTTGATGCAAAGAATCCAAGGGGACTGTTTATTTGCGACTGAAATATTGTGTTTACATGTGTGTTAGATGAGGAAAATACTAAAACTCTTTTTTTTTTTCTTTCTACAATATTAAGGAGTAAACTCCTCCAATTTGTTTTTTTTCTTGATGTTTATAGAGCACTGTGGGACCCTCCTAAATAACATTCCAATCTGTTTACAAGAACATATCCAGGAGATTGAGATCACTTTGTTAAACGTACAAATGCATAACTACTCTGTATCACAAACTGTGTGCGTATACAACAGAATGCTGCATGTCGGTGTGTAACTGAACTGGTCTATCAGCTATTTCCATTTCCCTACTACTGCCCAAGATTGATCTGTATTTGCAAAGAAGCTCAACTCAACACGCAGACACGCTAACTGGGGAGGTTACTCTCGCTCCATCCGTCGTGATGTAAAATTTTAAAAAGCTGGCTCTGTGCGCGAGTCCCGGCTGAGCGGGTTTGTGAGAACGTGTGCCGCACATTAGCCATGCAGATTAGGCACGCCGCTCTGACCAGACCAGTGGGCCGTGCCGTTTAATTATACAAGCAAATTTGTTAATTATGAAAGTTAATATACTTCCGCACTCGGGCTGCTGTGCGTGAAGAGCTGCCGCGGTCCCCCAGCGCCGTTCTCAGGCCACGGCGCGGAAACTTCAGGACGTGCTCGCGCTCGGCGATCGTTTAGAAATCCTGTCTGCCGCCAGATGTCACCCTCACAAACGGTTTTCTCATCCCTGGTGTGTAGGACTGTTTCATGGCCTGTACACACGGTACTGCTGCCTTGCCTTGTAGGTCAATGTGATTTATTTCCATTGTTTTTAACCCACGCAGGCTGGGAGTTTCAACAAAGTGCCAAAATGAATGTGACAAAGCTGCATACGAGAGGTCTTCCTCCACCTCAGCTCTGTGTAGGCTTGGCTCTGTGAGAAGAAGCAGGCTGGTAACATTGTGTATTAGAGGAGAGCAGAATAGGCCTTCACTTCCCCAAATTGGCAGTGGGGGAATTCAACTGTACATTCCAAATTAGGGTGGGGATTGTGTCAGCCTCACATTGGAAGCAAAATTTATATAAAAAAATAATAATAAAAGAACTTGGGAAACTGTGTTTATGAAGTCTATGTTAATTGTGCGTCGATGTTAAGCACAAGCTGATATAATGTATGCACAGATTTGGCTAAACAATGAAGATGTTTCTGAAAGCTGAGATGTTCTTAATGTTCTTAGACTGACCTGTTTTCTGTTTAAGAATTTGCACTTAAATTAAATCTATTCTCCCATCAAGTCTCATACAGCCAAAATAGCTTGTTTTTAATGGATTGGAATATCATAAGAAGTGAAAAAAAAATTGTTTCAGTTAATAATGACATTTTATTGAAAGAATTTTAAAGCATGATCAGATTGACTATATTTGCATGAATTACCCAAGTATTACACAAAAAACAAAAATATGGTGGTTGCTGGGAGACGAGACTATAAATGCATTGTTCTTGTGGATGGATGGTACCCACAGTCTGGTACTGAATCCAGACCAGGCCAATGCCAGCTGTGGCTGGCAGCCAGTGGCAAAGTGCTCCAGTCAACCATGATGAAATTTCCATTCTATTGGGTACCTGCTAGTCTGTCTGCTGAGCTGCACGTGTAGGGTCTTCCTCAGACTCATGTCTGTGAGTGCCTGACTTGTGATCTGTGACATCATAAGAAGGGATAGCAGAAATGATGAGTGCATGCTTGTCTGAGCTCTCAAATTCATCTCAGAGGATCTGATGAGCCTGGCCATGAACTGTGAACAAGAAGATGAAAAGGAACATCATGCCTTTTGTATAAGAGTGTTCTAGACTGAATACCGGTAGTACAGTATGTACTGTGATAGATTTATATTAATGGGCCGAATAATGGTACTGCTTCTAGTTTGAAATGCGATTTCTCAGAGTTTCATGAGTCACAGAACAATGTGAACCACATTCTCTGTTAGAAGGAAGGGAGAGTAGGAAGAACCATTCTGTCCTTAAGTTTGACATACAAATTAAATTCAACCTCTCATTACTTTCTTCACAAACATGGAGCAGAGCATTTTTATGCCAAAGACGGGGATTCGATCAACATATACCATTAACTTTGACTAACAATTAAAAACAAACTTAAAAAAAAAAAATTCACAAACAAAAGATTGAGGAGAATAAGTGTAATGTGTAATGTTTGCAGTTATAATTCAAATTTAAGGACAAATATAGATTTAAAACAGGCAAAAGTTAAGAGGAAATGTGGATTTAAGAGCCGGATGTTTTTATATAAAATGCTTTGCTGAAATAATACCTGACCAGTAGGGATACATGTAAAAAAAATAAAAATAAAAAACTCAGTAAAGATTCATTCCAGCTGTGCTGGTCTATTATAAAAACTGTAATGCTATTCTGAGTTTTGTGTTTGTTACAGTGTTACAACCTTACAGTGTTGCATCCTGTTACAGTCTTAGGGGCCTATTACACAGTCAATGCACAACTGTCCAGTTGTAGCAGTAAAGCAAGGCGCTGTCAAATAAAGGTGTGTCCGACTGAATTTCAGTCATTTTGTGACTAGAAGTGCCTTCATCACAGATGTATAGGGAGTTAGTTAAAGAGGAATAAATTACCTGTGCATGTGATGGAGGTTTGGCTTCATTGTGGCCAATCAGATTGGCTGCTGCATTTCCCTTCAATACCACTGTGTCGAGCTTGGAAGCAAACTGGCAGCTCCATCAGCCCTGTATACCTGCCCAGAGTGGTCAGATGTGCATTTATGGGTTTAAAAAAAAAGCCTTCTTGAGAAAATGATGTTGTCAAGATAGACTGTGAACTGGGTCTTTGTAATTTTGTTATTGTAATTAGTAATTATTGTAGTTGTAAAACTTATTATAGACTTAATTTATAGACTGTACTGTCTTTTGAGTTTACCTGATTATTTTAGAGGCACAAAGCATTTTCTCCACTTCAGTTAGGCTACATTTCACTGATGTACTTATAATGCACTACAACCAACAGGTCCATCACAGTCAAGAAAACCTCCAATAAATCCCAGGCAGAAAACACAATTATGCCTTATCAAAATAAAGCTCATCCAAAAGAGCCAACATTAAACTGCACAAATTATTTTTACATTTAAATACTATCAAAATTCAACAAATGAGTATGCCTGAACACCATTGCTAAAGAATGTAGTTTGGAAACATTAAGTTTTTGTTATGAAGAATTGAGTAGTAGTTGTACACTCAAAAAAGTTATAGCTATATTCAAATAATTAAAAATGCATTATCGCTCTGTAATGCAAAATAAAACTTTATTTATTTTTTTACTTATTTTATAGCTGTTCCCATCTAGTACGATTACACCGTTGATGCACTCAAATGTATGGAACATGAAAAAGAACACACATAAAAAATAACTACCCCGGATGCTTTTTGCCTGATAGAGTAGTGTACCGATTCTTAAACTTTTTAATATCGGGACTCAAATTAGAAATACTTTTTCATATCGAGAACTAAATTTTAATTTTAGTACCTGTCAGGGACCTGTCAAATAAACATACGAGCATAGCCTAGTGGACTACAGACTCATTCCAGGACCCACCTAATAAATCTCCCATTTTGGGTCCCACCCCTGAGTTTAAGAAATACTGGAGGAGAGAATACATGTTTTTTGGGTCTTCTGAAACTGCAGTTTTGAGCAAGGTAGAAGAAAAGTGGTCAGCAGCACATAGGCAAGTACCCACAAAGTAGTTTGTGTTGCTTTTGCTGTAGTTAATACACACCAGTACCAAGAATACCATAATGGCCAGCTATACACATCCATTACCCAGAATACCACTGTGTTCAGTCATACCCACACCAAGTACCCACAATACCATAGCGCCTCATGATGCACACATCTTGTACCCACAGTTCCACTATGGCTGAATATGCAGACACATACCAGTCATACACACACACACCTTTCTCCACAATACCAGATTGATTTCTATTACACACAGACATGTATCGGAATGCCATGCTAGTCATACACACACTTGTCACGATCACCCCATTGGTATGCTCTTACATTTCCACGTCATGAACCAACAGACAGCTATACACACAAGTTCCCACACTACTTCAGTTTAGTCAAGGAAATTGGTTATTTTAAGAAAAAATTTTTTTTTTAACATAAATTGTTTTCCTGGTGGAGTGCAAATGAAAGCAGGAGGACTCAGCTCTTTCTGCTGTGAACAATAAATCCAGCTCCTCCAGAAGTGATGGTGTTCAGTTGGGTTTTCATCCAGAGGACAAAGCACAGACTGCCTGATTGAGTCGCTAATGCTAACTCTCCAAACTGCCACCATCCCGCCCGCTTCTCCACCTCCTCCGGGCAAATCGAAAACTGAGTTATTGATTTTAGTGACAGGGAATATATTTACATTCCTTCCCCCCTCCCTTTGTAACTAGGCTGCCTGCCATGTTGAGATATATGGAGGGCACTTGATCGGCACCTTAGGGAAAGTGGGTGAGAACAGGGTGGGGGAGCAGCCACCTCGCCTAACATATGCGTTTACCGTCTCTCCACCGGATTCTCGGCAACGACGCGAAAATATCACCGCCCGCACACAGCAGCCTTTTCCTCACCTTTCAGTGAAACTGTCCCACGTGTGAATATTCTTAGCAGTGGGAGGTCCTCTTCCGCTCTGCTCTGCTCCTCTCCGAAATAAAACCTCTCTTAACCCAACGGACGCACACAATTACACACCTGCCTTGCTCCTCTCACTTGGAGCCAAAACCAGACCAACAGCTGAAATCAGAAAAGCCTGAAATTCAGACCCCCCAGTCACTGAAACGAAACCGTTTGTGGAAAATGGGCGGTTCCCACACACAACAAAATGGAATGAATTTCAACTTGCATCGTGCTGAAATCTGCAAAAGTAAAAGATCACGGAAGAGATTAAGAACACGTTTTCAATAACCTGATTAGGACATTAGCTAGAACAAAAACCAGCGTACACAGGAGGGCCTAGGACCAGGGTTTGGAAACCCTGTCTCATAGCCACGCTTACAGTTCATGAAAAGGATAAATAAAAGAGCACGAAACATAGTACAAATACTGACCATTCTCATTTACTCATCAAAGTGAGATGATTCATTACAATAAGAGCTTCGCTACTGGTGGTCAAAGGTTCCACGACCACATTAAGAGACATACGGTAATGGACTTGAATTCTTGTACCTCTTGAGCAATATACTCATAATCAGAATGGTCTCAAGGTCTATCTAAGTGAATACTTTGACATGTAACTAACGGAAGATGTGTTAGTCACCCTGGGTAATTGGTCTTCAGTAAGACATGATGAGAATCACTGCAGTATATCCTCCTCTCAGACCTACGCATATAGTCACTGGAGTGACAGCACTGTGTTTTAAAGGTGGGTGAAACCCTGACATTAATGATGACAGTCAAAGACTTCAGTCTCTTCTCAGATGAACGCTCAGCCTAACCCACCAGTAGCAAATGCATGCATTTGAATAAGCAGCGTGGGACAGAACTTCATTCTGTCAGCCACCATAATGCACAATCTTAGTGGTCTAGTTGTATTTTGATCAGAGCCATTGACTATAGGCTGTACCAGTTTTATGCTACATAACTACAATAAATCCACACACACCTTCATTTACTTTCTTGCTGGTTAAGTACCTTGCTCAAGGGTACAACGGCAGTGTCCTACCTGAGAATCGAACCTGTGACCTTTAGGTTACAAGACCAGCTCCATACCCAGTATACTACACTGCTGCCCTTGGTACTGCCAACTTCATAGCCATTTTGAGTTTCCTAAACTGAAGTTCCTGGTTACGGTTAATTTACACTATTTTATCATCCCTGGGTTCGGCTGAAAATAAAACGTAGCCTACGCATGTGCGATTTCAATAAATCAGAACAACATACAGATGCGGATTACGTAATAAGGATGTTATCATGTGAAAGAGTGGCAAGATGCACGTCTGATAGCGAAGCGTTAACCGCTACGAGCAGATGTGGAAACGAATGCCAGGCCTTCCGGATCAAAACCGCCATTTTGCACGTCCTTGTGCAAACAAATAAAAACATTTTCATCATCGTCCTTGTATTGGAAATAGAGCTGCAAACAAAGGTATACTGAGCTGAAGTGCTGGCTGAGTTTTTTTATTTTTATTCTTTTTTTTTTTGCTCGTTGGACTGTGTACACAGCAACAAAAAACTCTGTTAACCAACGTGGATCATATAAACGCTGTTAGGCTGTGTTGCATTTTTTTGGCAGACAAGCCAAACTGTGCTTAGTTTAATTCTCAGCACATTGCTCAGTGATACAGCTAGGTGTTAACTGGAGTAACTGGTTAAATGCCATGCCCTGTCATCACACTGCAGTTGCCCTCCTGGAAATCGAACCCGTGGATTTAGCCGTTATAAAACACAGCCTGTTGGAACAGACACTTCATGGGGACAGGGTCTGTAGAGTCTGGGTCACTGGTAAAATTATGCAGCTGATTTAAAAATACTGCGAGCGCTCCCTGCCTGCTTGGAAACCAGGCTGTTGCTTCTTTTCTCAACTGTTGTTGCTTAGGAACCAGAGTCAGGAGTGTGCAAGGATGTTTCTGGTGTTTTCCTGTCAATGCAAATAACCACAATCAGCCTCCACTTGAACTGAGAAAATGGAGACAAACAATATCAAGAAATATAATTCTCTCAAATAATAATAATAATAATAATAATAATAATAATAATAATAATAAATTATCCTCTCAGATTTTGTTACAGTGCACTTTTTCTTGTCCGATATGAACAAGCTCTGAGATGTTCAAATCACATCTGCTCGATTAGTGTGTGTGTGTGTGTGTGTAGCACACATAATTGTTTTTGTTGATTACACCAAAGCAAAGTTGGGTCATTACCTCAAACTCACGGTGAATACTCTATTGCATTTCTTAATGAATGATAAGTAATTCAGTTTGAGCTATATCTAATACATGTGTCTGACACGTTACAGTGTTCTGATATCCATCTGATTGTGTGAGGTGACATATCTATTCAGTTTCACATAGCATTCTCAGTCGCCATTATATTTGCCTATCATAGAGAATTCTGAGGTCAAAGTTTGTAAGCTGTGATTGGGGCTGTCTGAGCTGTGGAGATGGATTATGGCCATAGTAGTAAGAGAACTGCATAACGAGTGATAGCGTACATCCATCCAGCTGCTATAAATTCATGTTATACGGTTAGGAATCCTTCAAATGAGCCACTGCGTTTGCATTTCATTTCAAATCGTTTCGTGAGTTCTTGAGCCCTCCACACACGGATATTGTACGTAATGAATGAATTATTAAAGCCTGGAACGTGGGCGGGAGTGTGGATGAGCTCACCGCGAGGGGAGACCGCGGCTCGTCTTCCCTGGCTGAGCGGCGAACTGAAGGCCGCGGCTTCTTGCTTATTAATACGCTAGTGTCAGGCCGCACTGCCCGCATCAGAGAGGGCCTCACTGCATCCTGCATCCCACTTCTGTGTCGCTGTGTGTGTCTGTGAGCTAGCAGTGCTGTGTGTGAGAGCCAGCAGTGCTCTGTGTGTCTGTGAGCTAGCAGTGCTGTGCGTGTGTCTGTGAGCCTGCAGTGATGTGTGTGAGCCAGCAGTGCTACGTGCGTGTGTCTGTGAGCTATCAGTGCTGTGTGTGTCTGTGAGCTAGCAGTGCTGTGTGTGTGTCTGTGAGCCTGCAGTGCTGTGTGTCTGTGAGCCTGTAGCGCAGTGTGTGTCTGTGAGCCTGCTGCGCTGTGTGTGTCTATGAGCCTACAGTGCTATATGTGTCTGTGAGCCTGAAGCCCAGTACCACCCACGCAGAGGAGGCATGATGTCAATGCCCTCTGAGAACTGGCCTCTCCAGAATCAGCAGCGGCTGCCGGCGCAGCGGTAATTAGCCCTTTTCCCCGCGGTCCACGTCCGCTCCTAATGGCCTGCAGGGCCATGCCGGCGGGAGGCTCATTAATGATAATAAATAGCCGGGGTCTCCGAAAGTTGTTGAAATAGGCAGGCATTAGAGATAAGGGCTGGGTGCGTCTAAGAACAATACCCACCCTGCTGAATAAACGACTCTCTGTGGCCCCCTATTGCCTCTGGATTGAATGTTGATCTGGTGATGCTGCATTTTTTAGCCTCTTAAGTTTGAGACCACACCTCTGTATTCCTGTCCAGCGTGCACATAAGACCTCAGTGTTTTCTGCAGTTTACTCAGATAACAAACTTTCATTATTGCAAAAAAGACCTTCATAGACACGCATGGCCATGCTGCATCTCTGCTGTATCACAGTAAATGGTACAGTGAACCAGCAGCCACTCTTTATTTCCTCATAGCTGAAGCTAAGCAGCTATACCACTCTTCAACTCTCTCATGGCTGAAGCTAAGCAGCTATACCACTCTTTAATCCTTTCATAGCTGAAGCTAAGCAGCTATACCACTCTTTAATCCTTTCATAGCTGAAGCTAAGCAGCTACACCACTCATTAACCCTCTCATGACTGAAGCTAAGCAGCTATACCACTCTTTAACCCTCTCATGGCTCCATCCATCCATCCAGGTGTGCATACATGCACACACAAATACTGTACAGGCATACATATATACATGAATGACTGACTGACTGAATTAATGAATAAATGGCCCAGCACAGCTGGTGTCCTGGCCACTTCTTACAAAAATTGTTTCTCTACATTTGGCCACCTAATCACCCCCTTCGTCTAACTGGCTACGCAATCCCCTGCATTTCCTACCCACTTTGATTTCCCAGGTTCTCAATAAAAACTCCCCTACCTGGTTAAATAAGGGTAAAATAAAATGAAACGGTGAAATTCAAATGTGTTCAGACCTTAGGCATACCTTCTAAGCATTGTGTCATATTTGTTTACTCTTAAAGATTCATTTAGTGCCCACGCAATTTGGTTTAGACAGTACACTAATGTCCAAACCAAATAGCAAAACCTAACGACCTGTCTCTACTTCCCTAGGACTACACAGATGCATCCGGGTAAAAATCCTGTTAATTACACTGATACTTAATGGTTCCAGCAAATGTTGGCCTTTGTCTCCTTCTAAAAAAATGCATTAAAAGCCCTGACGATGTGTGCCCTTTTACGTCATTCTAGTGTCTTTATAACAGGCCTGTCCAAGGCCACAAACAACACTGGATGACGAAAGCTTTTGGATATCTAGCGTTTAGATTGCAGCCTTCGAGAGACAGGCAATATAATTGGACATGGCCACTTAGTACTTATTTAATATTGTATAAACCGTAATTACTAAGTAGCGTACTCTGATTGGCCTGACTGTAAGAATGCTGCCTGTTCTCTCTCTCTCCCCCCTCCACAAACATCAAAAGAAATGTCCTTGGGTAGTTGAAAGCCATGCTGAGGCCCCGATCTTTGCATACAGTCTACAGTGCCACCTCGTCTGGAGAGTTTACCTCTGAAGAGACACCAGAACAGAAAGCTATTCATGGTGGTGTCAAGGCTTGGCCACAGAATGCTACAAGCGTCATGGGTTCCTTTTTAATTTAAATTTGAATGCCAATCCTTGACATTCGATTGAAATCATCAGTTGAAAGTCTTAATGTCTATGTAAATAATAACCGTTGAGGCCTGCCAGTTTGGAATTAAATTTTCTTTGGTCATCAAGGTACAACTGGTCTCGTAACATGAATGATATTTTGCCCAATGGTACAGATTACACGACTGGCTGGAATGAACAATGACTGTCTACAACCATCCCCTTTGTTGCTAAAAGCAGGAATACAGTTACATCTTGTAGAGGTATTCATCAGCCAAGCCAAATGACCTCCTAACATATTCATGTTCGGTCTTGTTAAAAACCATGAATTTTTTCCATGAATCTTAAGACATGATACAGAGTTGGTTTTGATTTGTTGGTTGATTCCATCAATTTACTTTTCGACAAATTTGGTGATTTAATTGACGATTGTAATTTGTGAAAATAATTATTATATACAATCACATAAAATAACCCCTACTCATAGATGCCAAATCTGGCCAATCCTCGCCCATTTGTGGGGGTGGCATTGAAAGTCTCTGTGATCCCCCAGATGTGAGGATCACAGAGGCTCGTAAAATATCTTAAATGAAGCAAGGCACTTGTGTATAATATAATTATACGTGTAAATAAAGCCTCAAAAATAAAAAAATAAAAATCTACATGAAACTGCTAAAATTAGGTTATTCTTTAATTTGAAATGCTGAGAATCACAAATGCTAACAGGTAAAACAAAACATTAGATCAGAACTGTCAACAAAAATTTATGCAATTAGGCTTTTCATTCAGCTTCAGTGAGCCTTGTCAGTGGCATGGTTGCCTTACACAAAATGGCCACGGCAGCATGAAACAAGAGAAAAACAAATCCTTGCCCAATGTGTTTTTTGGGAGATCAAAGATCTGTGTGTGGGAGGAGGAGGAAGCGGGGTGATGTCACGTCTGGTCCTTCGGTCCCTGGATGCACCCCCCCGCGCCCTCCTCCCCCACCCCCACCACCCCAGTCTCATCGACTGCATTAGGGGAGCCGGCGGACTTCCCCTTCTCCAGTGAGTGCGATCTGCACAGGGGCATTGATCAGGCTCATTACGGCTGCCTGGAAACAGGCCTGAAACAGGCCGCGGGCCCTAAAACAAGGGCCGGGGGCCAGGGGGGGGGGGGACAGTACGCCGTGAGCCGTGCTCCGGAGCTTCCTGTCCCGATCGCCTGGAGGAACTTATTACCATGAAATGATTGCCAAAATATGCACCATACCCACAAACCCCGGTATTCCCCATTAAAACTGTCACAGACATTTTGGCATGATTCCCACCGTTTGAATTTCTTTTCCGTGTGTGCACTGACAGGTCGGACAGCTGTGTATTTGACAACTATGCTATTGAAAATATGACAGCGGAATATACAGAAATCCCTCACAATCCAGGGATCGGGAACAAATGATTTTTCATTTTGTTTCGTTATGAACAAAAACGGCACAATAACATTTCTATTTCAGCATTCAGTAAATTAGAATAGTTGTTAGAACGAAACGTAAAAACTGGTTAATAGCATTCTCATGATGTCTATGACTAAACAAGGAAAGTGTGACAAAAAATGTGAACATGTTGTCATAGCAACAGTAAACAAGCCCCAAATGACTTGTTAATTATTACTGGTGCACCTTGTTGAAAGGTGCTTTCTGTGGAGGCAGCAAAGAGGGTCATGTGAGTTGAACCAGGAAATGGGATTTCCCATTCATTTTACCGTACACATTTACAAAACCTATTATTTATAAACACACAACTTGTTTGTGGCCCAACTGTGAGAATGCCATTTTCTTGAACATTCATTCCTCTCTATCAATTAGTCCAGCCATACTAGTTATTTGGTGAACTCTTTTGATTTTATATGATTTAATTTCCTTTTTTTTGTCAGCATACAATAAGGAACTACCTTTCCATATAGCCTGAAGCGATACTGAGCTGGATAACCCTACGTCATTTCCTTTTTTGTAATACAGAATAATGCACATATATTTTTGTCCAAAAAGTGTTTGATACTTCTCCTTTTTGTATCATTGATGTTTTGGCTCTTGAGAGGTCAGAAATCTTTACAGGGTAGCGTCCAATGGCAGCGGCAAAGGTTATGTAAATTCCCAAAGTCTACTCTACTGAAGGGAGAGTGGTTCATTTATAAGAAAAAGTGTACTACATGCTTGTACCTTTGTAAAAAAACAAAATAAAATAAGAAGGATCTGGAAGCTGTTCTCTCTCAGAAAGTAGCTATTACTTCATATAAGTGTGCTTGGTAGGATAGAGGCTGCAGTGATCTTTCGTTTTTACAAAAATCACATTAGAAGAATTGTCTATGGGAAAAATACATGGGCAGAGATACTTCCTTGGTCTAGCTTCCGGAATTACAGCCAAACCCCACTTCACCTCTGTAGGAGGCCAGAAAGGGGAGTGGCTTTGGCTCCAGAACACCCAATCCATAACTTCTGGTTTCTAAAGAGATTTCCCAAAGTGGTAGTGCTTGGAAGTTTCATTCTATAAGATGAATCAGTACGTTTGAGTCAGTTCGTCAAAATTAATCAAACTTTTGAGTTCTCAAGTCTTTCGACTTTCTCAGACTTCACCGTATACCTGCAACAAGATGGCTCAGTTTGGTTTTGTTGTGTAAAAAAAGTATGTTCAGTTTGCAGAACATACTGAACATTACTTTTTATTTCTGGCCGGCTTGAGCTGGAGGCTGCTGCTCGTGGCAGGACGTAGGTGCCAGAGACAATGCGGAAAAACTTGAAAGGCTATCGGTGGTGATGAGGTTCCAGCTGTGTGCAGTTGCAGCATCTGTGTGACTGTGCCATCAGAGCTTGCTTTCTCAAAGGCAGGACAGATTGTTTCAGAAAGGAGGAACTGCCTCAGCGCACAAAAGATAGACAGCTGGTCTTCTTGAATGCCAATTTGCAATAAATTACTCAGTGTGTAAAATTTATAGGCTATGTAGCCTACATTTGTTGGCGTAAACAATGAAGTCCCAGAGGGGTTTTGTACTTTACATTTATTTTCCTATTTATATATTTATTTTATTTATTCGTATTCTTTATACATATTGTCATTATTTTTGTCTTGACAGTAATTTCTCATTTGTTGATCTTGACCACAATTATTATATTTTCAATTTGGATTTGATCCATATTTCAGTTTCATATATTTCTACTTCTCTTGATTTGTTGTGGTTGACATAAATAATGACTTTTGAGGTGAAGTCTTACACATCATTCAATTGTTTAATATCAAATAAAGTCTAATTTAATTGCTATGATCTGTTCGTATTGTATAGTTAACTCAGAGCAAAATAATTGCTTGCCACAGGGTGCTTCGGTTGGGTTTTGTAGAGAAATAGCCTTTATTTATGTTCACCAAATGATCCTTCATAACATTGTTTAAAAAGTTCAGTGCCTTCCATAAAGTTTGGGACAAAGTCATATTTGTGTTTATTTTTGGCTCTGTATTCCAGAATTTTTGATTTGTAATGAAACAGTTCGCTTCATATGCTGGAAGAAAGGCATCTAGCTCCCGAAAAATGCAGGAGCTGAACATGGCAGTAGTGCAGACCTGGCAGGGCATCACCAGAGAACATACCCAGTGCCTGGTGCAGTCATTGCATGGGATATGCGACAAAGTACTAAACATGACTACTTTAATTTACATAACAAGAATATTTCCTAAACATTATGGCACCCTGAAACGGGGGAAGGGGGTCTATGTACAAAAAGTCCTGTCATTTCTCCATGGTGGATCGAAATGTATAAAAATACCCTTTAATAAAAGCTGAGAATCTGAACTTGTTTAATCACTAATCTAAATATGTGAAGTACTTAGCCAAATCAAGAAAAAAAAAAGTCTTTGTCCCAAACATGAAGGGCCCTGTATCATCAACATTGTCATCATCGTCATTATTAACATCCCTGTAACATTATTTTTCAAAAACCTAAAAACTTGTTTCGCCGATGATACCATTTCCGGATTCTGTCTGTCACGCTGCTGTTCACAGGGGGCATTCATACAGAATATTTTTATTATATAAATAAATAAATAATACACTCAGCAACTCATCCCTCTTTCAATTGGCCTACTGCTCGTTCTTTAGTACCTTTTCAGTTTTCGTACCATCAAGTCTCTCAGTACATTCAGAACATCTCATACATGTTTTACCTTCACGTTTTGGTACTTTTTGGGTTTTCATACCAACTGAGTCTTTCACATTTCGTTTGAGACGTTCCCTTCGCACTTTCAGTAAACGATCGAATTGAACGAAAGGCACCAAAGAATTTCTCCAGCTGTCAGTACATGAGTGAGTTCATATCATTGATTTGATTACATAAATACTATTTGCAATACAGCGCAAAAATTGTATGGAAATATATGTTTGTTTAGTGATTGCAAGTATTCCTGATGCTTACACTTCAGTGTAAGATAATTTAGTGAAATTGCCATTATGCCATTATGTCTCTATTAATAACATCATTCAGGAGGCTAAGGGGAGATGTGAACAAGTCAGGCAGTGCACAGACCGCCAGGGACGACAAGGGGGAGGGAGATCAGCTCAACTGGTGAACTGAATCAGGCCAGGAGCTGAAGTTTAGCTTCAATACCATTGGCAGTTCGATACGTAACAAGTTTAAAAAGGAATTGTTCAAAAATATTTGTTTGTAAAATTTGTAACAGCGCTACCATGTGGAAGTTTCCAGTTGCAGTTCCCCAGGGCCAAACAGTTGCCAGACTGCATTGCAGACTGGGGTTTGCAAGGAGAAAGAAAGTAACTGGAACTGAACATAACTGAACACTGCATGCTCGTAAGATAACGTTTTCTCTCCTGAACACTTGAAAGGGATTTCGTTTTTCGTTTTTGTTCCATGAAGATTTTTGTTAATTTGTGTTTATCTGTTTCAAACTTATAACAACTTAATAATTTTGGGTCTTCCCATGAATGAATCAATGCATTTCAAGATTTGTAAATAAAGAAAGTGAACATATGCGCTAGGTCAATCTGAGGAGCAGGTGCTGAAACCTCTAGACTTGCTTGTGGAGGCTGAATTTATTGAATTGCTCACTGCATCTGTTGCCTACAATATTATTATGCCCTTTATGAAGTTGCACATAAAAGATAATTGTGTGTCTATCCAAGCGTGCCTGTGTTGTTTGTGTGTTTGTAACATGTTAGATTGCCTTCATGTTAGAGTTCACTACATTATTTTTATTTGCTTTAGTTTCAGAGGAAATCCAGACAGTCTACCTTTTGTATTATTTATTTATTATTTAGCTTTATTCAGACCGGCGGTACACGGCACATAAGTCGTCATGGTGAGGGGGCAGACTGGTGGACTCCTCGAGAGTCGGCCACCCTACGCATCGCAGCACTGGGGATGCTGAGGATGCTCAATCAATCAAATTCAATCAAATTTTATTTATATAGCATATTTCACAGCAATTGTCACAATACGCTTCATAGACAACCCTGGCCTAGACCCCCAACAGAGCAAGCCTAAAGCAACAGTGGCAAGGATAAACTCCCTGTGGCAGATGGGAAGAAACCTCGGAAGGAACCAGGCTCAAGGGGGAAACCCATCCTCCTCTGGTTGGCTCAGGGTGCAGATTGGTGACCAACATGGTCAGTCAGTCAATGCTGACTGCGGAGAGAAGAAGCTGCCAGTCGGGTCTTTAATCTTCCACCAGTTTTTTGAAACACTGAGGGAGGTGGATGGGAGGAATCCTTCACAAAGTGAAGCGTTTTATCAGGTATTGTACAGGCATTGTACAGGTATATCACAATGTGTCAGTTTCTATAATAGGCTCTGTTTGCCATCTGGACTACTGAATGTCTTTGAAGTCCATAGGTTAAGTGCAGGGGAGACTTGCACAGCTCAACAATATCCCTTTCGGTAGTAGAATGGCGTTATGCATTTGTTTATTTATATTTATTTATTAATATATTTATATATTTACTTGGGGGGTGGGGGGTGGGGGGGGGGTTATTCTGCTATGTGAACTCTATTGGGCAAAGTGAAATCAAAAGCAACATAATCAGCTCTTAAGTTTACCTTCCTTTGAAATTCTGATTAATTAGCTTATCTTCCACCGAGCCAGCGTTTCCTCCAGGGCCCCATCTCTTATTTAGCAGAGTGAACTGGGCATCTGCGAATGCATTAACGTCAGCTCTCAAAGCGCATTGGACGGCGCGTCGCGTCCCCCGAGCGCTGTCCTCAGCTGACAGGACGGTCCGTGTCCCCCGCCCTGGGTGTGTCGAAGTGTCCTTGAGCAAGACACCTAACCCCTAACTGCTCTGGCAAATGAGAGGCATCAATTGTAAAGTGCTTTGGATAAAAGCGCTATATAAATGCAGTCCATTTAAAATTTTACCATTTACCATGTTCTTCCCCCGGCAGCCGTCATGTGATCTGGCGTAGCGTCCTGCCGGAGTTCCGTTGCCTGGCAGCCATCCGTGATTCACCGCGCGGCTGAGAGGGATGTCATTGTTCCGCCGCTGTCACCGGCCTCTTCCGTGGGTGGAAACGCTGTGGGTCGTTCCCCCCCTTCTCTGAACATTACGTCCCCTCGCCGCAGCCGCGCGGAACGTCCTTGGCCCTCTCTTCGATGCCGTTTCCAAATCGCCCCCCGCCCTCCCCGTCGCCTGGCGACAGCTGCGTCATCAACCTGATCCCCGAGCGCCGAGGTGCAGCTTTGCGTTTGGCTCGCGAGGAGGAAGTAAAGTAAACTACTTCCAATTACCAGTTAATTAAGCCGTTCCTTAATGCCAGTCCCAGACCTGCTCTCATTACGGAGACACAGCTGCCGTTGACCTTTCCCGTCTCATAACCGCGCGGATCACACATCTGAGCCACCGCTAGCAGGTGCGCGTGGAGAAGGCACTTTCCTTCAGTCTGCACAGATTTCAAGCAGCGTAGCATGATGATTATAAAAACGAGTAGGGCAAATCTCACAATCTGATTGGTGAAGAGCCGTGGTATAATAAACCGTATGCCAGGGCTGTGATGTCTAACGCTTCTTTACGGTTCTGTTTCAACTATCACGCCTTGGCTAAGCAGTCATTCGTGGCAAAGCAGTCATTCAAGTCAAAGTAAAAAACCTTTGTATCGATCATCCTCGTTCACAAAATGGAAACATTTGAAACTATCCGGTGCGCGTCTTGAAAAGAGACAATATGTCCTCGAAGGTGGAGCAGTATCAATGCACAATCAATGGCAGCTTACAAAATAAACATCAATAACGCATAAACTCTTGTCAGCTCACTTACGCTAGCATGCTAGCTGGCTAGTATGGCAGAACAAAAGAGTTTCCTAAGCCGGGAACAACTTCTTGTAAATTATTCTTGTAATGGAATTGCTAATAACCACTGCTTTAATTGGACTGTGTCTGTAATATCTATATTATAGGTAACCGTTTTATAAAAGCAAAAACTCAGTCCAGGCAGTGGTATATTGTGATTGTATCACAGTTAAGAGGATTGCAAACAACACTTAGCCATGATATAATCACAATATCTGAAGAAAAACAGGTTTTTAGCATACAAAAATGCCAAGTTACTCACACATACAAAGTCATTCACCCTTGCAAAATCTAGGCCTGCCACTAAAAGTATTGATATCAAACATATCAGACATACACACACACACATGCAGATGCACAAAAACACACACAAGCATGCACACACACGCACACAGACACACATACACATGCACAGACACACAAGCACGCACAGACACACACAATATTACTCACTGACAAATGGTCCTACTTTACTTTTATATATTGTAGCTGCCTGATGTTTGAATCTGCTTGAAGATAAATCAAAACATTTTCGACCTAGATTCTCTGAAGCCTGATGCAGCATTGGCTGTTCACTATTGACAGCATTCACCATGGTTTAGTGTGCTTATGAATGTACAAATGCAAATTTAAAATGTAAGGCATCCCTCTCTGGTGTAGACTGAAATATTCAGTGTATACTAATAATTAAATAAATATGGTAAACAGCACATTAAAAAGGCAATACTGGAGCATTCTGCACCATATGTGCCAAATCCAGGATGAATCAATGCTGCATTTCATGAATTCTCAAGCAAACAGAAATCAGTCATTTGCATTTCATCAATTAATCAGAGCTGAATTATGTGTCCCGATAAGTAAATATGGACTGAAATAACAATTGCCCCATTTTGGTAACATTCTTAATTGTTCCACTTTTGCATGCGTGATTTGTAATATCACAAGTGTTACACAATCTATTTTTATGTCCGCAGGTGGAAGATTCTGTAGGTTAACAAGAAAAACAAGTCAGACTAACAGGTTTTCTTAAGACATGAATAGTTGAATGTAGTTGAGAAAAAGCGGTGGGGGGAAAAAACAACAAATTAGTTAACATTGCAGGTCCTTAGTCTAGTGATATAAAGTCAGCTGAGTTTGTGTAATTTTGCTTATTTTGCTTTGAAACTGGTCCAATGCAGCCATTTATACCCAGAAGTGCATGCATAATTAAAACAAATTGGATTTCCATTAAAATTTAAATGTTTATTTTGATAACAAGGATACGCTGAATGTATAATTCCGATATCTCAGACGAAAATTGATGTATAATAGAAAGCAGATTAGCCCACAAAGTCATTATCATTGTGTTTCTGTGTTTTGCTATCAATTACAACATAATGAATCATAAAAGGACGTGCTGCAGTGTTCCACCCCAATGACTTTGCCCTCCCACCATTCCTTGTAGATGACAAGAACTGCTCATTATTTGACCAATAGCATTGCCTGTACATGCTTGGCATGTTGACTGAAGTTTTGCTATATCCTTAAGGTCCACCTAGTACCAATTTTACACCTATACTATACTATATTACTATACTATACTATATCACTAAACTATAATTTAGTTTAGTGATATAGAGCTTAACAAGTTAGGCTTTAAAGGCAACGTGGCTGAGCAGCAGCTGAAGTTGAGAGTGGAGGAGTGCTTATGGTAAATAAGAAAACATTTTCAGTACATTGAGAATCGCTGCTGGACTCAACATTACAACGTTTTTAAACCACTCTTACACCGACTAAGGGGGAAGTGTAAGGGGGAGCGTGCACATCTCTACACTTTTTCAAGGCATGCCAGATATTATTTATAGTGATCTAAAGTACACAAAATCATAAAGACCATCTACAATGGGAGGGTTATTGAATCCATTGCTAAAAAATTAAATAAATAAATAAATAAATTAATTAATTAATTAATAAATAACTGTTTCACCAGTGGTGGGGAAACAAAACATGACATGATGGTAAATGGACTGCATTTATATAGCGCTTTACAGTTGATGCCTTTCATTCATCCATTCACACACACACCAAAGGCGAAAGGCTGCCATGCAAGGTAACAATAAGCTTGTTCGGAGCACTTAGGGGTTAGGTGTCTGGCTCAGGGACACTTCGACACACCCAGGGTGGGGGATCGAAACGGCAACCCTCTGACTGCCAGACAACCGCTCTTACCTCCTGAGCCATGTCGCCCCTAACATGAATCATGTTTGTAGTCTAATGGAGCCAAGTTCAGTGGCATGAATCAAGCTGCCTGCTGCTGGTGTGTGTGGGGAAGCTTTGTTCCGTGCCTTGTCATTGGGAAATGTCCGCACATCACTCAACAGTAATGAGGTGATTACTCAAATACTGTCCATTTAATGAGCCACATCAATCACCGATTCACCTGCTAGAATTATGTACATTACCTTAAATATTATATCATTCATTGTATTTTGGACAATATGCAAAATTGTCTACACCGAACTACGAAAGATCAGATCGTCATAGACATGAAAGTGATTCCCAAAGAAACCATTTCCCAGGTGTCCTGTTGAGAATTTGTAGAGGTTATACAGATTCATCTCAAAATGACAGGCTAGAACACTCTTTATTCTGATCTGTTATATGATGGTTACACAATTGCCAGTTGGTTGTCATTGTTGAATTCTACAAATACGTATTTCATGCTTTTTAAAAGGATTTACCCTCTCGCATATGCTCTATATATTAAACATTTCTTGTAGAAAGAGGTTACATTTTTAAAAATATATTATATATATGAAAAAATATATGTGACATGTTATTGTAATGCAGTTCGAAATTTTCAAATAACTTTCCAAAGCAACAATAAAATCAAATAATTTTGGAAAAGTATGCCTGTTGTGCCCGTTACACTACAATTTGTATTCTTTTAGTTCACTTGTTACGGAGTGTGTGTGTTTGCATATTGCATACACGTGTGCATTGGTGAGCGTGGTAACTAATTCACCTAGTAATGGGGATATCTGTTTAGAGAGGGGTGGATAAAGGGGTTTTTACCTAATCTAACTGAGAAACTCACTGTCTCTCTGCACCTCTAAGCCAAGTGATATAACAATCTGACAACCCGTCCAACATGTCTGCAATCTTACAACGTAACACTAGTGCAAAACTAATGTATCACCAATGACAACTTTATATGGAATTATGTGCACCACACTGACCTGCACATAGAGGATTACAGTATATAAGGCCATGAGCCTCCAGTCATTTTACAGGTCCCATATTTTAGAAATTGGATTTCACCTAGTTTTGGCACTGGTTGTGCTGTGTGCCATGATACTCATGTGCTGATAAAATATGAACTTGGTTCTACTTCAGGTTTTTCTTTCTTTTTTTTCTTTTGCAGTTGTTCAAGAAAAAAAGTCACCAGGCTGATTGTTCAGAATTGGCCTCTTTTTCTACATCACAACTGGGCTCCAGTGAAAACAGTCAGTCACTTTAACTCTGTCATTTGCATTGACCCCCCCTTGGTCAGCCTCTTCTAAGAACAAAGTAACACCCTCCTTTTCATGCTTTAGCATCTATGACCACCGAGTATAATTATGACGGAATGTGCAAGCGAGATTACAAACATGACTAGCAAAACTGGCCACGTTAAACGGGCTGTGTCAGGGCATTTTTACTCTATTCCAGCTTGCCCAGTGTAGTCAGCTACAATAGTAATAGCTCGGACATAAGCTGTCAATGTGTTTTACTGCTCCATAGCTAAGCAGAAAGCTGTTAGGTAACCTATAGTTTGTAATTTGATATATAAAGCTTCCTTCATGGCCTTTGAACTGGCTCCTGGTTTTCCTCCATTGCTTTAAATTCTATATCTGACTCTGGTTCCGACACACTGGTTGATTTATGGACGCCATGTTTGTTTGTTCACTTTTCTGGAGCAGGAGTGTGGGCAGAAGAGAGCAGGGGCACTCTTGTCATTCCCAGACAGTTAACCAATCAACGCAGAGCATGTTAAATTGTTAAATTTATATTTTGTTAAATGTACTGCAGATTTTTTCTCTTAAAAACACCTCATCAGAATGTTTGGTGGATGCTATAATGTGTGCAATAATATAAAATAGTACTAATCTATTTAAGCCCACGGGCAACTAAAGTTGCCGAAGTCTATACTTGTTTTAAAGCCCTTCCTAAGGTTGTCTACTTGCATGCCAGTTGTTTTTAAAGCATCTGTAGTCATCCAAAAAATATTCATAGATGGAAAAAGAGTGGTAGAGACTTTGTTACCCACAGGCTTAAATGGGTTAATTGTCTCTTATGAATGAAAATAACACGATTATTTTTCCTTTCTTTTTTTTACTCCCAGTCTCTGAGCCTTCGACAGTGCCCTCCTTCACGCTTGCACAAGGCACACGTTCGGCTGTGGAAGGGGAGAAGGCTGGACTCGGGACAGGGTGTTTTATGAGGAAGTCACCGCTCACGGTCACGGCATCGATCGGCGAAGGCTTGCTGCAGTATGTCTGATGCTCTCTCTGCCCGTGCCGCCTTAAGAGAGAGAGAAAGAGCCTGAAAACTGGGGTTTTGGGGCCCATTAAGTCTCCCTGATCACAGCTATAGAGCCTGCTTTCTGCCAGGCGGCCGTTTCAGGGTCAAGAGCGCTGCCGTCTCATCCAGCAGGGAGAGCAATCATTAGGTCTGTAAAGACCGCGCCATCAAATTGGTCCCATTATGTTTGGTCCCAAGTTCGCGGCTTATCTTGCAATCGCAACGTAACAAAAGTTTTCTCGTGATCACAAGATCCTATCTGCCGTCTGAATGCACAGTGATTGCGTGTGACGGACTGGGGATAGCATATGCTGTGTTGGCCTACGATGGACGAGCGCTTTCAATTTTACTTTATTCACCAGGGACTGACTCAGGTAGAAATGATTATTTTCATTAATAATAGACACCAATTGCACTATGTTTATCAACAATATACAAACATTACATTGTTTATCAGTACTAGGCCACTTCTAGTTGTCTATTATCGATAAACATGCACATAGAATATAAAGCATATAAAAATATTTTAGTGTACAATAGGCCCAAGTCTGATCTACCTCTAATTAAATATCAATTGTCGTTCCAGACTTATTTGAATGCACATTTCGGACAAAGTTACTGTGACTTATGTACATGCAAATAAATAAATAAATAAAAAAGGATATACATGTTCGATTTTACTTTGACTAACTAAAGACTGACTAGTCAAAGTAAAATTGTGAACTGTGTATTCAGATGGTAGAGTGTATCTTGTCATTTTGAGAACTTTCAAAAGCTAAATAAGTCATGATCTCCAGATAAAACGACCAAAGTAAATAAATAAATGTGGCATGGTCTCTGCAGATTTCAGTAATGCATTTCTTGTAGGGCTTTAAGCAAGGCAAATTAAAAAGTCAATTGTAATAATTGTTTTGGACATGGATATCTGATTGTGAAAAATATTGATAATTTAAAAAAAATTCTGTCTCCTTGGTGCAATCCCGAGCAGAACCCAGTAAACTCGTGAAATATGTACTCAGACTTTTTAATGGCGTATTTCCAGGGACAGGTACGCCAATGAGGGGACAAGGGTTTGAGTTTGTTAGAAACCCCTCAGACAGGGTTCAAATGACTTGGACACCCCGAAAGAGGTAAAAACAACAGGTTGGGGGGGTCAAAACATATATCCTTCTTACCTGTAATCGTAAATATTACAATATATTTCCCATATTCATGCCTGGAAGAATCTTCTAATACGATTTCAGACACCCCTAGTGGACCACACCATTTCTTTACCTTGACGTTGAACGTCTTGTCTGCCTGCCTCACTCCCATCATTGCAGTGGCTCGCGTCCTCATTAAAGTCTGTGCTCGTGTGCGTCGCGCAAGCAAATGGAGACGCTGTAGGTTAATGTAAGTAGCTAGCTATCTAGCTAGTTTAATACACTTTACTTTCTTACCTTCCAAGTTTCTGAATTAGATTATGTCAAGTGTCTACAGATGAACGCTAATGTTATAGTTTCTAACTTTTGCCTTAAGTTACAGTTTAGCTAACTAACGTTAGCTATCTAATGCCAACGTTTGCCTTACCTAACATTAGCTAACTAATGCTAGCTAGCTAGCTATTAGCTAGCTACCTTTATGCCCTGGAGAAAAAGTTGACCCTTCCAATTGTCATTATAGAATTCTCACTCTGCCCTCAGATACACCAAACAGCACGTCAAGGTTAGCAAAAGCAAGAAACCAAAAACTTGTCATGTTGCGATCACCAACTGCAAGACATCCCTACGATGGAATACACCAGACAACGGAAGTATCTGAGTAGCAAAGGAATGCATGTAGTCTTACCTGGTGCTACTGGAAGGGAATTCATTTAATGTTATCTTGATTATCTGACTTCAAAATAGTGTATTAATCTTTCCTCTGTGCTAATGTACGGATCGCTATCTAACTTGTTAGATGTGGACATGTCTTTGGCTTGTGTAGCCTGCATAAAACTGTGTATCTTGCTACGACACTAGTGTATAGGAAAGTGATTACAGGGTGCAGACATAGAGTTCTGTGTGTATGTTAGGACCTTAAAACTGCTAGGTGTGCAGTGGTAAGAATCAAAGATGAATGTTAAGTTAAAACAAATGTAGTTTATTGTTCGGTGTATTTAGTAACAATGACAATATACAATGGTGCAAAATGTGAGAGGTGAAATGGCTATATGCTTAAGCATCTGCATTGGAGACCATGTTGAGTCTCCCCGAACCATTGCACTTCTGCCCTTATATACAAGGAAAAACACCAAGACATCAAATAAAAGACTTAATCATGACAAAACAGTACATACAACAACAACAAAAAAATCCTGCTTGCGCCATGTCTGTAAGAATGTCACACCGGGTTAACATTTGTAGCTGAGAACTCCAACTTATTCCCCGTGACATTGGCTTTCCATACAAAACATGATTACACTGTATTACAGAGAACCTAAGTTTTAAATCATGCCAATCCAATCGGATGTTTTGCAACTGAGCGCTGTCTCTCAATCATACTTGCTGACCCCCAGTCAGCACAGTAAACAGTCTGATTTTTTAGGGGTCTGATAAGAGGCAGACTGTGCTACAAGTTGTATACAAAGGGTGAAATGGGAATAGACCTCCTAACATGTGCCACGTCGCAGAGAGATGGAGATAGAACCTTATTCCAGTTTGCATAGCAAGAGAGGAAGAGTTGAGTCATCCACCACCTAAACCTAGCACGTCGGAACTGTAAATAGCCACAAGGTGTGCGGATTAGGGTTTCCAAGAACTTTTTACAGAACAGCTTTGAAATAAGTGAGAGGGGGGCGAGAAGAAAGAAAATACATCTTTTTTTATGTCATCAAATTACAGCGGTCATGACTAAGGCTGGTTTGTCACACAAATTACTGGCTAAATATTTCACAGAGCAGCCATGGCAAAGTTGTTGAAAAATCATGGACAACTGAAAAGGAGGCAGAAGTCACAGAAAGAGTGTTTTACAAAACAGTAATTTATTAAACAAGCCAAAAGACGTCATGCACTCCAGTGGGAAATCATTGAACTAACATACGCAACTGTATTAACTATCGCCCAACAAGTGCTTGCAGGAGAAAAATCGGCAGGAAATTTGCCACTAGTAACAAATACAAGTCAGTCAGTCCAGCAAGGAATGAATGTGCAAGATTCCATAGTTTTGTTTGAGTGTACTATGCAAAGTATATGAATGTTACCTACAATATATATATATATTCCCTGAGGCAAAGTGCAGAATTGTTACACAAGAGAGTTTCAGCCGTCAGTTACAGTGGGACAGCCCCAAGCTATCACACATCATTGAGAATGCACATCAAACTCCATGAGTCTGTGTGTGCAGACACTGAGATTGGGCCCTTGTCTCCTTAAATTGGGACTCCAGGAAATTAAGAAACCAAAGCCAGCAATAGGTGACCGGTGAGACAGGAGGAACAGAGCTGGGAGAATGATTTTAACAACATCTGAGTTTAGAACAGTGCTCTCGAGTGAATATTCCAATTGTTGAGATTTCGCGAAATGTTGGTCGAGACGCATAACTGTTGACCAGGGGAGGTGGAGCAGTGATTCGATTGGATTACAGTTCAGATATCAACATTTGTTCAGAAAAAAAAAAAAAGTTCCTGGTTTTGCTTAAAAATTGTACTAAACTCACTGTCTAAAACACAGCTGGCCAAGGTCTGGGTTTGAGTCTTGTGTCTGATACATAAAACTTCAGCGCGTACAAAGGACAAATGCTATTTCCAGAAGGATGAAGTAGTTGATCTGAATTGCAATGACAAAGGAGCACAGTCAGCACTATGAAAGTAAAATAATTAATACCTCAAATAAACAATATTTTCATATATATTATGATTATGAAACATGGGCCACAGTGCCTTCAGCATTAGCTTAACTATGTTGAGAAAATATCCATTCAGGCAGAATTTATGAATTCCTAAAAATGTGCGGTTAGGTTTTGCTCTTTCCATAGGTTGTATATAAACAAACAGATAGCATAGTATTTATATTCATAACATCTGCCTGCCCATGTCCGTTTTTTAATGTATTTCTTATATAATATATGGTCATCCTTGCTTAACCTCTCTGAGAAAGCTACCTAGCTGATAGCTCCCCTCAACCCAACAGAACCGCCTGCATAAAACAGAATAATTTTCTCCCATAGTTGGAATAACAATTCATAGAATTAAGGACATATTTAGTATAGGCAAATGGATACACCGCCAAATGTTCATATAACCAGACAGTAAACAAGGCAGGACATATTTGTTTGAAATTAACATTTTTAAACACATTTGAAATTCATCAAGTGAACATTCTGAATTTTTTTTTTAACTGCTCATTTTATTTTTATTTTTTAAACTTCTGGTCTCTAAACTTGATCTCTTTCTGCAAAGTAGCATTGTTATCCCCATTTTGCCATTTTTCTAACATGATTGTAGCAGTCTCCTATGGTAGTTGCTAGTTAACTTCCTTTGATGCATATAATACAATTTTTTGCTTAGTTAAATATATATTCTCGATTTTGTATTCACTCTGTTCGAGATTCCTTTGACTCATTAGGTGATTGTTGGGCTATGTGGATCAGCTGTTGATCAGTGTCTTGGATACTGGCTGTTAATTAGTCATTGAGAGCAGCTGTTGTGTATTCTTCTCTTGTCCAATCAGAGTGTGACAGCACACTTCCTGTTGAGGTTAAAAGAGGCAGGACATCCTGTGTTTCCATTCATCTCTGATCTTATGACCATGCCTCATGGCAGAAGTTTCCTTCAGCTAGAAACGCTGCTAATCTTTCAGCACATTCATTTGAGATTTTATTTGCTCTATTTGTCAGACCAGTTTAGGAGTATCAAGGAGAGCCCTGGGAAGCTTTCAGTGTATTGTATTTGAGTGGAGAGAGAAAAAAAAAACTGATCACCTGTGCTAGAGTGACTAGCATGTCTAGTTTCTTTGAAATTAGCTTTGCAGTCTTTGTCTGCTTTTTTTACTTTCAATTAGCTAGAACACTCCTAGCTACACAATCCATTTTCAACATTAGTTGAAACGGGAAAAGAAATTAGTTTCATTTTTAAAGAGGGAGGGGGAAACTACAAAAATATTTCAGTTAACTGAAAAGGCATTTGAGTGTGCATATCAAAGAGGATTTGGTAAAGTGGTTCTGCCACAGCATGGCCTACTCTGCTTGGTAGCCTGTCCTAGTTAATGACTCCTTTCCTCTCTTTCTGTGCTTCATGGCTTGTGATGTTTGTCACCATGCCAATTAGCAGAACATTCTTGCTGCTGAATTCAGTGCATCTAATTGGATTACAGCCTGTCTTGTTGAAGGCCTGATTCTTCCACAGTCATTGAGCCATACAGACTGTGCTCTTTAACAGGAGCTAGCATTGGTTAGCTGATTGCCAGGCAAGGTTAATACTGTGGTGGGCGATTGAGCACTTGCAACCCTATGGTTGTGCAAATAAAAATAAATCCCTGCTGTTGGCAATCGTACAGGGGTTGCTTAACATCACTCAATCTCCATGGGGTCACATGGCATGAGACCACTTATTTTAATAGTCTTGTATGTTACTGCAGCCCAGCGCACAATGATAGTTAATTCTGTATGGCATGAGGATCACTTGTCTCTGGTTACCAGACAAATCCATGCCTGTTCTCTTGTCATGTCAGATTATGTTTAGACCTGATTTTTCAAGTAGCACCAAACCCCTTTTTTTATTTTTATTAAATGCATATGCTGATGGGAGAATCCAGAAGCCATCATAAAATAAGTCTGGGGTATTTCTTGTCTATTGCATGAAATGAACAACAAAGTAGCTCCTGTGCTGGAATCAGAACTTACACTAGCAAACCTAGTTCTAGGCCCAGGGGTATACTTGCACCTCACTCAGCTGATTATCTCTGCAGGTTTCTACACAATGTGTCTCTGCAGACTTCACTGACATCACAACATGCTAGTTGTGGCTTTACCCCTCCTATGGACTGTATCTAGTGCAAACTGACACCACAATCTCGTATAAGCCGCAACACATGCCTGTGAGCAAGAAGCCCGTTGATATTACTGTTGAGCTGAAATTGGGTCAAATAGAAGACATGGCTTTCCGTTTCAGGGAAAGTAGTAACTAAACTGTATTTCGAACTGGTAACATTATCACGAGTAAAAATGGCAAATTATACACAGTATGTTGATTTATTCTACAGCAAATTGTCTGAGCTAACCCGGGGCACGTTCAATCTGAAAACGGTGTGCACCATTTTGCTACGGTTTCTGGGTTGAATGACATGTTTCCTCAAAATGGGGTGAAACTCTGCAACGGGCTTTGAGGTACATTTTCTCGTTTGGTGGGCGTGTCAGAGGTGTTACCCAATCGGCAGCGACGTGTACATAAACCCCGCCGTATTAAAAAGGTAGTGTGCACAATGGATCCAACTGAAGTCCTTTACAAATGCGTCCACTGCAGCTTGGTGTACGCAATGATTGAAGACATGTTTGTCATAAGTATTTTATAGTATTAAACTCTTATTTAAACCGATTTCATCAGGCTCCAAAAATTCTTTGAAAAGAACACACAGAATGGCCTTCTCAGCTGCCATAGTTGCAACGCTTGCGTAACAACAGGGTGTTCAACGCACCACCGTTTCAGTTTAAACGTTTTGTCGGGGCTGAATGTGGTCTATCCTCTATCCCATAGTGACTTTTTCACAAGTAAATGCTGTTCTGCTTGGTGACAGGCTGGTGGCCCAGGCTAGCAATACATACCCTTACAGGGCCATTTCCAGAGTCCCTACATAATTATGCAGAGAACTTGTCAAATGAGTTCACAACTGGCCTCTTCTACAAAGATGCTAGCAATGAAATGGATGAAAACTGCCTGAAACAAATCTGTATACAGGGCAGTCGACAACACCGTTCCTTTGAAACGTGCATGCGGATTGTTTCTAAGTGAAAGGTGGTGGTGAAGCCTTGTAACTGGACAGGGCGAGATTGGGCTCTGGCAGTTGCTGGGCCCGTTGGCCTTTGACGTGACATGGCTGTGACCAGTGTGGGGTCGGTGTACTCTGACCCAAGCAAGTCCTCTTCCTTTTATTGTGCCTCTCGTGCTTTGCACTGGCCGTTGTCTACTGCTGTTGTGACTGATGGGGTGGAGGAGTGCTGCACCAAGGGACCGAGTCTGTGCAGGGGCAGCTACAGCTCTCGTCCGAACATTAGCTTAGCAAGCATCTCTAATGGTGCTGTGGTGAGAAGCCCTGTAATGCAATGAGGTCTGAGATGGGACCTGTGAAGAACAAACCCTGGGCCAACCCTTAGATCCAATATGCCTAAGCCACTTACCACTTTACCCTTGAAAATAAACTCTCCTTTATCATTTACATTACATTTATTTGGCAGACGCTTTTTATCCAAAGCGACGTACAAAAAGTGCATTTCATGGTCATAGACAACTGCTAAACACGGGTTCAGTAAGGTACAATACTTATTTTGTACAGCTATTTCTAGGCAAGAACACCGTTGAGTTCACACAACATCTTTAAACAGTGGGGTGTCTTCAATATTATGATCAATCTGGATTTGTGTAAATAGCGCACACAGCGTAATGATTCATCAGTCAAAGATTCAGCGAGTCCTACAAATGGCACATTATTTATTTTACAAAGCAATTCATCATACAGTGGTTGACAAGTGTAACACCAAAAAATATTTTGAGGCACAGAGGACAACACATTATGGGTCTTTTCCAGCAGGCTTTTAACAAACACACTTACCACTATTCTGAATCATCTGTAGTGGCTGTATGGCACAAGCTGGCAGGCTTGCAAGGAGAGAGTTGCAGTAATCAAGGCGAGAGGTCACCGTAGCCTGGACGAGCAGCTGGGTGGAGTGCGTCGTCAGGTATGGTCGAATCCTCCTGATGTTGTACAGGAGGAATCTGCAGGACTGTGATGTTGCCTTGATGTGCTCCTTGAGGTCCAGTTGGTCATCCAGGACCACCCCCAAGCTCTTGGCAGAGTGAGAGGCAGTCACTGTGGTGCCATCAACCGTGATTGAGAGCTCACGAAGCAAGGAGGTCTTGTACGGGAAGAAGAGCAGCTCAGTTTTGTTGAGGTTGAGCTTCAGATGGTGGCTGGCCATCCAGGTGGAGATGTCAGCCAGGCAGGAAGAGATCTTATCATTGATCTGTGTGGCCGAGGGGGGGAAAGAAAAGAAGAGTTGTGTGTCATCTGCATAACAATGATAGGAAAAACCATGTGAATTAATGACTGAACCAAGAGATCTGGTGTATAAGGAGAACAGCAGAGGACCCAGTACAGATCCCTGCGGCACTCCCGTAACAAGTGGATGAGAGGCAGAGGCAGACCCCTTCCAGGTGACCTGGTAGGTCCTATCTGCAAGATAGGAAGCGAACCAAGACAGGGCAGTCCCGGCAATTCCCATCCCAGCCAAGGTGGAGAGGAGTATTTTATGGTTGACCGTGTCAAAAGCTGCAGACGGGTCAAAAAGGATCAGGACGGAGGAGAGGCGTGAGGCTCTTGCAGTGGCAAGTGCTTCCTTCACAGCCAGGAGCGCAGTTTCTGAGTGCCCGGATCGGAAGCCAGACTGGTGAGGGTCTAGCAGGTTGTTCTGATGGAGAAAAGAGGTTAATTGTTTAAGAACTGCTCGTTCAAGGGTTTTGGACAGAAAGGGTAGAAGCGATACGGGTCGATAATTCGTTACATCGGAGGGGTCTAAGGTGGGTTTTTTGAGAAGTGGGGTAACACGAGCCATCTTAAAATCAGAGGGAACATGACCAGAGGAGAGAGAGGAATTAACAATGGAGGACAGATAGGGAAGGAGCTCGCTGGAAATGGATTGGAGAACTGTAGATGGGATGGGGTCAAGTGGACAGGTGGTTGCACAATGAGAGGTGATGAGTTGTAGAACATCGGAGTCCTCCAGCATTTCAAAGGAGGTCAGTGTGGCTGTGGGTTTGTCCCGGGGGGTTGGGGGGCTCACTGGATGGGCGAAGGAGTTCCGAAAGTCATCTGCGGAGAGGGAAGAGGGAGGTGGGGGTGGAGGAGGAATGAGGAGGGAAGAGAAGGTGGAGAATAGTTTGCGTGGATTAGAGACACATGCACTGATCTTAGATTGGAAAAAAGAGGCTTTCGCAGACGTGAGGGCAGATGTGAAAGTCGCCAGCAGGGTATGGTATGCGGTCAGGTCATCAGAGGATCGGGATTTCCTCCACTTCCTCTCTGCAGCCCGCAGTGATGTTCTGCTGGAGCGTAGTGACTCAGTCAGCCATGGACAGGGGGGTGAGGAGCGTGCTGGTTTGGAGACAAGAGGACTAAGTGAGTCGAGGGACTGGGAGAGGCAGGAGTTGAGGGTGGAGGTAGCAAGATCAACTGGCAGGTTCGAGAGACGCAGGAGGGGGAAGTGTAGACAGCAGTGGAGATGAGGGAGGATTGTGACAGAGTAGGGAGATTTCTCCTGAAAGTTACTGTGGGTGAGCTATTGGATGAATTGAGGGGGAGTAAATAGGAGAGGGAGAAAGAAAGAAGTGGTCTGAGACATGGAGGGGAGTCACTAAGTTGGGGAATGGAGCAGCTTCTGGTGAATACAAGGTCTAGTTGGTTACCAGCCTTGTGTCCTCCAGTCTTTCGCCCCAGGGATAGGGCGAAAGACTGGAGGAGTGAGGCAACCCTGGACAGTTGGGAGGTTTCTGGTGGGAGGTTGAAGTCTCCCAGTAGAATAGCAGGAGTGCCATCCTCAGGGAGGGAGCTCAGGAGAGTGTCCAGCTCGTCCAGAAATGAGCCGAGTGGACCTGGAGGGCGGTACAGAACAATGTGAAATTTTGAGGGATGAGTTACAGTAATCGCATGAAATTCAAAGGAGGAGGGAGTAGGGTTAGGACTGGGGAGGACACAGAACTTCCAGGACAAGGAAATGAGCAAACCGGTACCCCCACCTCGGCCAGAGGCCCTGGGGGTGTGCGAGAAGGAGTATCCCGCAGACAGTGCAGCTGGGGTGGCCGTGTTATCGGGAGTGATCCAGGTTTCTGTGAGAGCCAGGAAGTCAAGAGACTTTGTCTTGGCAAAGGCAGTAATGAAGTCTGCTTTCTGGACAGCTGACTGGCAGTTCCATAATCCACCTGTGACAGTGAATTCCTGAGGTGTGGATAAGGGTGGGTAGATCAAGTTAGTTAAATTACGTCTGCGGTGAACAGACCATTTGGGGCGAGGCAGCGCGCACAAGGGAATTGGGTTTATAAACATGAACTGATGACGAGGCTGCCATAGGCAGCATCCGCTGGAGCTATAAATACTGGGTGGCAATTACGTGCTTGCATTACCTTCATTAGGGCAGATAAGCACCAGGTGAAGCTACTCGAAATTAGCTCAACAATACCGGGCAATTAAACACCAACCCCCACACAATTTCACGAACGCCTTTAACTAACAACAGCGAGTCAACTACAGAGATTCTGAGCTAACGCACCACTAAGTTTGCTGACTAGCAACAGTTGAGAAGTTTTTAAAAAAGATTACCTAAATTACACACACCTATGTTCTCTAACTAGCAACAGCAGAAACAAATCAAGTTAAGATACGCTTATCTGAATCGCGGGGTACGGCAGAAGCGACGACACAATCAGATGCACACACCGTATTTAAAGGGTGCGAAGAACATTCAGCACTAAAACAAACATTACAGTAGTATTTACATCGGTGGTTAGCTTTTGCTGTAAAATGCGTGTAGCAGTAATCACACATGTACGCACTGCCTAAAACCTTTCAACAACTTTGGTATAAAGTAATGTTCGTATTCTAGGTACAAAAACACGGTCTTCGGATGCGGCTCTGGGTTTGTTTGAAATTTGCAAAAGACATTCTGAGCATTACGGTACCACAACAATTTTGACCTTTAACAGTTGTTCAAACTTTTGTATGTCTGAAAAGACACCATATCCTGCACGCCCAGGCCTACAGACGTCTGTAAATGTATGGCATATTGCTCCACCCGCTCTAACGTAAATTCCGGATTTAACATTTGAGACAAGCAAATGGAAAAGCAGAGGTTATTCTCAGCGTTGTGACTTACAAATAGATGTAGTTTTTTTTCTTAATTTTCATTTCTGAGACGTGGCTATTTTTCTACGGGCACCACCATTTGGGTTTTGAACTCTGAACCACCAGTTCCAATGTATCATCAGAGTGGATTTCAAAATTGCTCTGAACCAGCTCTTCAACCATTCCCAAAAATGTGTCCAGATCGACACTACCGCCATTAGCAATTATGGACACACCCTCAGTCTAGCCAACTGCATAGCTCTACGCAATAAATGATCTAGTATGTTTAGCAGCACATTATAGAAGTCCTCATAGCTGTTCACGTCATGTAAGGATGCAAAGTTAAACTGTTGCTTAATTTCGACACAATTAAAGGAGGGCCTTCGCACCACTACCATATCAGGGTCACAAGTCACCACACCAACATCATCATTACTATTGGCAGCAGCATGCACATCACCTGAACCTTGTGGGCTATTATCAGCTGTAGGTGTTAGTGGTAATTCATTAAGATTCCCCCCTTCCTGGTTTAGTCGATCTAAAACTTCATTCAGAAAATGAAGTCTGCTGCAGGGGTTAGTTCACCATTACCAGTGGTAAGGTTCGCCAAAGCCTCGTTCAATTGTAGTCACCAGCCAGTTCATGCATGTTGTTCGTATCCTGGTTAATTATTAACAAACTGCCGCAGATCTGGGTTTATAAAAACATTGAGTGCAATGTCTGAGTGTCCACTCTGGTCTTCCTGAAGCACTGCTTGACCAGTCCAAAGCACCAGTTGGGGCCAAACTTGGTGTGGCCTGCAATCAGGAAGTGGAGGCCCAGCTTCAGGTGAAGGTTGTGCATAGTCCGCCAAGCCCAGTACCCTATGCCAAAATTGTTCTTGTTTTGCCCACTGCAGTTGTCACAATGAAGGCTCGTGTATATTTCTCCAACTCCATAGTTGTTGAAAATGATGCAGGTGGTTGATGACTGCATTGCTGCCCTTACTTGATGCTATCCCTTCATCGATTCGGTAATTCACTTGCTTCGGCATCCCTTCACAGGAGACTCCAAAAAGGCCACTTGCGTGGAGTCAAAATATACATGGGCCCAGGAAGATGAGGGTCAGAAGGGAAGTGCACCTGAGAGAGAAAAAAGATTACATGCATTGTAAATCAACATCTGCCTAACATAGTAGTGTTTGGTAAACCAAATCAACGGTGTCATAGGAGGAACTTATTCTCACCTGTTGTGCAAAATCAAAACTGTAGTGCATTGTGATCTCCCTGCTTGCAGGTCAGGAGGGGCCTAGAGAGATGCAAATCCTCACAGGTCTTGGCACAGGCAGCATTCCTGTCCTGGTAGAATGACTGCTCCTTTACAACAGGGTTGCAACTGTTCTTGCTTCAGCTTGGTTGATTTCACCTCGTCCGGCAGGTTGGCACTTTGGAACACTTGGTAGTTGTTCCTCTGGCACTGCCAGCACAGATCTGTTCAGGGTTTGGTTCTTGTTATCTGACTTCGGAAGCTGTGCAGACCAACAACACGTTCAATCAAATTTTATTTGTATAGCGTATTTTACAGCAGTTGTCACAATACGCATTACAGACAACCCTAGCCTAAACCCCCACAGGAGCAAGCCTAAGGCAACAGTGGCAAGGAAAAACTCCCTGTGGCAGATGGGAAGAAACCTTGGAAGGAACCAGGCTCAAGGGGGAAACCCATCCCCTGGTCGGCTCAGGGTGCCGACTGGTGACCAACATGTCAGTCAGTTTTATAAGGTTTATGATGTGGCTCAGATGATGGGTGGGGCCAGGTGGCGGTGATGGGGAACAGCAGGTGGCAACAGATGTGGGCAGGGTGGAGGCAATGACGAAAGAGGGGCTGGACCGCAGAGGTGGGGGAGACCAGACGACTCTCAAAGCACTGTAAACACCTCACAGCTAGACCAATGAGGGTTTGTAGCTGGAGGGGAAGGTATCGCGTGTTCTCCCTTGATTGGTGTGATTCAAAACCGGAGATGTTAGTTATTTTTCATCTGTTTGTAAGAAGAGGGCACAATTATAATTAAGAATGCACTGGTTCCGTTGCCACGGGTTAGATATGAAGGCGTTGTTTCATATCCCGCTTAAAACTGGCCTGAAACGGATCAGTAGCATTCTGGTTACTCTCCGTTCGTAAATGGGGCTATGCTGTCATCAGAGATATATCCGATCTGTCGCCGGACTGTAAATATCCCAATGGGAGCATCAGAATATTCACAAATGCGCGGAACAACACATCAAATATATCCATGACCACAGCAAGAAAGCGTAACAGTTACCAGGTTTTACCCTCGTGATAATCTGACTCCATATTAATTAATAAGTTATGTTCCAAATTAGAATTTAGGCTTGATTTAGAATGGAACTCAGTTCGTCTGAAGTTCTACACCGAGGGTCAACGCAGTTTCACCCGGTACGCACCGCGGATGCGCCCGTAACAACAATTTAACTAGCTGTTTGCAGACGACACAGCGGTTGTGAGATTTCCCTCATGGGGAGTATAACCTAATTAGGGTTCAGGGACTCCGAAAGGGCCAATATTGGTCATCCCAGGATCAACTTGGTTCTGCTGACGGTCCCGCCTTAACTGAAAACTTGGTGATCAAACAAGTCCAACAGGCAGTTCCCTAGTCATAATTGGGGGAAACCGACTTGGAGGGCTGTTACAAGAACGAAACATTGACCAAGACCACACAAATCAAGTCATTAACAGTTTTAATGTCAGGTAGGTTATACACTTAAAATAGTCAATTTGTAGTTACAGAATTTAGAAAATAGTCTAACAATCAAAGATAAAGATGAGCATACCTGACAGCAGTCTACACACCGAAAGAGTCTTGTGTGGGAAGTCTGATTGCAGACTCCCAGAGGGCCCTGTTCCTCTCCTATAAGAACCCAGCGCAGGCAGGTGGATGTCGCCACAAAAGGGTCATAAAACCATAAATTTACTTGGAGGGGGAAGATTGGAATTTGGTTCAGACAGGATCAGACAGATGGATTTACTAGGAGTGTCCCAAAAATACAGTTTACTTCCAAATTTATTAAAATAGATTTTCTATAGGTTTGCTGGTTTTAAAACCTAAACCAGAGCATCACTCGCACAGAGACCATAAAAACCATACCAAATATGAATATTTGTTCTTGTGATTGTCAAACTCTGAAAAACATGAAATAACTGTACAATCTCTTACATGAACCAACTGCCAACTCTCAATGTCTTTCCACAGTGTATCAAGATTGCATAGTGTAGTGTAGCAATGTATTCAACCCAAATCTGGATTTATTTCCTAACAAAAAGTGTGCTTGAGTAAATTTCTTTCCTTATGAAGGTAGGGAGACAAGTTACCCAGTGACACCAGGTGAGGGCACTTTGGCTGTCCCTCAACTGTCCTGAGCAATTTGCCCCATTTCTATCATGTGATTTTATTACTTGCAATCTGAAACCTCCAGGACATTGGGGTAATTTTAGAATTGCTTTCCTGTAGAAAAGAGGTGTCACCTGTTAACTGTCGCAAAACCAGATGCCAAGGTCTTACGGGCCACTCTGTCCCGACAATATCAGACTCTGCACCTGGCGAATTGCTTTACGACAGTCAGAGAGGAAATTCCACTCTATGCCTGTTCCCGTGGGCCTTACAGCACACGAGGGTTGGGGCAAGAGCACCGTGGGCAGCGTGGGGAAGAGGGTAGAAACGGCAATTAGGGAATTTGCAATATAGCAGAGGGTGGGTAAAGTGGTAGTAGTATGTATTGGGGGGGACCCTGCCAGGAGTAGTATATGGCTGCATAGCTACTAGGACAGGGATGGAGAGCCCATGCAGTCATGAGGGGTAGACAACCATACCCACCTATCAAGAGCCAGCCCATGTAAAGTCGGGTCACAGCTGATTGACGAGTGACAGTAAGGAAAGGATTGCCACCTACAAAGCTCTGACTACAGGCTTCTCGCACCCTGTCTCCAGACTACAACTGATTATAAGCCTGAGCATAGAGGTGCGTTTTTAATCTAGATTTAAATATTGAGACTGAGTCTGACTCTGTTTATAAATTTTGGAAGCTGGTTCCACAGTAGTGGGGCCCTGTAGGGGAGAGCCCTACCACTTTCAGGTTTTTGGAAATTCTTGGGACTACCAAGTAGCCTGCATCTTGGGATCGGAGTGACCTTGTGGGCTTAAATTCCCCTGCAAAGAAAGAATATTTTATTTATGAGTATGAGTTTGGATTAAATACAAGTGTACATATTTATCCACACATTATATTCTATTACACTTCTAAACATGAGTCTTACACAACTTTCATACCAAGCTTTGCCACTGAGACTTTGGTGACATGGGATGGCAGTAACTTTGCACTCATGTCCCTGTGACCAGGGTGTTGACCAGGCAAGACAATGGCATGGTCTTCTGTAGTTTGTGATGAACGTCACAACTCTATGTCCTCAGCCTTGAGGAAGTTGCTGTTTGTGGACATTTCCCTCTTTGTCGTGGTACTGCACCATGCTCCTTGTAGGATTGAAGTATGGATTGGAGAAGATTTTTGCTGATCCTGAAACAAAAAATAATGGTCTCAGACTGGTCTAGCTGGCTAACAAAGGCATGGCTAACAAAAACAGCCATGTCGATTCTCTGCATGTTTAGCACATAACAGCATGAACATGCTTGCCTACATATAAGAAGAGTATATGATGTACCTCCTGTTAAAATGATTGATTGCCCCACCCCCATGACCTTTTGACCTCTGATATGGTCCAGTTTTCTACGATGCCCATATTGTCAAGATTTGATTGATCGGTTTGAGCTTAAGGGGATGGGGAAAGGGGGGTTGTGGTTGCCAGATGGTGAGGATAAAAAAATAGAAAAAAAAATTTAAATGTTCAGAATGCTTAGTGTAACTACACTCCTTGTGGGGCAAAGTGCTTGTGCAACTTGAAACTTTTTTTTATTCTTTACCAGTAAAACAGGCAGTGTGAGAATATGTAAGTAACTAAGTTTTAAAGCAGTGCTTTGGACGTTAGTTTAAAGAAAACAAGCCCAGGCAAGTATGCAAAGTCTTAACAAGCCGAATCGGGGAGTGTTCACACTCTGGGGTCTAAGGGTAAAATGAGGCAAACTGGTGATTCTGCGATGCTCTGGCATTTGTGTAAATTTCATCAACTTCATATACAGTGATTCCAAAGTTTTTCATATCTTTGTTTTCAGCACAAACTCAGCTACAAGAATATGGCAGTAGTACGTAGGCCATAATCATGTGTGGATTGTAAACAGCTCTAAAATCACACAAATTGTAAACAGTAGTTTTGAACATGCACAGGAATGTTGTAATAAAACACACTAAACAATTGTGACGAAGACTTTTGGTCACTGAAATGTGTTCATCAAGGTCTTGGGTATCAAAAGATGACAAAATATTTTTGCAAATCCAATGAGAAATATAAAATAAATTGCTAAAAGTAAGTGTTGTGACTATTATTTTTGAAAATGGGAGGGCTAATGGCCTTTCTGTAATGAATATTTATTGAGAAGGAGGACCTGCCTGCTAAGTAGGCTATTCACACCTGGCCACATGCCTCCCCACCTCTAAGACAAAGACTTTTCACAAAGCAATACACAGTGAGCCATTTAGAAGACAGAAACGCAGACATCATTTGATTTTGGTACATTCATTGAAGTAAATTATATGAATGGGAGATGCAATTCACACACACTTCCAGGTTACATTACATTACATTACATTATAGATTCTTAGCAGACGCTCTTATCCAGAGCGACTTGCAACAAGTGCATTACAAAACTCAGAGACAAGCGCTTTACAACATTCCTGCAAGAGAGCTACAATAGGTATAACTTTGCAAAAAGTGTGAATTGAACCCCTTTTTTTTTTTTTTTTTTTAAATATATATAAATTCCCACCCCCCACCCACCTAGTTGTAGATGAACCTAGTTACATGAAAATAACATGACGCGTGGTTACTCAGTTGAGGTTTAATGGATGTTAGAGGGTAGTGGGGGGTGATGAGGTGAGATGTAGCTTGAAGAGGTGAGTCTTCAGTCTACGTTTGAAGACGGCCAGGGTCTCTGCTGTTCTGACTTGCACAGGAAGGTCATTCCACCACCGTGGGGCTAGAACAGACAGGAGGCGTGACCGGGTGCTGGTGCGAGCCGGGGCAGGGACCAGGCGACATGTGGCAGCAGAACGGAGAGGTCTAGCTGGGGTGTAGGGTCTGATGAGTTGACGTAGATAGGGAGGGGCTGACCCCCTGGCTGCTTTGAAGGCAAGCACTAATGTTTTAAATTTGATGCGAGCCATCACGGGGAGCCAGTGGAGGGTGGTGAGCAGGGGGGTAACGTGGGAATGTCTGGGGAGGTTGAAGACCAGACGCGCTGCTGCGTTCTGGATGAGTTGCAGGGGTCTGATAGATGATGCTGGGAGGCCAGCAAGCAGGGAGTTACAGTAGTCCAGGCGGGACAGGACCACTGCCTGGACGAGGAGTTGGGTCGAGTAAGTTGTGAGGAAGGGGCGGATCCTCCGGATGTTATACAGGAAGAACCTGCATGAACGTGTCACTGCTGAAATGTGCTCGGTGAGGGACAGTCTGTTGTCCATCACCACGCCAAGGTTTCTAGTTGAGGGTGATGGTGTGAGGATGGTATTACCTAGGGAGATAGAGAGATCAGAGAGAGGGGAGTTAAGAGCCGGAATATAAATGAGCTCTGTCTTACCTGGATTGAGCTTGAGATGGTGGCGGACCATCCAGCTCTGAATATCACTCAGGCAGGCAGTGATGCGGGCTGAGACCTGTGTGTCAGAGGGTGGGAAGGAGAGAAACAGTTGTGTCATCAGCATAGCAATGGTAAGACATACCATGAGCTGTGATGACAGGGCCAAGGGACTGGGTGTAGAGAGAGAAGAGGAGAGGACCAAGGACCGAGCCCTGTGGGACTCCGGTGGTGAGGGGGTGTGGCGCAGATACTTTACCAGCCCAGGCTACCTGGAAGGAGCGATCTGAGAGGTAAGACTCAATCCAATTGAGGACTGTGCCACAGATCCCCATTGCAGATAGGGAGGACAGGAGGGTGGGGTGGTCGACTGTGTCGAAGGCTGCCGATAGGTCCAGAAGTAATAAGACGGAGGAGAGGGAGGCTGCTCGGGCTGCGTGGAGAGCTTCGTTGACAGAGAGGAGTGCGGTCTCTGTCGAGTGGCCTGGTCTGAATCCAGACTGATGGGGATCGAGGAGCTCATTCTGTGAAAGAAACACAGAGTTGATTTGATGCAGCACGTTCAATGGTTTTTGACAGAAATGGAAGGAGAGATACCGGTCTGTAGTTCCCAATGATGGAGGGGTCTAGTGTAGTCTTTTTCAGGAGGGGGGAGATGAGGGCCTTCTTGAAGGTTGACTGGAAGCAGCCGGATGTCAGGGAGGAGTTAACCAGGGAGGTGATGAATGGGAGAATCTCGGGTGAGATTGCCTGGAGGAGGGGTGAGGGAATGGGGTCAAGGGCACAGGTTGTGGGGCGATGGGAAAGTAGGAGTTGTGAAACCTCAGAATCGGTGAGGGGAGAGAAGTCGGAGAAACAAGGGGAAATGGTGAGGGAGGGGGAGAGTACAGGTTGAGGGGTGGGGAGTTGGGAGCCAGTGACCGTAAGCAGAGGAGTGGAGAGACAAGGGGAGGGGAGCATAGGGTGAGGTGGAGTGCAGAAGGAGTTGCGGATGACTGCAATCTTCTCGTCAAAGAAGGTTGCGAAGTCGTCAGCAGTGAGCGAGGACTGAGGGCGTGCAGATGGCTGGCTGAGGAGAGGGGAAAAAACAGAAAACAGTTGCCGAGGGTTAGAACGGTAGTTATGGATTTTGGTTTGATAGTAGTTTACCTTAGCAGCAGTCACCGTGGAGGAGAACGCTGCAAGGAGGGATTGGTAGGCAGAGAGGTCTGAAGCATCTCTGGATGTCCTCCACTTCCTCTCTGCTGCACGGAGTCCAACCCTGGAGGTGCGTATGGCATTGGACATCCACGGGTGGGGAGGAGATGGACGTGTTGGCCTAGAGACAGTGGGGCAGAGGGAGTCAAGAGCAGATGTAAGGGAGGAAAGTAGGGAGGTGGATGCAGAATCAGTGGGGAGGGTAGTGAAGGATTCGAGAGGAGGGAGGGCAGCAGTGACAGATGAAGCAAGAGAGGAGGTTGAGAGGGAGCAGAGATTGCGGCGGACAGATACAGTGGGTGTGGGGGGAGAAGGTGGGTGAGAGGGAGCAAGGGGGAGGGAGAAGGAAACGAAGTGGTGGTCAGAGGTGTGCAGAGGGGTTACAGTGATATCGGTGCAAGGGCTATTCCTCAGAAAAACCAGGTCGAGGAGGTTGCCCGCCTTGTGGGTAGGGGGAGATGACTGTAGGGAGAGGTCAAAGGAGTGGAGGAGATGTAGGACAGCTGAAGACTGAGATGTTTCCAGGTGGAGGTTGAAATCTCCAAGCAGGATCAGTGGGGTGCCGTCCTCAGGGAAAGAGCTGAGTAGGATATCCAGCTCATCGATGAAGTTTCCCAGTGGACCTGGGGGGCGATAAATGACAACAATGTATAGATTAGTTGGACAGGTGATTGAAACAGAATGGTATTCAAAACTGAATCGGGGTAGGTCAGAGAGAGGTAGGGCTGAGTATTTCCAGGAGGGAGAGATTAGAAGACCAGTGCCACCACCACGGCCTGATGGTCGGGGAGTGTGGGAGAATGAAAAGAAAGAGGAGAGGGCAGCAGGGGTTGCAGTGTTCTCTGGGGTGATCCATGTCTCAGTGAGGGCAAGGAAATCAAGGGAGAGCAGGGAGGCATAGGCTGAGATGAAATCAGCCTTCTTTGAAGCAGACTGGCAGTTCCAAAGTCCTCCAGCAACTGTGCAGTTATTGCAGGGAGACAGCTGGGGGTAGGAGAGGTTAGCTGGGTTCCGTCGCTTAGGGGGGCCACGTCTTTGGAACCGGGTGCTGTAGGGCAGAGAGCAGACAGAGATGGGAAGAGCTTGCATAAAACTGACGAGGAGCGACGCTAGCGTCGCTCAGAAACACTATTTGAAGTGCCGCGTAATTACTCAATAATGTAGCGATAAGCGGCTCTAAACGGATCAAATACAAGCAATTTACAATACCTTGAACCAAAACAGCTGCGCAGATAAAACGGGGATGAAACAAAGTTACCGATCAAAGACTTACGCGATACTAATTACTACCAATATTGCACAGCTGACAATCAATCAAGACTAGGAGTTTAACCGGTCAAAACAGCTGGCTACAAATCACTAATGTGACGACGCAACAAGCAAAGACGACTAATTTAAAGAAACTAAGGCAAATTAAGGCCACAAGACACAACTAACAAGCAAAACAATACTTAGACTAGCTACTCAGAGGGACGGAAGTGAAGCTCTAGTCACGCCGAGGAGAATGCACTTTCACTTTTTTCAGGTTATTTCAGAATCAACTTTATTAGGCAAAGTGCATAATATAAAAGAGCATTTACACAATATAAACCCAATATTTCTGCTTCACACACACAATTTGACTCCAGAATGGTTGCCACAAGTGCCTTACAAAACAACAAACACAAAAGCCAATGAATATAAAAAGTGCTTAATGTAAAAAGAGCACCTACACAATATACACCACTATTTTATATATTTCGTGTATAATCTTTCAAAGTTGCAAGTGCCATTTTGCAAAACAGTTCCTGTCTGGCTGTAAACACAGGGGGACATCACATTCCTTGCACTTCCATGGAGTGTTCTGTTTTTTCCCGAAGTCCATCCTGCAGAGTTTACATGTCTTGCGACCAATCGAAGCCACCTTGCTGGCATCCAGAGTCTGTGAGGCTGTAGGCACAGGCACATGATCATAACATTCCCGTCTTGTTACAATGGGTGCCTTCTGTGAGACGCCACACAGCTGCGCAGTGAGCTCCTCCATGAAGGCCTTGTGAGGCATTGCTTCCTGTTGTCCCAGTGATGACAGTTCTTTATGTCCCGTGATGACGGGCTTGTGATTGGTTTCATAATTACTTGTATGGGAGATTTCAGTGTGTGAAGTCTGGGAGCACCCAGTCTGGGTTCCTGCCTGTGTCGAAGGGGGTTCCGCAGGGATCAGTTCTGGGCCCTATCCTTTTCACCATTTACATTAATAATATTGTTTCCCCACTAAATGATTGTCAAGTCCATCTATACGCAGACGATACTATTGTATATTGTATTGCTGATTCTGCTCAGCTTGCCATTGAGAAACTGCAGCTTGCTTTTAATGCCCTTCAGGAGGCTCTTGTTAAGCTTAAGCTGGTTCTTAATGCAAGCAAAACAAAATTCATGTTGTTTACTAGGGCCAGAAGCACTGATTATGATAGCATATTTATATCCACTGCAAATAGTTCTAAAATTGAGAGAGTTTCTGAATATAAATATCTTGGCATCTGGCTTGATGAGAAATTCTCATTTAAATTCCATATAGATAATCTTGTCAGCAAACTGAGACAAAAAATTGGCTTCCTTTATAGAAACAGATCTTGCTTCCCTATGATCAGTAGAAAAAGAATTGTTGAAGCAGTTTTCCTTTCAGTATTAGACTATGGTGACATTATTTATAGAATTGCTGCTCCTTCTTCCCTTAAGCGCTTGGACACAGTCTATCACTCTGCCCTCAGATTTATTACTGGCGATAGTTATGGTACCCACCACTGTGTCCTCTATGCCAAGGTGGGTCTGTCTTCTCTGGCAGTGAGGCGTGATAAACACTGGTTTTTGTTTATCTTTAAGGAATGCTTCCACCTTATATTACAAGGTTGTTAGAGTGGCGCTCTGGACCCTATCAAACCCGATCAAATGGCTTGCTTATGCTTAAGGTCCCTCGGGCTCGATCAGAAATTGGGAAGTCAGCATTCCATTTTAGTGCCCCATCCTCCTGGAATGAGCTCCAACAATTGCTGAAAATCAGCTCTCTACCTACTTATGGGCAGTTTAGATCGCTGGTTTTGAACATTCCTGTCTCTGAGTGCATCTGTTTTTGATCGTATCTGTGCTGATTTTATTTATTTATTTTATTATTTTATTTTATTTTTATTTTTTATCATATTTTACTGTATTTTATTACTGTTATTTTATTATTTACTATGTTAGTTGCTGTTGCTATATTCTATGATCTTTTATTACACCTATTGTGTTTTAATTGTGTTTGTAATCTCGGCTACATTGAAAATGAGGGCCTGGCCCTCAATTGTACCTCCGAGAATTTAAATAAAGGTTCTGACTGACTGACTTTATGTAGGATATACGCATTTGTGGCAGCAATGTCCAAGAAATGTAAAAACAATTTCCGGTACCATCTCATTGTTTTGTGCTGTGTTGTGTAATACTGTATCAGTTGGTCAGACAGATCAACACCCCCCGTGTGTGCATTGTACTGGATGATAGGTGATGGGCATGGAAAGTTCTTTGAAATCCAGTCACCATCTTGCTTCACCCTCTGCTGTATTGTGTCCCCAGTGAATGCTGCATGGATGGTGGAACAGACAGACACCTCTCGTGTGTCCATCCACTTCACAAAAACCAGAGGACCATCCCTTATCCACCGTAAAGCTCCTCTTCCTGACTTCTTAGTCAGAGCATTACAAGCAGTGCATGGACATTCCTTCCTGTTCTCCCTATATGTCCCACAAGCACCAAAGTTTTGTCCATACAAGTCCCTGAAGAGCTTTGGGCTCGTATAGAAATTGTCCATGTACACATAATATCCGAAACCCAAGTGACATCACAGAGTTATATGAAAGTCCTTGTCCTGTCTGAAAGCTGTTCTTTCCTGTGTACACAGCAAAATCCACAGTGTATCCATTGCTGGAGTCACAAAGCACAAACAACTTGAAACCCCACTTTGTCGGCTTTTCTTTCATGTACTGTGTCATACCAGTGTTTGCTTTGGTTGCTACCATTCTTTCATCCACTGCAAGGTTCCTGCGAGGATGATAGAAGGCTTTGCAGGCATGCTGAATTGTGTCCATGAGAGGTCTGACCCGGAAGAGTTTGTCATGCTGCGGCGTGCCCCGCTTCCTGTCATTTTCTTGGTCCTTGTCTGCATCACTCATGTGTACATTCCAGCAAATAGTTCTGTATCTGTCCCTTGTCATTACGGTTGCTGGGAATGGGACAGAGAAAATGCTACTTTGCCGCCAGTAATCTCTGATTTGGTCCAGCTTTACCATGGCCATGTAAAAAATCAGTCCAATGTACCTGTAGAATTCCTCTATCCCAATGTCAGTCCATTTATACTTCCTCCCTTTTGCTATTGACCTGGCAGCATGCTCGTTAGTGTTCTTGCACCGTGTCCTGACAGCATCTGTAGAGAAAAATAGTTTGAACAAATCCAGAGGAGTGTGGGCTTCTGTCGAGCTCAGCTGCACTCCAGGTTGCCGCGCAGGACGGAAACATTACATTACATTACATTATAGGCATTTAGCTGACGCTCTTATCCAGAGCGACTTACAACAGTGTAACCAAACTCAGGATCAAGTCCACTTAAGTCCATTGAACAAAATGCAGATAAAAAGCCTTTACTATGATAGCATACATTAAGGAGAAACAAGATAGTCTGAACCAAAAATTTTTTTTTTTTTTTTTTTTTTTTTTTTTTTTTTTTATAGTTATGGGAGGGGGTTTAGGGAAGAGGAGAGAGGTACACAGAGAAGAGGTGCGTCTTGAGTTTCCGTTTGAAGGTGCTCAGACACTCTGCTGTTCTGACCTCCACTGGAAGATCGTTCCACCATCGTGGGGCCAGAACTGCAAAGAGTCGAGACCTTGTTGCTGCTCGTGTTGGGGGAGGAATCAGCCGCCCTGTAGTAGCCGATCGGAGCGATCTGGCCGGCTTGTAGGGTCTGATCATCTTCTGCAGATAACCAGGAGCTGACCCCTTGACTGCTTGGAAAGCAAGCACCAGTGTCTTAAACCGGATGCGAGCTTGCACTGGTAGCCAGTGGAGGGAGATGAGGAGGGGAGTGACGTGGGAGTCACGAGGGAGGTTGTAAACCAGACGTGCTGCTGCATTCTGGATGAGCTGAAGGGGTCTGGTGGCTGATGCTGGGAGGCCAGCCAGGAGGGAGTTGCAGTAGTCCAGACGTGACAGTATCATGGCCTGGACCAGGAGCTGTGTGGAATAATTGGTGAGGAGTGGTCTTATTCTGCGGATATTGTACAGGATGAACCTGCACGACCGGGTGGTTGCCGCGATATTCTCAGAGAGTGACAGCCTGTTGTCCAGCACAACTCCAAGATTTCGGGCACTCTGCGAAGGGTGTAGGGGAGTGTCTCCTAAAGAAATGGGCAGATGAGAAGTGGGAGAGGTAAGAGAAGGAATATGGAGAAGTTCCGTTTTGCTTGTGTTGAGCTTGAGCTGGTGTTTGGTCATCCAGCTCTGGATGTCACTCAGGCAGGCGGATATGCGATCGGAGACCTGAGTGTCTGTGGGAGAGAAAGAGTAGAAAAGTTGAATATCATCTGCATAGAGATGATATGACATGCCATGGGCGGCAATAACAGGGCCAAGGGACCTAGTATACAGAGAAAAGAGGAGGGGACCAAGGACAGAGCCCTGAGGGACCCCAGTTATGAGGGGACGAGGAGCTGATACTGCACCGGCCCAGGCAACCTGGAAGGAGCGGCCGGAGAGATAGGACGCAATCCAGTTGAGGGCTGGTCCGCAAATTCCCAATTCTGTCAGGGAAGACAGAAGTGTAGGATGGTCAACGGTGTCGAAGGCAGCTGAGAGGTCAAGAAGAATTAGGACAGATGAACGGGATGCTGCGTGTGCTGCGTGGAGAGACTCAGTGACGGAGAGCAGGGCAGTCTCCGTCGAGTGACCGGGTCTGAAACCAGACTGCTGAGGGTCTTGGAGGTTATGCTTAGAAAGAAAAGAGGAAAGTTGGTTAGACGCAGCACGTTCGAGAGTTTTAGATAGGAATGGAAGAAGGGATACCGGTCTGTAGTTCTGGGTGAGGCAGGGGTCCAGTGTTGGTTTCTTCAGAATGGGGGTGATGTGGGCTCTTTTGAAAGATGACGGGAAGGTGCCAGAAGTCAGGGAGGAGTTAATCAGGTGGGCGATGAAGGGGATGATCTCTGGTGAGATCAGCTGGAGGAGGGTAGAGGGGAGGGGATCAAGGGCACAGGTGGTGGGACGGTGGGAGAGCAAGAGTTGGGAGACATCAGGGAGAGAGAGTGGGGAGAAGGTGGAGAATGTGGGGAGGGACATAGAGGGGATGGGGGGAGGGAAGGGTGGGGAGTCGGGAGGGTCAAGGGAGCTGCGGATGAGTGTGACCTTTGCTTCGAAGAAGGCTGCGAAGTCTTCAGCAGTAAGGGAGGTCTGAGTTGGAGGTGAGGGTTTACTGAGGAGAGAGGAGAAAATTGAAAACAGTTGCCTGGGGTTAGCAATAAAAACCCTACTGCACGCAATACAAGTAAAAACTTAAAATGTACTTATCACGCAACGGAACCGGTAGCAGACGCGAAGCACACGAGTTGGTTACACTTCTGGTGTCTAACCAGAGAACCACAGTTAAAATACCCACGTCGCTCTAAAAGCCCTATTATTGTGCAAATGCACCTGAAACTAATGACACAATTAAAAACAATAAATCAATAAAATTAGCTTCACAAAAGAAGTTAGTTCCTAACCGACGCACGTGACCTCAATTACAAGCAATTCTATAACGCCAAACAGCTGATTCGACTAACCGCGTAAAACCCTACTGCACGCAATACAAGTAAAAACTTAAAATCTACTTATCACGCAACGGAACCGGTAGCAGACGCGAAGCACACGAGTTGGTTACACTTCTGGTGTCTAACCAGAGAACCACAGTTAAAATACCCACGTCGCTCTAAAAGCCCTATTATTGTGCAAATGCACCTGAAACTAATGACACAATTAAAAACAATAAATCAATAAAATTAGCTTCACAAAAGAAGTTAGTTCCTAACCGACGCACGTGACCTCAATTACAAGCAATTCTATAACGCCAAACAGCTGATTCGACTAACCGCGTAAAACCCTACTGCACGCAATACAAGTAAAAACTTAAAATCTACTTATCACGCAACGGAACCGGTAGCAGACGCGAAGCACACGAGTTGGTTACACTTCACCGGTCACCGGTGGGGCCACATCAGCAGATTTCTCAGTTTTCCATGACCGAGCTGGCTGAGCTGCTTGCTGCTTGTTGACTGGTCCTCTTGCCACTCTTGCGTCGCCTCTTAGCAGGTGGTAAACTAGGCTGTGTTACCTGATCAGCATCTCTGTAAATGTAATAGAAACAAAATTGTTAGGAAATGTGACATCAAATCAAACTTTATTTAGCACATTCCCATCAACAACAATGTGATTTACAAAAAAGGGACAAACCACTAACTAATGAAGTTATCTTATACAAACAAATAACCGAACAAACACAACCAGATGCAGAGAGGTAGCCTATAATTTTGAGATGCAACGGTTAGTGTGGAAATTTACAAACGCGCATATTACTCGATATTCCTACAAACACACACACAAATTGCAATACAGTACACACTACCAATATTATCGTAAGAAATACACTTACTCATGAAGTTGATCCTCAGCTGGATCAGTTCGCAGTTCGAAATGACACCGTTCTTCATCAGTGTCAGCTTCAGTGTCCGGACCTGATGAGTTCGCGTCTTCATGGTCGCTCTCCCACAAAGCATGAAGAACATCCAGTCCAGTCATTCGTGCCATTTTCCGAAATGAAATGTAAGGATTGCCCGAGAAGACGTGGGCTATGCTTCTGTGTGACATTTTATCCTTGTTTACAGTAGGCGCTCTCGCACATCAAACGCATCGCCCCTCCCCTGCCATCGATAGCAATTAGCATGTCATTATCTTGTGAATGTGGTCTGGGCGTACTTACTGCCGAGCGAACATCACATATTAATGAGAGACTTGGCACATGGCAATGGTCTGTTTGATCTCATTTTAAATAGCTTAAAACAATTCATATATTTTGTCAATGGGTACATTGGAATGCCACGATTCTAAGGTTTATGTCAATGTCTTTGTGTCCGTATGATAAAAGCTCGCAAAGTTATTCATCCAAATAGCAACGAAATCTTGTCGAGCTCCGCCGGCGGAGCTCTCGACCCCAGAGGGTTAAAGCGGTATAAGAGGTTTTTAAGAGAAAAAAGCACACGCGTTAGTTATTTAGCTGATTTCCTGCAACAAACTGAAGCGGAGGGTCTCTAGGTAGATGTTCACAGCTGAGTTGCGAGGATCAAAATGGTCACAGTGAGCCGGTAAGCATGGACAGAGTTGCATCACAATGGTGCCTGTAGGAAAACTGGCTAAGATGCTCGGTCTTGAACCAGGAGTCGACTTGACAACCGTGAAACCGGTGGCGCCACACCCTGCCGATATCAGAGCCGGCTTCTACACAATGTACGTCTACACGGATGTAATCGACTACCAACGTGTAGGTGACCGCTTTGTACCCCTGCTACGAAATGTACATATCTGGGGCAAACAACGACATTGTCACAATCTCGTATGAGAAGCCACACTACGTACCTGTGAGCAAGAAGCACATTAATGATATCACCATTGAGCTGAAATCGGATCAGAACAAGAACATTGCTTTCCGTTTCGGTAAAGTCATCACTAAACTGCATTTCAGACAAGCGAAACACCGTTATCACGAGTAAAAGATGGCTAGGTCTGCCCTGTACACAGATCTACACAGATACATTGATTATTATACGGAGCAAGCGGGTAATAGGTTGCCGGGATTTAGCGGTGGGGGAGTTGTGTACGGTGGTGGTCTTGGCGGTATTTTTCGAGGCTTATTCTGAATGGCTTTGCCGCTACTAAAGAAAGGATTCAATATAGCCAAGCCCCATTTTGCCTCAGCAGCTAAGAACATAGCCAAGGATGTGATCACTAATGTTGTGACAAGTCGTTTGAACACAGACGGTCAGGAAGGATCAGGGCTCATGGTGATGATGCAACGTAGACAGAAAAGACCTCCAACGGGGCGTGTCTCAAACATGCCAAAGTCCAAAAAACGGAAGGTGTCAAGCCGTCAATGCGCAGTTCGTAAAAACAAGAGGAAGGTGAAAAGACACACAAAGAAGGCTGCAAGGAAAAGTAGATACATTTTTAAAAAATGGCCTACGTACACGTCAGAGGAATGCATGAAGTCAGAACTGGAGTCTTTTTGCAGTTTCGTCTACACACAAGCACTGAAGAGCATCTATGTGGAGGTGCCCCCACTGTCCGCCATTTCAGACACAGGGCCTCTAGAGTTCTTTATTCCTGGTAATGGTGAAGATTACATTGACATGAACAATACACTTTTACATCTGCGATGTAAGATCACCCGAGCAGACGGGAGTAACCTCACTCAAGCTGACAAGGTCGGGCTTATTAATTACCCCCTAGTGACCATGTTTTCCCAAGTGGATGTTTCACTGGGGGACCGGCTGGTGAGTCAGTCTAGCAGTACTTACCCCAACCGGGCTGTTATAGAATGTCTAATGAATTATGGACATGAGACACTGTCTAACCAGTTCACAGCCGGACTCTTTTATAAAGATACCGGCGGACATATGGACGAACCCGACCGGGGAGAACGAGGGTCTGAAAAACAGAGCCCTGTATACAGCTGAGAGCAAAAGTCCGGGAGCAAAACTCGCTTGTTGTAAACCACACGGAATCTTTTAGAGACTGTGCGGTTCCTGAGAATGAAACCTTTTTTTTCCCCTAACAATCTGTTGCATGGTTGTGGTGACTTTCTTGGCTGGGTCATTTTTATGGGACACATAGTGATCTACCAAATCAGTGAACGGTTAACAACCTGCGTGTTAGTATGATGTAGTGTTATACCTTTCACCTTCATGCATGTTTTACCTCCCCGTGTTCTGTAAGCATGTTTTCGGGCCCCCTGAAACAAATTCCACAATGTGGTGAACGGTGTCCAGCTCACTCGTCACCTGGCCAACTCACAAAGATTACAGAATCTGTGTCATGATACAGAACCCTGTCAGGCAATTTGTCCATGAGGTTGTAAAGCTCAAGGTATGCGTAAGCGGTGGTGAATGCCGCTATAAGCACATCACTATTTTGGTGGTTTTGAGAAACCCTTGGCATAATCCACTGCACAAGGGCCACATCTGTAATAAATGAAAAATGTGATGTACCTGTTTTCCAAAGAGTATGACAACAAACTGCTCCGGGTTACGGATCAAGGCTGTGTTAACTTGGTTCGTTCTCTGACCGAATTTACCCGAAAGGTTGTTCAGAAAAGGTTTCGAAATTTGCCTTTTGGCTTTATTGACTAATTTTGCTGGGGTCTAACTGTACACCCTCCTTTTCCAAATAACTCTGCATGTATCTATCTTTGTCCAAATCATTAGACACCCATGAAGGTTCCCAGAGGCTTCCTGTTTACCATTTAAATGGATGTTTATGTAACCCCTAAAGAGAGAATCAGAGTGCTGGGGGAAATGTCAAACTTCAAAAATCTTGGCCACCTGGTACCCCTTCTCAACAGCCTTGGCTAGTTCGATACTACACCAGACTCCGGTGAGAGAACGCTCCTCATCAGAATGTACACATTTGCCTTGATGTTCAGACCCGGTGCAGGACCTGCAGAGGGAAAACATTAATTTTCCAGACACCCTGTAAGGTAGCACGGGTAGGTAAATATCCTTAGGTGGGTATATTTTGGCTTTGATCAGACCAAAATAGTTTTTGATCGGTTCACCCCACTATCATCTTCTGTGACTCTGATCTGTAGGGTAGACTTTAGTCTTGTTCACAAAAAGGTAGAGACTGGTAAAATCATAGTAATGTATCTGCTCATCTTCTTGCACCTTATATTTAAGCCGAAGAGCATTAGTTCTACCGCCAAACAGAGCATCACGTGGTTCCAGACGTTCTAGATAATCAGAACAACGCAGGAACGTCTGTACCTCGGGACTCCTTTTTTTAGTCTTACCCATTCGTGCGCCCACAAAACAACCACATGCAGATTGTAGGTGTTACGCAGAATATCAATTTTTTTTCTTGAGATTTTCGATACAAGGAGCCAAAATCTTGTTTTTTAAGCGGATTAAAGGTGTTTGCATCAAAACACTGACTACAACCATGGAACAGACAACCGAGGAACTCAAAGGCTGTACGTACACCCCCCACCTCTGAATACCCGTCTAAAAAGTATGGCCCAAATTTAACCTCCCCCCGGTTCGAAGCATGTTGTATGAAAACATTGTCACGATGGCTCAGATTCTAACCACTGAATTGCCGGTGTTGAAAAATACTTTTGCTTGAGAATGTAATTGTCAGGTGTAGTGATAGCCAGTGTGTCTTTGGGCAAAAAACTGCAGAATTGTTTCATACATACAGAAGCTATTGTAACACCCTGAAGAGGGTCAAGACCGGTGCAGCTGAGTACCTCGCATCTAAATCTCAGACACCCCTCCCGCAAAATGACCACGTCATTAATACAATACCCAGACATCTCCTTGCGAAAGTCAAACACCCTTCCAGATACGGTTGCGTACCATTGCATAAACTCAGACCTCTCCTTTTCCGACGTGGTATTGTAACCATAGTATAAAGGTGGTGGGTACAGTCCTGTATAATTCTGATTAGCGACTGTGTTCCAAAAGTGTGGAAAGTAGCCCTTTTTGGCATTTTCAAAGCCTAAAGCCGATGGCATGGCATTGTGAGGAAGCTGAGGGGAATCTATGTAACGCTGTTCAAATGCATCATCGGTGATACAAAGCAGTTTGCTGCCTTGAGCTATAATGGATGGTGTGACGCCTTGTTTAATTAAGTGTTGCTTGATTAGGTAGCCATCATAACCCTTCGAATTGTGTGCAATAAATGTGTACCCTTTGTATTTTGGGGTACGGAACCGACAGGAAAAGGCCTCCACACAACCGTCACCTGCTGCTGTCCAACGCACCCCGTTAAAATCGATACAGCATACAAAATTAGCGACATGTACACCATCTTGTCGGCACTCAAAATCGTAAAACACATAGCGTTCGCTCGGCTCTTCAGGTTTGACTTACATTACATTACAGGCATTTAGCAGACGCTCTTATCCAGAGCGACGTACAACAAGTGCATTGGTTCACGATGTAGAGGTGCAAAAGAAACACTAGAGTGAAGTAAGGATCGTAGTGCCAGAAGTGACCACATCGATCAGGACTCCAACCCTGTTCAGCAAACAAGAATCCTACCAAGTACAAACTAGCACTGGAATCACATTTGCCTAATCAGACAAAAACAACAATCCTGCCAAATACACTAACGTAATCATATTATCCTAACTAGGTACAGTGAGCTAAACTATAGGCTAGGGAGGGGTGGGGAGAGGTGCAGCCTGAAGAGATGAGTCTTTAGTCTGCGTTTGAAGGTGGTAAGATTCTCTGCTGTTCTGACCGCCACGGGGAGGTCATTCCACCAGCGAGGGGCCAGGACAGACAGCAGACGGGAGCGGGAAGTACAGACGCGAAGAGGGGGAGGTGCCAAGCGTCCAGAGGTGGCAGAACGGAGAGGTCTGGCTGGTGTGTAGGGTCTGATGATCCTCTGGATGTACCCTGGTGCTGACCCCTTAGCTGCCCGGTATGCAAGCACCAAGGTCTTAAATTTGATGCGAGCCATAACAGGCAGCCAGTGGAGGTCAGTGAGCAGGGGGGTGACATGGGAATGTCTGGGGAGGTTGTAGACCAGACGTGCTGCAGCATTCTGGATGAGCTGCAGGGGTCTGATGGCGGATGCTGGCAGACCAGCCAGTAGTGAGTTGCAGTAGTCCAGGCGGGACAGGACCATCGCTTGAACCAGGAGCTGGGTTGCGTAGGTGGTGAGGAAGGGGCGGATTCTCCGGATGTTGTACAGGAAGAACCTGCACGTTCGACTCACTGCCGTGATGTTCTGGGAGAGGGACAGTCTGTTGTCCGTCACCACTCCGAGGTTTTTTGCGGTGGGTGATGATGACACCACGGTGTCCCCTAGGGAAATGGAAAAGTCAAGGAGGTTAGAGGATGGAGCAGGGATGAAGATCATCCGTCTTACCTGGGTTCAGCTTAAGATGGTGGTTATCCATCCAGCCCTGGATGTCCCTCAGGCAAGCAGAGATGCGAGCAGAGACCTGAGTGTCAGAGGGGGGGAAGGAGAGAGAGTTGGGTGTCATCGGCATAACAATGATAGGACAACCCATGGGCAGAGATTACAGGACCAAGAGATTGGGTGTACAGGGAGAATAGGAGGGGACCAAGGACAGAGCCCTGGGGAACTCCTGTGGCAAGGAGGCGAGGTGCTGATACTGCACCAGCCCAGGCGACTTGGAAGGAGCGACCGGAGAGGTAGGACTCGATCCAGTATAGTGCTGTGCCACAGATCCCCATAGCTGCCAGGGAGGACAAGAGGATGGGGTGGTTGACTGTGTCAAAGGCAGCAGAAAGGTCTAGGAGGATCAGGACAGATGAATGGGAGGCTGCTTGTGCGGCGTGAAGCGACTCACTGACCGAGAGGAGTGCGGTCTCTGTCGAGTGGCCAGGTCTGAAGCCGGACTGGTAGGGGTCTAGGAGGTTGTTCAGTGAGAGAAAAGAGGAGAGTTGGTTAGAAGCAGCTCGTTCAATTGTTTTGGATAGGAAAGGGAGAAGGGAGACAGGACGGTAGTTCTGGATGACAGAGGGATCCAGAGTGGGCTTTTTCAGCAGTGGGGTGATGTGGGCCAGCTTGAAAGAAGAGGGGAAACATCCAGAAGACAAGGAGGAGTTCACGAGGGAGGTGACATGGGAGGATGTCAGGTGTGATAGTCTGGAGGAGAGAGGAAGGGATGGGGTCAAGAGCACAGGTGGTAGGGCGGTGGGAGAGTAGGAGCTGGGAAACATCAGAGTCAGTGAGGGGAGAGAAAGTGGAGAAACAAGGGGAGGGAACAGAGATGGGGGAGTGGGGAAGGGTGGTGGACATGAAGGAGCTGCGGATGTCTGCAATTTTCTCATCGAAGAAAACTGCAAAGTCATCTGCAGCGAGGGAGGACTGAGGTGGGGAAGGAGTGCTGAGGAGAGAGGATAAAATGGAGAACAGTTGATGAGGGTTAGAGGCAGATTTATGAATTTTTGTTTGATAATAATTAATTTTGGCAGAGGTTACAGCAGTAGAGCTACACTAATGGCAAAAAACAGATACTTAGCCCGCTCTAGGAGAACTTCTGCAGGTCCTGCACAGCTGAATCCAATTGCACTTTCTAACCAACTAACTCCAAACAGTTCTAATAGTGTCGCTCCAAGCCAGACTACAAGCCCTAATTAGCAAATGAAAAGCAGCTGATGACTAAGCAATTGCCCCACAAGCCAGCAGCTAACTAGCTCCACACAATACCTGCCCGATGCAATTAGTTAGAGCAAATGAGGCTAATAAGATACTACACTTCACAAACAAACACCAAAACTAATGCTGGGCAAACTACAAAACAGGTAGAAGTCTAATCTAGCTACACTAATGGCAAAAAACAGATACTTAGCCCGCTGTAGGAGAACTTCTGCGGGTCCTGCACAGCTGAATCCAATTGCACTTGCTGAATGTAACTAACATGTCTACTATCATCAACCAGCCCATTACAGTTGACGCAACGCCTCGCACTACAAGGAGGTGGTACAGGTTTTTCAGCACTGACGGTGTACATCCTGCCACACTGTTCGCAATACTTGTGTGTGTCGCATGGGGCCCTCCTTTTTGCACGTAGCATTATTCAGTTTGACAACTTTATGCGCTGTGTAACAAAAAAATCCTGCACGCCCAGGCCTACTGTCTGTAAATGTATGGCGTCTTGCTCCACCCGCTCGAAAGTAAATTCCAGCAAGCAAATTTGAGACAAGCAAATGGCAAAGCAGAGTTTATTCTCAGGGTTGTGACTTACAAATAGATGACGTGGCTATTTTTCTACGGGCACCACCAGTTCCAATGTATCATCAGAGTGGATTTCAAAATTGCTCTAAACCAGCTCTTCAATCATTCCCAAAAATGTTTCCAGATCGACACTACCGCCATTAGCAATTATGGATACACCCTCAGTCTAGCCAACTGCATAGCTCTACGCAATAAATGATCTAGTATGTTTAGCAGCACATTATAGAAGTCCTCATAGCTGTTCACGTCATGTAAGGATGCAAAGTTAAACTGTTGCCTAATTTCGACACAATTAAAGGAGGGCCTTCGCACCACTACCATGTCAGGACCACAAGTCACCACACCAACATCATCATTACTATTAGCAGCAGCATGCACATCTCCAGAACCTTGTGGGTTATCAGCTGTAGGTGTTGGTGGTAATTCATTAAGATTCCCCCCTTCCTGGTTTAGTCGATCTAAAGCATCATTCAGAAAATCAAGAGTCTGATTGATTACCGATCAAAGTAATCTTCAGCCATTTCATGCATGCCGTTAGTGTCGTGGTTAATATTATTAACAAGTTGTAGCAGATCTGGGTTTATAAAAACATTTTGAATGTTTTCAGCAGCTTGTGGGGTGTTTTGATTTATAACATTAATTGTGTAAACTTTGTGAGTTCATGTTCTCTGTGTGCCCGGCCTAACTGATCTGGTTGTTGCCTCTGTGCCATTTCTAATATTTTTCAAAGATTGTCTGAAACACCTTAAGCCGTAGTTCTGACAAACGATACTCAGACTCCTTCAGCACTGCAAGACGCTGTTCAAACAGATGAAACTCAGACTCCTTCAACTCCGAGACTTTGTTCAGCCCAATGTAACTCACGATTGAAGATTTTCAGAGCTTCCAAATGGGCTTGTAATTTAAAGGGCCGTCTTTCGGTGTCCTCTGGCTTCTGGAGAATTGTTTCGACCGCCGGTTGCTCCTGGAGGTGTGATTCTCGGGCCTGTTGGGTGTTTTCCTCAGCACTGCCGTCCTCTGTGTCCAGGGGCTGATGTTTATTGCCGGGGTGGTTATGCATCCGTCCACTTCATCCGTTGGCATCGGGTGGTCGGTTGTTTTTGGTGGGCCTGCTGCAGCTTGGTGTGTCGTGTGACTCGTCGTCCATGTCCAGATCTGATTGCTTTGCTGGTGAATAGGTAATGTCCATTTTGGCAGATTTACAGCACAGGTCCTGCAACCAGTTTTTGTCGAGATCTTAAGCAGCGGTTGCTGCGGCCGGTGTCGCAGCTGATGGCGCTGCAACAAGCGGTTGGTCTTGGAAACCATCCCAGTCGTTGTCGTCATATCCCCAAGATTCTGAGGGCTTGGGCTGCTGGAAAAGCGCGGCCGTCCGTAAGGGTTTATACATTGTCTTAGCCTTGGTTGAAGTTCTGGTAAACTTTGAAATTTGGTGACTTAAGGACCATCGCCCCACCTACCATGCGGCTAAAGGTGTGGCCGGGGCGAGTGTGTGTGTGTGCTTGACCATATATAGTTAAATATTTCACACTCATTTTAAGTAACAATATAAGATGACACTGTTGTAAGTTTTTTTTTAAACAGCGTTTTATTTAAAACATAACATTTATTAAAAAATAATCATTTGCAAAGGCGCATTAATTTTGAAAATGTACAGACAACAAAATTATTTTCTATTTTGAAAGCTCACATTAATCACCAAAAACGATAAAAGACACAGCCATGACAGCCTAAATGTGCGTAGACATTTCAAAACAGTTTTTATGAGTGTTAAATCCTCATTTCCTCAAACCTCCGACACAGGTTAATTTTCACAGTCAAATGAGCTCAAAAGCCGGTGATCTTCAAAAATTATCGGCTTGAGCAAGCGCGTTGTTCAATAAATTCAGTTCTTCGAACAGAATGTGCTGTTACCATCAGTTGTTCAGTTGAGTCAGTTAAAGCAGCCCCGTTTTGAAAAATGCTTTCCCAAATGATCAGTCTCTTTTTTTTTTTTTTTTTTTTTTCTCCCTCCCATCCACAGTTGCGGCATCGCCACCATTGTGATCCATCGTTGACGCGTAGCGTCGCTGGTCCGGCTTAAATGTACTTTTGTCTTTTAAACCGCCGGCTACTTCCACATAGCATCTTCTAAAATCACCCCAGTCACAAGCCTCACACACGACTCCGCAAGTGTTAATAGGGCTGTACTCCTCATCAACATGCAGGTTGAAAACATTTTTGGAGCATCTCCATCCATGTCAAAATGATAACCGCAGCGGACACCCTCCGGCATCGTCCCCCACTCACGGTGTAGACCCCCAGCATGGACTCTTGCCAACGCTGCCAAAGGCTTATTTGGTCGCCACAACACTGTCTGCGGATCGCACTTCTCACTTCTCCAGACGTAGGTGTTGAAATTTCAGCAGCAGACATGTTTGTAGGCTACACAGAGCTGATGTCCGATTCTGACAACCGTGTTGTGCAAAGGCCGTTGCTGAGAGAGCTTCAACACCCCTGCAACGGCTTCCAAACCAATAGACTTTATACACATTCTGAAAAGTGGGCGTGATCCTGTTTGCACACCCAAAATACTAAATCAGAGCTGTGCAAGCCTGTTTGTGTGCATGTGCCTGTGTACTCCCCCTGCGCTTCACAGGGGACCTCAGCTGTTCCGCCACATCCCCACTATGTGTCACGGGCGCGCCTGTGCGTGCATCTCCCGGCGTACTAAACGTCGCCGACTATTGATTGATGGAGCTCTTCAAAACTTTGTGTAGGGGCATTGCTCTAAAGTAACAGTGGCTCCTCCCTAACTCTGTCCATGCTGGTAGGACTCGATCCAGTCTAGTGCTGTGCCACAGATCCACATAGCTGCCAGGGAGGACAGGAGGATGGGGTGGTCGACTGTTTCCAAGGCAGCAGAAAGGTCTAGGGGGATCAGGACTGATGAACGGGAGGCTGCTTGTGCGGCGTGAAGTGACTCGCTGACCGAGAGGAGTGCGGTCTGTCAAGTGGCCAGGTCTGAAGCCGGACTGGTGGGGGTCTAGGAGGTTTTTCTGCAAGGGAAAAAATGAGTTGGTTAGAAGCAGCTCGTTCAATTGTTTTGGATAAAAAAATGAAGAGAAACAGGACTGTAGTTCTGGATGACGCAGGGATCCAGAGTGGGCTGCTTCAGCAGTGGGGTGACGTGGGCCAGCTTGAAGGAAGAGGGGGAACATCCAGAAGACAAGGAGGAGTTCACAAGGGAGGTGACAAACGGGAGGATGTCAGGTGTGATAGTCTGGAGGAGAGAAGAAGGGATAGGGTCAAGAGCACAGGTGGTAGGGCGGTGGGAGAGTAGGAGCTGGGAAACAGTCAGTGAGGGGAGAGAGAGTGGAGAAACAAGGGGAGGGAACCGAGAGGGGGGGAGTGGGGAAGGGTGGCGGTGGACGTGAAGGAGCTCCGGATGTCTGCAATCTTCGCGGTTTTCTTCGATGAGAAGTCATTTGCAGCGAGGATTGAGGTGGGGGAGGAGGAGTGCTGAGGAGAGAAGAGAAAATAGAGAACAGTTGATGAGGGTTAGAGGCAGATTTATGAATTTTTATTTAATTAATTTTAGCAGAGCTTACAGCAGTAGAAAATGCAGCTAGCAGAGACTGGTAGGCAGACAGGTCAGATGGAGCCATGGATTTCCTCCACTTCCCCTCCGCTGCACGTAGGTTGGCCCGGTTGGTTTGGAGGGGGTCAGACATCCACGGACTGGGAGGGGACGAGCGTGCCGGCCTGGAGACTAGAGGACAGAGTTAAGTGCTGAGGAGAGCGAGGAAAACGGAGCGGAGGATGCAGAGTCAGTAGGAAGGTTGGAGAAGGATTGAAGAGGGGGGAGTGAAGCAGTGACACTAGAAGTGAGAGGAGGGAGCGGAGGTTACGGCGGACCATGACAGTAGGAAGGGAGGGGAGGGGAGCAAGAGGGAGGGATAAGGAAATGAAGTGGTGGTCAGACTGGTGCAGAGGGGTCACCGTGGGATCGGAGGAGGAGGAGAGGTCGAATGAGTGGAGTAGGGGCAGGAAGGCTGCGGACTGGGAGGCATCTAGGTGGATGTTGAGGATCAGTGGGGTGCCATCCTCTGGGAAGGAGCTGAGCAGGGTGTCAAGCTCATCGAGGAAGCTTCCCAGGGGCCATTACATTACATTTATTTGGCAGACGCTTTTATCCAAAGCGACGTACAAAAAGTGCATTTCATGGTCATAGACAACTGCTAAACACAGGTTCAGTAAGGTACAATACTTATTTTGTACAGCTATTACTAGCCAAGAACACAGTTTAGTTTAGCACAGTGAACACTATTCAGACCTAACCTCTGCAAAGCCAACTAGGCAGAAGAATAAGCTACAGTATTAGGACAAATACAAATTACCAAAAAGTGCTGGGATGGGGCAACATGTAACAAGTGTCATGAAAAAGGGGGGGGGATTTAGAGTGAAATATACAGCGTGGTGGTGGTTAGTCTAGGTATAGTCTGAAGAGATGAGTCTTCAGGCCACGGCGGAAGATGGGTAGTGAGGGGGAGGTTCGGAGAGGGACGAGGAGTTCGTTCCACCACTGGGGAGCTAGGGTGGAGAAGCTCTGTGATCCCTTTGGGCGGGTGGGAGGGGTTACAAGGCGCCCTGCTGCCGCAGAGCGGAGTGATCGAGCAGGCACATAGAATCGAATCATGTCCTGCAAGTAGATGGGGGCTGTCCTGTTGGCAGCAGTGTAGGCAAGGGTCAGGGCTTTGAACCGGATCCTGGCAGCGACCGGTAGCCAGTGGAGTGATCGCAGCAGAGGAGTGACGTGGGAGAATTTGGGAAGGTTGTAGATGAGTCGGGCAGCGGCATTCTGAATCATCTGTAGTGGCTGTATGGCACAAGCTGGCAGGCTTGCAAGGAGAGAGTTGCAGTAATCAAGGCGAGAGGTCACCGTAGCCTGGACGAGCAGCTGGGTGGAGTGCATCGTCAGGTATGGTCGAATCCTTCTGATGTTGTACAGAAGGAATCTGCAGGACCGTGATGTTGCCTTGATGTGCTCCTTGAGGTCCAGTTGGTCATCCAGGACCACCCCCAAGCTCTTGGCAGAGTGAGAGGCAGTCACTGTGGTGCCATCAACCATGATTGAGAGCTCACGAAGTAAGGAGGTCTTGCACGGGAAGAAGAGCAGCTCAGTTTTGTTGAGGTTGAGCTTCAGATGATGGCTGGCCATCCAGGTGGAGATGTCAGGAAGAGATCTTATCATTGACCTGTGTGGCCGAGGGGCGGAAAGAGAGGAAGAGTTGTGTGTCATCTGCATAACAATGGTAGGAGAAGCCATGTGAATTAATAACTGAACTAAGAGATCTGGTGTATAAGGAGAACAGCAGAGGACCCAGTACAGATCCCTGCGGCACTCCCGTAACAAAAGGATCAGAAGCAGAGGCAGACCCCTTCCAGGTGACCTGGTAGGACCTATCTGCAAGATAGGAAGCGAACCAAGACAGGGCAGTCCCGGCAATTCCCATCCCAGCCAAGGTGGAGAGGAGTATTTTATGGTTGACCGTGTCGAAATCTGCAGACAGGTCAAGAAGGATCAGGACAGAGGAGAGGCGTGAGGCTCTTGCAGTGGCAAGTGCCTCCGTCACAGCTAGGAGTGCAGTCTCTGTCGAGTGCCCAGATCGGAATCCAGACTGGTGAGGGTCTAGCAGGTTGTTCTGATGGAGAAAAGAGGTTAGTTGTTTAAGAACTGCTCGTTCAAGGGTTTTGGACATAAAGGGTAGAAGCGATACGGGTCGATAATTCATTACATCGGAGGGGCCTGAGGTGGGTTTTTTCAGACGTGGGGTAACACGAGCCATCTTAAAATCAGAGGGAACATGACCAGAGGAAAGAGAGGAATTAACAATGGAGGACACATAGGGTAGGAACTCGCTGGAAATGGATTGGAGAACTGTAGATGGGATGGGGTCAAGTGGACAGGTGGTTGCACGATGAGAGGTGATGAGTTGTAGAACATCGGAATCCTCCAGCATTTCAAAGGAGGTCAGTGTGGCTGTGGGTTTGTCCCGGGGGGTTGGGGGGGCTCACTGGATGGGCAAAGGAGTTCCGGATTGCGGCCACCTTTCCTTCAAAGGCAGCCAGAAAGTCATCTGCGGAGAGGGAAGAGGGAGGTGGGGTGGAGGAGGAATGAGGAGGGAAGAGAAGGTGGAGAATAGTTTGCGTGGATTAGAGACTCATGCACTGATCTTAGATTGGAAAAATTAGGCTTTAGCTGACGTGAGGGCAGATGTGAAAGTCTCCAGCGGGGTATGATATGCGGTCAGGTCATCAGAGGATCGGGATTTCCTCCACTTCCTCTCTGCAGCCCGCAGTGATGTTCTGCTGGAGCGTAGTGATTCAGTCAGCCATGGGCAGGGGGGTGAGGAGCGTGCTGGTTTGGAGACAAGAGGACTAAGTGAGTCGAGGGACTTGGAGAGGCAGGAGTTGAAGGTGGAGGTAGCAAGATCAACTGGCAGGTTAGAGAAAGACACAGGAGGGGGAAGTGTAGACAGCAGTGGAGATGAGGGAGGTTTGTGACAGAGTAGAGATTTTTCCTGAAAGTTACTGTGGGTGAGCTGTTGGATGAATTGAGGGGGAGTAAATAGGAGAGGGAGAAAGAAAGAAGTGGTCTGAGACATGGAGGGGAGTCACTAAGTTGGGGAATGGAGCAGCTTCTGGTGAATACAAGGTCTAGTTGGTTACCAGCCTTGTGTGTGTGGGGGGGAAGAGGAGAGGGATAGGGCAAAAGACTGGAGGAGTGAGGCAACCCTGGACAGTTGGGAGGTCTCTGGTGGGAGGTTGAAGTCTCCCAGTAGAATAGCAGGAGTGCCATCCTCAGGGAGGGAGCTTAGGAGAGTGTCCAGCTCGTCCAGGAAAGAGCCGAGTGGACCTGGAGGACGGTACAGAACTATAATGTGAAATTTTGAGGGATGAGTTACAGTAATTGCATGAGATTCAAAGGAGGAGGAAGTAGGGTTAGGACTGGGGAGGACACAGAACTTCCAGGACAAGGAAATGAGCAAACCGGTACCCCCGCCTCGGCCAGAGGCCCTGGGGGTGTGCGAGAAGGAGTATCCCGCAGACAGTGCAGCTGGGGTGGCGGTGTTGTCGGGAGTGATCCAAGTTTCTGTGAGAGCCAGGAAGTCAAGAGACTTTGTCTTGGCAAAGGCAGTAATGAAGTCTGCTTTCTGGACAGCTGACTGGCAGTTCCATAGTCCACCTGTGACAGTGAATTCCTGAGGTGTGGATAAGGGTGGGTAGATCAAGTTAGTTAAATTACGTCTGCGGTGAACAGACCATTTGGGGCGAGGCAGCGCGCACAAGGGAATTGGGTTAATAAACATGATGAACTGATGACGAGGCTGCCATAGGCAGCATCCGCTGGAGCTATAAATACTGGGTGGCAATTACGTGCTTGCATTACCTTCATTAGGGCAGATAAGCACCAGGTGAAGCTACTCGAAATTAGCTCAACAATACCGGGAAATTTAACACCAACACCAACCCCCACACACAGTTTCAATAACGCGTTTAACAACAGAGAGTCAACTAGAGAGATTCTGAGCTAACGCACAACTATGTTCTCTAACTAGCAACAGCAGAAACAAATCAAGTGAAGATACGCTTATCTGAATCGCGGGGTACGGCAGAAGCGACGACAATCAGATGCACGCTGGAGGGCCCTGGAGGACGATAGATAACAACAATATACAAGTTAACAGGATAGGTGATTGAGACAATGGTATTCAAAGGTAGAGATGGAGAGGTGGGAGAGGGGGAGAACAGAGAATTTCCAGGAGGGAGAGATCAGCAAACCTGTGCCCCCACCACGGCCAGACGGGCAGGGGGTGTGAGAGAAGGAGGAGGAGGAGGAGAGTGCTGCAGGGGTTGCAGTGTTGCCTGGTGTGATCCAGGTCTCAGTGAGGGCAAGGAAATGTAGATAAAGGAGGGACGCGTAGGCTGAAATGAAGTCAGCCTTCCGCGTAGCAGACTGGCAGTTCCATAGCCTTCCTGCGACCGTGAAGTTGTCACAGGGGGTCAGTGAGGGATAGCGAAGGTTGAAGAGGTTCCGTCGCTGTGGGGGCCTCGCCTGCGGAAGCGCGTTCTGTAGGGGAGAGAACAGGTTGGGACGGGGTTGAGACACATAGCAGAGCAGTGAGGACAGGGAGTAGTGAGAGGAAGGGTGATGGCAGAAGGATACAGATGCACTAACACTAACTGGGAGGGAGCGACACTACATTACATTATTACATTACAGGCATTTAGCAGATGCTCTTATCCAGAGCGACGTACAACAAGTTCGAGGTGCAAAAGAAACACACTAGAGTGAAGTAAAGATCATAGTGCCAGAAGTGACCACAGATCAGGACTCCAACCCTGTAGGGTAACCTGTTCAGCAAACAAACAAACACAATCCTGCTAAGTACAAACTAGCACTGAAATCACATTTGCCTAATCAGAATCAGACAAAAACAATCCTGCCAAATAAAAACTAACGTAATCGTATTAGCCTAACTAGGTACATTGAGCTAAACTATAGGCTAGGGAGGGGTGGGGAGAGGTACAGCCTGAAGAGATGAGTCTTTAGTCTGCGTTTGAAGGTAGTCCGATTCTCTGCTGTTCTGACCGCCACGGGGAGGTCATTCCACCAGCGAGGGGCCAGGACAGACAGCAGATGCGAGCGGGAAGTACAGACACGAAGAGGGGGAGGTGCCAAGCGTCCAGAGGTGGCAGAACGGAGAGGTCTGGCTGGTGTGTAGGGTCTGATGATCCTCTGGATGCATCCTGGTGCTGACCCCTTAGCTGCCTGGTATGCAAGCACCAAGGTCTTAAATTTGATGCGAGCCATAACAGGCAGCCAGTGGAGGTCAGTGAGCAGGGGGGTGACATGGGAATGTCTGGGGATGTTGTAGACCAGACGCGCTGCAGCATTCTGGATGAGCTGCAGGGGTCTGATGGCGGATGCTGGCAGACCAGCAAGCAGCGAGTTGCAGTTGTCCAGGTGGGACAGGACCATTGCTTGAACCAGGAGCTGGGTTGCGTAGGTGGTGAGGAAGGGGTGGATTCTCCGGATGTTGTACAGGAAGAACCTGCACGTTCGACTCACTGCCGTGATGTTCTGGGAGAGGGACAGTCTGTTGTCCGTCACCACTCCAAGGTTTTTTGCGGTGGGTGGTGATGACACCACGATGTCCCCTAGGGAAATGGAAAAGTCAAGGAGGTTAGAGGATGGAGCAGGGATGAAGATCATCTGTCTTACCTTCAGCTTAAGATGGTGGTTATCCATCCAGCTCTGGATGTCCCTCAGGCAAGCAGAGATGCACCAGCGTCGCTTCAAGCGAGACTACAAGTGCTGCCAATTGCCAAATGAATAGCAGCTGATGACTGAGCAATTACCCACAAGCCAAGTGAAACTAACTAGCTCCACACAATACCTACCTAATACAGTTGGAGCAAATGACAAATAAAACACTACACAAACACCAAAACTAATGCTGGGCAAACTACAAAACGGGTAGAAGTACAGGTAACAGTCTAATCTAGCTACACTACTGGCAAAAAACAGATACTTAACCTAGGAGAACTTCTGCGGGTCCTGCACAGCTGAAACCAATTGCACTTTCTTCATCACCAGAACACAAACTATCGTTCGAGTCTAGGTCTGTATAGATCCAGAAATGTTGTCGTCTTTGCCATTGTCAGATTCAGAATCAGAGTAATTTCCATCATGCATGTACTCCAAGATAAACTAATCCATTAGATCTCCATTGTCGATTGTCCTACCAGCAGCGAAAAGTTTGTTAACAGCAGTGGCAACAGGTTGAGCATCCGCCATTATAGCAACTTCACAGTAAACAAAACATACTACCACGCGGCTCTATTTATGGGCGGTGGCTTGACTGAAACTAAGTGACAATAGCCAACGAAGCAAAACATGCTAATAAAACTGCACCCCCAGCACGCCCCCAAACCCTGCTTTAAGAATCACTAAAACAAGAGTCTCACATACCTAGAAAACAATATATACAGTAAGGGAATAGAAAGTTAAAAAATCACACAAATAGTGCAACTGGTTTATCAAAAACAGTGTAGAATGGAACAGACTATCAAAAGGGTGGCAAACATTGTCTTTCTGTGAACGGTGTATATGAAAAATAGTGCAATTGGAAGTCTTTCAGAGGTCGATGAAAGTAGGGCCCTACCTCTGGTCGTGGGGGTAGCATGGGTCTTGACTCCAGGAGGTGTGCTGAGTGAGGGTATTGGCTGCATGGCAGGCATCCGCTGGACCATTTGTTGAAGTAGAGAAGTCTTGTCCTGAAGAACGGCCATCTCCTGTGCGTTCTCCACCCGTGCCTCTCTCCGTACCCGCTCCTCGTACTCCCGCTGCTCCAACAACCGAAGCCGTTCTCACTTGTTGAAGTCCTTGTCCATCTCATTGAACAGGTCCCTCATCTCTGCATATAGCCTGCAGAGCGTGTCTGGTTCCTCCTCCTCTTCTTAGGTGAAGAACGACACGATAACTCAAACTAATGTCGTTCTTGTTGCTATTGTTAAACAGTAGTTACAAAGCCAGCTAGCATTGTTAGCCATTATCCATTACTTCTGTTGTGCTCTGTATTGTTAGCTTTTTTTTCTTTCCCAAAGAGGACAAGTCCCCACACCAGCATAATTATCATTACGATCAGCTACATGCAAAAAACCCTTGTGGGTCATCGGCTATAGGTGTTAGTGGTAATTCTGCATCTCTAAGTTGTCCACCTTCCTACGTTAGATGAGCTAAAACTTCTTCCAAAAAAATCAAGAGTCTGCTGCAGGTGTTAGTTCTCAATCACCAGCTCTCTGTTCAGCTGATCAAAGCAGTAACAACCCAGTTCATGCTTGTTAGTATCCTGGTTAATATTCTTAAGCTGTAGCAGATCTGGGTTTATAAAAGCATTGTGAATATTTTCAGCAGCTTGTGTGGTCTTGATTCATTTCACTAATTGCTTGTAAAATTTGAAGGTTAATATTCTCTGTGCTGTGTTTATGGAATGATTGATCTGGTTATGCCTCAGTGCCTTCACTATTTCTGTTAATTTCTGAAATACTGTAAAATGTTGAACAACCAAACATAACTCGCCCCTGAGGATTATGAATTCTTCCAAAAGGATTTGCACCTGAAAGGCTCTGCTTTCTTGTCCTCTGGTTTCTGGAGAACTGCTTCAGGATCCTTTTACGATGGTTACTCCCGAGGTTGTGACGCACGGTCCTATTTGTGTCCACGGATTTCAACAGCACTGCAGTCCTCTGTGTCTAACTGTTTTCTCCTTTTTGTAATTGCAGACATTCAGATGTAGCTTTTCTTTTTTTTACACATTTTTAGCTTACATCCATTGTTAAAGTACACATTTTGGCTTATAAGCATTGGCAAATAAACTAATGTAGTCAAAATGTTTATAGGTCTGTATGACCAATATTGTAACAGCCACATTACATTATAATTCTTTTATTCTGACGTCAATGCCCACAGAAATAGTCAGACAATGAAATCTGTGTGGGTGTTATAATTTGGGCACGAAAGCTACCAAAGGCAACACGTTTCTGTTATTTTGCTGCAAGTGATACTTGGGCTTAACAGGCACACTGTCATTTGGTCCGCCGGAGAAGCAGATTGGTCTCTGCTGTGCAGGCTGGTGGAGAGAGCACACGCACCTGGGCTGCGTTAACTAATCTGCCCAGATGCTGAAAGGTGTGTTTCTCTCTGCAGCTCAGAGCCAAGATCTGGGAGCACACTGAGGTTTTTTTTTTTTTTTTTTTTTTTTCTTTTCTTTTCATTTATTTTGCGTCTGCTGAAAATCAGGCTATCTATAAACGGTGAGCTGAACGGCTGCTGCTCAGTTTTGCTTTCTTGTCTTTATTTTAATTAGTTTTCATTTATTTTCACCTGGAACCCATGAGGGGGAGGGGTGAAGATGTTCATTTATTTTATTTTGTGTTTGTGTGGATGCACTGTCTCCATGTGGCAACCATTTGGTGCACTTCTGGAACTTCCGCATCTCCCTCCCAGAGGTGTCACACTGGTGTGTGACTCACATTTTCCACACCAAAAACCCCCACACAGGTTCTAGACTCAAGCCATGCCAAAAGACCTGAAACATTGGTTGTTCCAGAGACTGTACTGTGTTCCATGTACAAAACTGTTAGAATGGTCAATACAATCCAGCGTGCTACGGCATTTGTTTTTGAAATTAGAGGCATATCTTAAAGAAAAATGTTTCTGCTTCATTGCCGGACACGCCGGTCAGTGGCAACACTGGTGCTTTTTTTTAGGCCAGAGGTGCATTATTCCTGGGAGAACTTTGAAAAACTGCACAAGACTGCTCAGTCCTGTTTTTGAGAACACTGAGGCTTGCTCTGCTAATGGAACATCTGAAAGAAACGATGGTAAAAGCTAAAGCCATCGCTGAGACCACTCGGTGCAACCTGAAGGAAGAGAGACCCCCCAGTGTTTGTTGGATATGTATTATCAGCAACACACCAAGATGGAAAAATGTCTACTGACAATACTTACACACTGGTACAGACAAGAAACCACAGCATATATAAATGGGGTGCGGTAAATGTCAAAAGGTTTGATGGATTGAAACCCCGCCCCCTGTGGTTTTTTGACGAGTTTACTTGAGTTCAGCCCCCGCCCCTGGCCCCTGTTCCTTTTGCAGAGTTGTTCATTTTGTAATTTAATATTTCTTTTTTTTATAGTCATTGTTTAATTTTGTTTTTATTTAGCGTTGTTGGTTTTTAGCGTAGTGCATGCGTTGATTTGGTTTATTTTATTTTAATGGAAATGTTCGTTTTTAAAAGTAAAAGAATCCGTGAGGGAAAGTGTTGAAGAGCTTTGTGCTTTTTAAAGGTATTTGAAAAAGGGAGTTGTGTAAAAGTGCTTAAGCAACTTAAAACATTTTATTCTTTTTATTGCTTTGAAACGCCATCTGCCACCAAATACACAAACAGGCAAATAAATGCGTTAATAGGGTTACATGCATTAAAAATGTTTAAAATAAGTGGAAATTGTTATAATAGTTTGGTAGTTGGTTCTTAAAGTAGATTGGTGTATTAGTTAGATGAGGAGACAGCATTGTGCATTTTGGCTACATTTCCTGCTCAGCGCATGAATGGCAGCCAAAGGCTGTTCTTCCGTCCCTACATGAAACTGAACTGTGATATAATCTGAGTGACCCACTGTTGGTGTGTACAACCAGCTGGCTCATTTAGCCTAGGAAACTGGTGGAAACATGCTCTCCCCACCCCTCCCTAGCCTATAGTTTAGCTCACTGTACCTAGTTAGGATAATATGATTATGTTAGTGTATTTGGCAGGATTGTTGTTTTTGTCTGATTAGGCAAAAATGCTAGTTTGTACTTGGTAGGATTCTTGTTTGCTGAACAGCTTACTCTACAGGGTTGGAGTCCTGATCGATGTGGTCACTTCTGGCACTACGATCCTTACTTCACTCTAGTGTTTCTTTTGCACCTCTACATCGTGAACCAATGCACTTGTTGTACGTCGCTCTGGATAAGAGCGTCTGCTAAATGCCTGTAATGTAATGTAATGTAACATGCAGATTGGCCTTCAAGGACAGGATATTTCCCACCCCTGCTATAGGTACATAAAATTGTACCCATAACCAGCAATACATTGATTTAAACTTTTTTTTTTTTTTTTTTTTTGGTGATAGTACAATAATATTCTATACAATACCTATCAGGGTAAATTTGGGAAAATGTGTTCCTTAGAAGAAAAATGTACCTGCTAAAAGCTGTAGCCTGCTTTTATTTCTGAGTGCGTGGACAGAGAACATCTCTAAGTTCTTGAGTCTGCTTTCGGTGGTTGTGGGTAGCCATATTGTTTGTCAGCTTAGTATAGTGTATATATATTTTTTTTGTGTTTTTGCTTTCAGATTGGAAAATATTGATCCCCAGGTCCATTTTGTTTTATTTTTAAACATTCTATCTCTTTCTTTTCTTTCTCATCTCTGGCCAACATGGTGATGGCAGTGATTAGGGACAGGAGAAGAAAGGCCATTGAAGCCCTTGGCGCGATTGCTTTGAAAATTCAGTTCTGGAGGGCCATTCTGATGTGTTTTGATAGAAAACCTTCTAACCCTGCTTTAAACTAGCAATGCACTTCGATGTTTTTGTCACAAGTTAGAGATTTTATCAGAATCTGCAGTTCGATATTACATTTGACATGTGAATGCATACTCCCCCACAGATAAAGAAACCGCTTTTATTTTAACAAACTCAAGTAATCTTCTGATTTGTAGGTATTGCAGAATGTTGCATACTGAGTGTTCAGTTTGGCTAATATTGAAGGGGTAAATTTGGATTTATCATTTGCCAGGTAGCATGTCCCATAAATCTTTGCAACAACCCTGCATCTGTTAATTTACATTAAAACAACAGCAGGTGGTATCACTTCTGTGATTGGGCAGGGACATGGGAAGTGTAGTGAATCAAACATCTCGTGTTTTATACCTAAAACAACTTTAGCAGAGATGGCTAGCATACCTTGGCTGGAAAACTGAATGCAGGCAGGTTCAACTGATGACCAAATTATTGCGGGGTTTCACTGGTTTACCTACTTTGAGTGAACTCTCAGTAAATTGTGGTGTGGTGCGAGTGCTATGCACAAATGTGTAGTGATGTAGATGTTACTTTCATTGGAAAGAAATATGCCTTCATGCCTCTGGAAACTTGTCTTCAAATGTGTGTGAAATGGAATGCTGCCTTGTGTGTTCAGATTTAGATTTTAAACCATTTCAGCTTTGTCACTACAGTGATTCGTCATGCTTATCAACAGGAACAAGATGACATGGCAACCTTTAAATCCAACATACATAATATTCATTATACTGGAATAATCAGTTCTGTATCACTCACTGGGTCAGAACACCTTGCTCTGCATGGCCTTACAGTACTCAGTGTTACAATGTCACAGGCCTACTTCAAAACTTTTGAAACTTTACAAATATTGAGCCAGAAAAAAAAGAAACTTAGGTAACATTTGCAAGGAAGGTCTAGTGCAGGAGTAGCCAACTGCAGTCCTAGGGGGCTGCAATGTCTGCTGGTTTTCAGCACGTTTCAGCACGAGTGATTAATTTAAGTCACTGATTGGATAAGAAGTCCTTGCATCTTGTTCTCAAGGCCTTAATTGGATGCTGATTTGAAGAAAACCACAAATGCCTGCAGACACTGCGGCCCTCCAGGACTGGAGTCTGACACCCATGCTGTATTGTGTTCTTTTTTTTTAACCTACTTTGAAATGTCTCCTTTTCAAGCAATTACCATTTTCTAAAGTGAGAGGCTTCAAGAAACAGCAGGTGACAGAAACATTTAATACCAGACTGTCTAAAATGCAACTGGAGATTTACAATGCACTTTGTTGTGGGGGAAAAAAAGTACTGTCAACATGAAATTTTTATTTTTTGTTTCCGTTTTGGATTTTTATTTTTATTTTTTATTACATCTAATTGCCAATGTGTGATGACCCTGCAGAAGTGTATCTGAACCCAAGCTGGAACAAATCACATCTTCTGCCCTTTTGCATCCCTGGTGCTGGTGGTACAAGAGGATCATGGGAGGGGGAAAAAAAATGTCAAACAGTGAGAATATCTACTGGGGATCAACTTTACTGAGTGGAAACTGGAAAAACATACAGAAGAATGAACACCACACCAGCCAGAACACGTGCATGACTGTGCACACAGCTATGAACACCAAGCATTGAATACATGCATTTATGATCACACAAGTACACAAAGGAACGTACACTCAGACACTTGGGAGAATGGGGAAATCAATTCAAGTGTAACCCATATATTGCATGACATGCCCTTTCAGTTATAGCACATACTGAATGTCATTTTTAACCAAAAGTCTTGTCTTTTTTTGTGGTTTCGGCAAAGCTATCTATGTAAACACAAAGACCCCTCATTGCATGTGAGTTTTCATGAAACTGGGTGCTACACTTGTAGCGACATGCTACTCTTCCGAAAGTAACATTTGCACTATTTGCAAAGCCTCAACAGCCACACTGCAGTGGAATTCCAGATGTGTGTGCTGCAGTTGTGAAGTGTTTGCCCTACAAAGTGACACATGGCTAATTTCCAGAAGTGGACAAAGCTCTGCAAGCACTGATGCAACTGAAGTTTTCTCAGAAGGTGATACAATATTCAGTATTGGATTTTATCTGGTATATATGCAGTACTTGTGCGCGTATGCAGTACAAGTTGGACAATAATAATTGTAATTTAATTAAATACGAAGCAGTTAGATTAATTAATTTGAATCATACTTTCTTTATTGAATGCAGGCTCACTGCATCTAAATTACAAAACAGAAGACATTCTACAAAACATTAAACAATGAATCTGGAAATACCAAAAAAAAGAGAGATGGATAAGCCAGACCTAGCCAAAGTATCACCCACTTCCAGTTTAAGCGCCACAGGATCAAAGGAAACCAGATAAAAACACACAACCAAGGAACCACCACGAAAACAAAAAGAGAAAAACACTTCTACAAAGCTCTGAAACCAAACAATTTTTTCATGTGGCTATCTTAAATACCTTACCCAGCATGGCTTGAGGATGTTTGCCCCGATTGGGTGATGCCTAGTTATGGTGTAGGAGGGAAGGGGGTCAGACTCTTTTATGACAAGGACTGGCCTACCTAAAAGCTGACTGTGTACTTATTGATCAAAGTGAACTTATATTGTTGGAAGCAGGGCTAAGCACTATGCTATTATCAAAAGATTCCAAAAGATTGTGGGGCGACATAGCTCAGGAGGTAAGACCGATTGTCTGGCAGTCGGAGGGTTTCTGGTTCAAACCCCGCCCTGGGCATGTCGAAGTGTCCTTGAGCAAGACACCTAACCCCTAACTGCTCTAGCGAATGAGAGGCATCAATTGTAAAGCGCTTTGGATAAAAGCGCTATATAAATGCAGTCCATTTACCATTCCTGAATTAACTCTCTAACTAGATCAAACATGAATATGTAAGGAGGTAATTCAGTTCAGCTCTTAAACTTCCATGCTTTTTTCAGGTATTCATCTGCTTCTACAACAGGATGATATTTGTAGACTGATAATTGTCAAAACCTGCCAGTTGTAACCTCCACCTTGAGTCAAAATATTTTCCATATAGCAAAACTAATTGTACCATGTTAGTTTCCGCTTGAAATTGGAACTGGTTCTAAAAATTGAGATTTCAACTATCAGGCCTCAACACCATTATCTGTATAGACATTAAGATTTTCACTGACTGCCTTAAATGTCACAGATTGCATTCAAACTTAAAGGGAAATGTTAGGCATGTAGCCATGTGGGGGTCTGACCCCTGATATGGTGTCCTGTCTTCTGGTTTGTTTCTTCTGAAACAAACTGCAGGAGGTGAGACCCATAGATCGCCTGCCTAGATTGGAGCAATTTTAAATCCGATGATACCCCAATCACATTTGCTTTGATGCTTGTGGAGGGGAGGGCAGGCCAGGTGCAACTGAAGTTTTTTCTTAAAAACAATATAATATTGTATACAATAATCTAAACACTAGATATCTGACATCAGGGATGCCTGTCATCTGGCTGTGACAAAGCAGACCCACCCCCTACTCACCCTCTGTCACAACATGAGATCAGAAAAAAGTTTGACATTACTACTGTTGGTAACCAGAAATGTTGCCAAGAACAATAGTGACCGTCGTTCCAGGTAGAAGCAGATCCGAAGTTAGTGTTTAAAAATCAGGAAGCATTTATTATACAGAAAGCCAGCAACAGGGATTCACACAAAAATGTTCAATTCAACTGTTAGAGTTTGTGGAGTTTATACAGTTACATTTACATATATTCAAATTTGTGCGCAGAATACAGCATGAACTCTGATTGGTTGTTTGTTATACAGAGTTGCCCTATAGGCTGCAATTTCTACCACTGTGTCTTATTGGTTGTCTTTGTAAAACAATGGCGGACTCTCACATGCACGTGAGGTTTTGGAATACACAAATCTGTCTGTCTCCTACAGCACAAACTTTCTGTATCCTAACAGTCCCTCCTTTTGACACAACATGAATCTCATGGTTAAGTCAATTTTACAGTTACATTTATTTAGTCATTGTTCAGGGTGAGGGCGAAAACCTGTCAAAAACCTGTGTTAGGAAAACTTCAGGCAAAATTCCCTCACGTCCCCCTTACGGGCGAACGAGATGTACTCCAAGAACATAACTTGTAAAGAAAAAAGTCCTTCTGTTGCTGGCTGGATGGATAGTGACATTGGTTTGGTAGGGAAGGCTCGATTCAAGGCTTGGTGGGATTTCTTGCAATTTACTCCTGGTTTGCAGCAACATGGTCTTGGAGGGGTGGTGTCCTCGGCGCCGGTATGGTGTCATGGGAGTGTCCTCTCCGGCATATGAGGAAGAAAACAGAATACCATGTGAGGGCATTATCAAGTACTCCCAAGTTATTACAACTTGGTTCTATATTATGTATGCTGTCGGAGTCTTTGTATAGTGAACAACTTGTGTGGTTTGCTCATTAGTTTTACCACAGATTAACTGTACGAAAATTAATTTCACACCTTTAATTATCAATGCCAGTACAGTTAATCCCAGTATAATCAGAAAAATGTATTCAACTACAATTTTGCCAAGGTCACCCAAATAGCTCGATAACCATTCAAGAAAACCAGGTGTTGTAGGTGATATTTCATGTGTGGACCGGGAAACATTATTGATTTTTGAGATCACACGTTTCAGGTCATCCTGATTATCGGGAATATAGGAACAGCATTCGATGCCAATTATTTTACATGTCCCACCCTGAGCTGAGAGGATATAATCTAATGCAGCTCTGTTCTGTAGAGCCATCACTCTGACAGCTGTCAATTCCTCTGAAATTTTGCCTAGACCTAATGCCATGCTATTGGCCAAAAGCTCTACCTCTTTGGAGAGGTCGCCAATTTGATCTAGAGCGGACATAACCCCATAAGTAGGAATGAGAGCACCAAGTGCTCTGTTCCAAACAGACTGATGGTGAGTTCCAAAGACGTCAGTTGATCTTTCATATCTGACTCGGTCCGGTAGAATAGATGTAATTCTCATGGCCGGGACCAAATGTCCTAAGGCGCAGATACCAGACCATGAATTAGGCAACTCAGAATAGGCATTGTTCCCACAAACCCAATAGACTCCCATAGCTGTGTGGTTTTGTACAGGTTTATCATGGTAGTTAATAACCGTATTGCAGTCCAGGGTCTCTCCAACATAAATAGAGCCATTTTGTTTGAGGCACCACAGATATGGGCCAAGAGACAGAGCAATGTTAATGGGTTCAGGATCACATATATGTTTAGGTCTGGTAACAAGTTCACTTTTGCTATCGCTATCTGCAGTGTTATACTTGGAGGCGATAGGTACGGACATCATTGGAACACCAAGTGCGACAGAATGTGGTATTAATCCACAGACATAGCAGCCAGTCTTATTTGCATGTTTGGCTGTCATGTGAACTAATTGCATGTAAATGTTATTGTCCACAGCACTTACTCCACCATGGCTCAAAACTGTGATTATAATTACAAATGAATTCAGCATGTTGGATGGGAGCATAACTTGAATGCTCAATTTGGTTGAGTATGTGAAAAAATTGGAATGTTTGCACCTGATTCGTGAAGGCTGCAGTCGTCCGTGGCAGGGAGTTCTTCAGGCTTTTTGAGGTCTTCGGGTGATGGGCATGGTTTGGTCCGGGATTGGTGGATCCAGACCGGGATGCCTGTAACTCGAAGAGCAGTCTCAGAGGTTAGTAAGACCTGGTGTGGTCCTTGCCATCGAGGTTGGAAAGATCTAGGATGAGGGGCTCTTATCATAACCCATTGTCCAGGTTCATATGTCTGCGATTCTTGCCCCCCCTCCTTTTGTTTATCTTTCAGAGTCTGTAATGACAAAGCCTGGGAGGTTAGGTTTTTCACCGCTTCATTCAAGTTTTGGCAATACTTCAGCAATGCATCTCCCACTATAAGAGAGTCTTCTGACCCCTTACAAAGGCCAGGGGCTAGTGACATGGCTCTGCCAGTCACTAGTTCGTAGGGAGACAGTTCAGTTACTGCATTAGGGGTTGCTCTCATCGCCATGAGTGCAGCTGGGAGGCCTTGGACCCAGCTTCCCCCCTTCGACAGCAACACCTTGGTCAGCTTTTCTTTCAGTGTTCGATTTGTTCTTTCGACCAGACCTGAACTTTGAGGATGGTAAGGGCAGTGGAATTTTTGTTTGATTCCCAGGTACGAACATACCTGTTTCATTACTTTACCGGTGAAGTGGGTCCCTTGGTCTGAGTCTATGTAGCAGGGAAGGCCCCAGCGTGGGCAGAATTCAGATGCGATTATTTTTGCCGTGGTTGCGGCATTTGCAAAGGCTACAGGGTAAACTTCTACCCAGCGTGTGAAGTGGTCTATGAGAACGAGACAGTGTTCTTTTCCATGGCTCTTTGGAAGAGGGCCAATGAAATCCATCTGGATTTGCTGAAAGGGTCCAGTAGGCCGTGGCTGGTGTTTCATCATTACTTTTATTTTTGGACCTTGATTGCTTTTTGCACAAATGATGCAACGCCTAACGAAATCTTTCATTACCTTGGTCATTTTGGGAGACCACCAATGAAGTGACATGTTGTGCCGCATTGTTCTTTCTCCATTGTGTGCAATGCCATGGTATACTTCACAAAGCAATGAAAGGATGCTCTGAGGGGCAACAACTTTCCCGTCCTGTGTGTGCCAAATGTTGTCATCATTAAGAGTGCATGCATTTTCAATCCACGTCCATTTTTCAGCTCTTGTACAGGCATCCTGTAGTTTAGCTATGTCAATGTTAGTTGGACCCGACATGTCAATAGCTGCAATTTTGTAAGTAGGCAGGGAGTCATTTAAAGCTGCTGCTTTGGCAGCTTCATCTGCCCAGTGGTTACCCAAGCTGATTGCATCTTGTCCTTTAGTGTGCGCTTTCACTTTTACAACTGCTAGTTTGTTTGGTAGTTTAGAGGCAGTTATGAGATTCTGAACAACCCCCCCATTTTTTATCGGGGTACCTGATGAAGTCAGGAAACCCCGAGATGACCAGTTAACCATAAAGTCATGGACAACACCAAATGCATACCTGGAATCAGTGTATATAGTAAGTCGTTTCCCAGAACCCAACTCACAGGCATGAGTGAGGGCAACAAGTTCAGCCACCTGTGCTGAATCTGAACTTGGAAGGCGGCCTGATGCCATTACCTGACCAGCAATGTCAACAACTGCATATCCTGTAACTGGGTGGGCCCCATTGTAAAAACGAGATCCATCAACAAAAAGTGAGAAATCATTGTCAGAAAGAGGTGTTTCAGAGATGTCTGAATTGGATGGGTGATCTGGAGACAATGGGCACTCATGTGGCTCCCCGTCTCCCTCGACAGGTAAGAGAGTTTCCCATCTAGTCCACCTGGCTGCTGAAACACGAGAGAAACGGCCTTGGGTTAGTATGTTATGCACAGCATGAGAGACATTGACAGAGAGTGGAGCTCCTGAGACTAGTGCAGCGGAGACCGTTACTGCTGTGGCGGCAGCCTGCACTTCCTGTAAGCAAGGGGAAAGACCAGAAGCGACAGAATCCAGGCGAGAAGAATAGTAAGCAACGGGGCGTTGTATGCCTCCATGGGGCTGAGTAAGAACGGCTGTCATGTGGCCTTGTTTCACAGCTGACCATAGAAAGAACGGGAGGTCAGAACAAGGGAAACCTAAAGCAGGGGCAGAAGTGAGAGCAGATTTGAGAGTGCTGAATGCATCTTCACACTCGGTTGTCCAATCAACGGTCTCCAATGGGCGATGGGAGCCCTTCAAAAGAGCATTGATTGGTGTTGCAATAACAGAAAAGTCAGGTATGTGGTTCCTGCAGAAGTTAAAAAGTCCCAGAATCTTACGAACATCACGGACAGTGCAGGGACGCGGAGCAGTGGCAATAGCAGTTCTCCGGTCAACAGTGAGTTGCTTCGAGCCCTGGGATATGGTAAAGCCCAAATACTGGACAGCGTCTTGTGCGATTTGGGCCTTCTTTGGACTTGCTTTCATATTGTATTTTTCCAAAGCTTTGAGTAAAGCTTCCAGAGCCTGGAAATGAGAGACAGGGTCAGAAGAAGCCAAGAGAATATCATCAACATATTGGAGGCACTGTGTTCCTTCATACTGAGACCATGAAACTGTTGCTAGAATCTTGGCCATTGCGCGATGGAAAAGCGTAGGGCTGTTATGAAAGCCCTGAGGCATGCGTTTCCATGTGTATTGCGTGTTCTGGTGTGTGAAGGCAAACCAAGCTCTTGAGTTTTCAGCAACAGGCAGGGCCCAGAATCCATTGGCAATGTCTATCACAGAAAATATACAGTGACTAGGTTTGATATCAGCAAGCAGCGTGTTTGGGTCAGAAACAATTGGAGCAAGTTTGTCTGCAGCAGCATTAACCGTTCTGTAATCAATTGTCAGGCGCCATGAGCCATCTGGTTTTTGCACAGGCCAGACAGGAGAATTACAGGGTGAGACACATGGCTCAATGACCTCCTGTGAAAGCAAGGACTGAATGATTGAGCCAACTGCTTGAGCAGCTTCTGGTTTAATCGGGTATTGTTTCACAGGTGAGGGCATAGTCCCTGTTACCTCAAGTGGTGGTAATGGTGCAGCTCCACAATCCAGTTTGTGCACAGACCAGCATGCAGGGAATATTGCACATAAAGCTTGGAACTTGTTAGTCAAATCCCAGGAATGGACAATAGGTGTTGCAACAGATGCTATAGCAGTATGGGAAAGAGCAGCTAATGGCAATGTCTTGCGTTTATGAGAAGCGTCACAAACTGATAAAGCCATAGGCGAGTATGCAACAGTAGCTTTCAGTAATCTCATGCCGTCAGAACCGAGGATGGTACCTTCTGCAGTCCTACAAATGAAAAATGATTGTGTCCAATAAGCATTATTGGATTCCACAAGTACTGGAAAGGATTTATATGCGCGGACAGAATTACCCCCAATGCCAGCAAGATCAATGGAATGCTTTGTACAAGGGAGCGGTAGGTCAGTGATAGAAACAGAAGCGCCAGTATCAATTAGCATATCGCATGGCCGGCCTCCTACCCACGCACTAAGATACGGTCTGCAATGAGCCTGAGTTTCTATACTACTGACTGAAAAGGAGGCCGGTAATTCCTATGCTTTCAAACTGTTTAACATGGCGACAAGTTGTTCTCGGTTCAAATGCGCGTAATCGTCATTGGAGCAGTGCGCGATAGGCCCAGCTTCTTTGTCTGAGGTTGCGTATTCTCCACTGGAGGCGTGCGCCTTAGGTAGGGCAGCTAAACATTGTGGCGCTCGATGTCCCTGTTCTCCACATCGAAAGCATGTATCTGCTTCTTTGTTTGGGGGGGTGTTACGCCTACTTCTCCTATAGTCCCTCCCTTTGCATCGATCCGTGCTATGGCCCGTTTTCCCACAATTATCGCACTTCAGAGAGTTGTAGCGAACAGCAGCAATGGGATGTAAAGTTGAACTCTTCTTCCGTATCTGTTCCTCTAATCGCGAGGCCCACGAAACAATGTCACTAAACGTATTACCCGGGTGTATGCCGATTGCTAGTACCTTCTGAATATGCGGGGCAGCCTCTGCCAGTAATTGTTGCGTAAAAACAGCCATGTCTCTATTTGGATTAGGGAAGCCACAATGCGTTTCAAATGCTTCATACTTCCGATCGGCGTATTCAGCAAAGGGCAAGCTATTTTGTACTACTGCCGTGAAACAATGCCATTTTGGCGCACCTTTACCTAAAGCAGTCTTTACAGCCTCGCAGAAACCGGTAATCGCGTTTTGTAATTCATTATGATTCGCCCAGGGGCCAGATGCCCATGGTTCCTGTCGGAGATCAGCTGGTTCAATTTTGTTCCAGCTTGAAACTGGACATTTTGCACGCACAACTGAAAACATGTCTAGAGGGTGTAGAGACATGCTACGCTGTAGCTCATTTAGTTGTCGCCAAAACGGTAAATTGTCGTCTTGCGCATTAAGATTCGGCAAATCCTTTAATAAAGCTCTCATTTCGATCAGGCTTAAAGGAACGTGATCAACATGCAGTCGTTGTTCATTTCCTCTACCGCGAATTTTAGTAACCATAGGTGCCATGGGCACCGTTTTATTCTCCTTTTCAAAATACAGTGGGTCAGTTATAGTGTGACAATTTAAATCTGGGTACAAAGATGGAACACCTTTTATTTCAGTCGGAATGCACGCAAGCGCTGTGCTCTGGTCAGAGCTGTTGCCTTTGTTCTCAAGAGATTCTATCTTCTTACGCAGACCAGCTAATTTCGTATCTTGTGCTTGTAGCCGATTATACATTTCATCACACTTCTCTATGAGCCTCATATGCTCCGTAATTAGTACAATGGTACCGTAAGCCGTCCTATTCTTTTTTTGTTTCCCCCACCATTCTAAGGAATCCGGCGTGGATCCTTCGGGGTCCCAGCCATTTTTACTCATCGCCTTTGCTTGCTTTACATACTTTTGCTGCAGATATGTGGTTATACTCCCGTTTGCATTCTCCTTGTTTGGGGCCATTTTTGCTCGCGAATTATACTTTGTTGGTAATAAGTTACGTCTCTCTGTATAAACGCACGTTACTGGCTAATAGGTTACTAAAGACAACCAACACGAAACAATAAAGACTAAGAGGCCAATATTAAACGTAAAATTCAATAATGTCCACAAAACTTGTCGGGAGTGCGACACACACGCTCTCTCACGACCTGAAACAGAGACAGACTACCCACGTGAAAGAAACTCCGTCTCTCAACCCTGGGCCCGGGGCGTCACTGACTGACTCTCCCTTAAACGAACAAACAAAGATGCGGCTTTGCGCTTCTTAGGTATCTTCAACCTAATACCCAGTAGTGAAAATTAATCACTTCTGTGCTGTGGGCGACACACTCGCTTACCACGGCCACGCAACCACGTGTAGAATTTAGCCTGGATTCACACTTTCCATAGGCAGGGGTGACTCACAAACACCCGGTCACAATAGGCTTAATACACAGGCCTATATCACAGTCAGCAGCACTGGTAACACATCATCAGCACTGATATTTATAACAAACAATCGTGTAACGTTACATAGACGTTATACCAAAAGACACAGTTTTTAAGCACAAACAACTGATCGCTTCTACACCGGTCAAGATATACGTTATCGTACCACTAGGTGGAGCGTTCCAGACTTCCGCAGTTTTGCCGTCCAATTCGCCAAGCCAATGGTAGTAAAACCCGTTTACTCACTTTTTTGGTCAGGAAAACAACGAAGTTCTGGAAGACGAATCCACCCTGCTCGCAGCGCCAAATTATTGGTAACCAGAAATGTTGCCAAGAACAATAGTGACCGTCGTTCCAGGTAGAAGCAGATCCGAAGTTAGTGTTTAAAAATCAGGAAGCATTTATTATACAGAAAGCCAGCAACAGGGATTCACACAAAAATGTTCAATTCAACTGTTAGAGTTTGTGGAGTTTATACAGTTACATTTACATATATTCAAATTTGTGCGCAGAATACAGCATGAACTCTGATTGGTTGTTTGTTATACAGAGTTGCCCTATAGGCTGCAATTTCTACCACTGTGTCTTATTGGTTGTCTTTGTAAAACAATGGCGGACTCTCACATGCACGTGAGGTTTTGGAATACACAAATCTGTCTGTCTCCTACAGCACAAACTTTCTGTATCCTAACACTACCAAGAACTATCCTCACAATCTGTTACAGTTACTCAGCTTATTTTTCTGTATCTGTGTTTCCCCCCCCCCTTTTCTTGGTTGTAGGGGCTTGTCATTTGTGTATCATTTAATTTTATTTTGGAGAATGATTTTTCAGTTCAGACTAGCGTTATCTGAAAGTTTTGATGCATGGCATTTAGCAAATATTTGCCCAGACTGACTTTCATTGTGTGATACTCATAAGAAGCAATGTGTGGGATTATCATAGTCAGTATAAAATGCATTTAAATTATTACCCGTCTGATGCACATCACATACTGCGATCTAGCCAGTGAGTGAAAAATCTATTAAGCACTAATGTAGAACGGTTGAGGGGAGGATAGTAAACTGGAAGAAAGACCATTTGATAATACTGTGAGTGATCAAGAGAGTGAGCAGTGGAGAGAGAACAGGCATACTTTCTTCTGGGGGAAGAGGATACCACAATAGAGGAGGCAGCTCAGTGCATCTCTGCCTGCCTCAAATGAACATGGTGTGGACAAAATACTGGTACATGATATCATCTGTGTTCATCGTTAATACTGACAATTCTTCGTTAATTAATTAACTAAATATCTTATTGTTATTATTGTTACCCCTCTTTTTTTAGTTGTAGGGGCTTTTGTGTATCTCCTTGCTTTTGCAACACTTTTCACATTTACTTGTCATGCAAATAAAGCACATTTGAATTTGAACAGACATGCTCAACTGTCAGTTTTAAGAGGCAATATGCCATGCCACTGACATGCACCATAGCTAGTGTGCAGCAAGCCGTTAAACATCACCACAAAAATAAATGGAATCTCATTTCCATTATTTGCCTGGAATCACTTGCTTATTGAGCTTGTGAAATGTGCACAATGCACTGACCTTTAACGTTGGAGTAAGTGATCCCAGCATTTTCTCCTGGCATGCTGGGTAGCTCAACAGTTGTTTCTTTGGGAAGTTCCATTCCTCAGGTTGCAATGGTTGAAGTCACCCAGAATGAAGATCGCAGAGTTGGGATGTCTACTTCTTCCCAATTCTGCAGTCTTTCCTGCCATCAAGCTTCTAGTTTTGCCAGCTTGAGCCTGAGCTGACGTGTAAATTCCTGCCAGGATTATGTAAGAGAATTCCCTGAGAGAGTAGAATGGCTAGCAGTTTGGAACCAGGGAGATCAAAACCTCGATGGCGCAGATGCGTCTGTACGCCAAAATGCTCGCCTACTTTCGATTTGTCAGTCATTTTTTGATCATGGTCGGCTTGAATCCATTAGTAATCCTGCATTTCTACCGCGTTGTCCAGGTTCGGGGATGATGTCCAGATTCCACAGTAAAATGTCTGATGTCTGGCGGGAAAAGTCATTATGAGTCGTGTAGAGCAGTTGAAACTCGTCCATTTTGTTGCTCTGAGAGCGAACATTGGAGGAACTCATAACAAGGAGAGCTGCTGGGGAACCGCCCTGTGTCCTCCGGGCCTGAGCACGCCAGCACAGTGTTTTATTCCCCCCTCCTTCTCTTTAGCCTCAGAGCAGGCAGAGCTGAGGGACGTGAGTTCTCACCGGTCGCTAAAACACTGAGGGGAACATGGCTTCAAGGACATTCAGAAATTACGGGTAAAAACCACAGGCGTGTTATCCCTAATATTCATAGGCACATCATAACAAACAGAAAAACACAATCTACAAACTGCAAGAACTGAGAGGCATAAACGGAAAGCAGGAGCACCAATCACCATGGTTGCCTGTCTTAGTGACATTTCACAGCACATTAGTTGGAGCATTTACTGCTGACAGGGCATCATGGTGCACAATTTGATTTGTTGTAATTAAGGAACATTACATGGTCCTTGTACGTTCTTTGTTTGACACTTGCATAGTATTTGCATCTTAAAGTTCTTTCCCTCCCCTATCTCCAAGACAATACCTAAGAACCCTGAAATCATAATTACCTTGAGTGGCATGTGTGAGAAATCAGACTATAGCACGCTTTAGCGATCGCGTATGGCAGCTAGATGACAACTCTGACTGTGATGGAATAGAGGACCATGGTTCCATTCCTGTTGAATTCTGCACCCTTGAGACAATTGCTAGGTTGGTGTTTACAGTGATACACCAAATTGAGTAAGGGTGGCTCAGCTCAATGGGGGATTGGATTGCAGTGATAACATCTTTCACAGGAGTAATAAAGTTGGTGTGTTTTCTGAAGGCACTGCTCTTAGTGTCAGATGGTTCCCTCTGCATGTGAGCTGACCCTGGACTCTGAGCAATCCTCCCTGCCTCTCCGCCTGTCCAGAGTTCTGCTCTCACACCCACATTCTGCCTCCTCGTCTGCGTTTGTTTGTCAGTACGCCATTCTGCCTCCCAGTCTGTGCGTTCGTTTGTCACGTTGCGATATGTGACGCTTCCATCATAAGCTGTCCGTGTGAGACCGTTTGGGTTAATGTGACTGATCTGCAGTGCTGATGGCAGAATGTGATGCACAGCTCCGTTATACGGTGAGGGATTGTGGGGCCTTACGGCCATGAGAGCTACGGGGGCGTCTTCCAGGAAAAACTATTTGGGCAAAGCCCTTATTATAGGGAACCTGGATTTACCTCAACCTGCAGCACACCCAGGAGGAAGGAAGTCATCAACTCGCATATCTTTGTTGGTGATGCTACCTTCATACTTGGCGTGAACCTGATGTGCCCACATCCAGGCAGTTGTCCATCCATTTGTACTATTTATAGTTATTTGTATGCTGTTGTCATACAACACATTTAAGTTTTTCAATAAAATGTAAAAGCTTAGGCACTGTTGGTATTAGACCTATTCCCAAACAGGATCTGAGTGGGAGAGGGTGATACAGAACTTGAAGAATATTTGCTGAGAACTGTACTGTCAAGCTCCTAAAAGCTAATTATTGTCTATGCCATTTACAGGTAACAGACTGATTCTATTTTGGGTTGTGAGACTTTGGGTGAGAGATTTGACTGAACAAACACAAATCTGATTGCATCTTGAAATGCCTGTAGCAGATGCGGGCACATTAATTAGGAATTGAGCACCTTCAGTAGTGGCGAAGGTACACACATGCTTTTTACGTAACTAAGTGGAAATACATTAGTACTCCAGTAAAAGTCAACTTGCATAAGTATAAAGTTCTTTGTATTAAAATACTCCATTAGCAAAGGTAGAAGACTCTGTATCATATTGAAAGACATGACTAAACACAGCCATAATCTGATAACATACTGAAATGCTTGTTTGTGCTCTGTAGCAGATGTGGGTGCATTAACCATGCAAGGTGTGTATGCATGTGATCAACGTTTTTACATACTGAACATTGGAGTGCCAGTGTATCCGTTCAGTTTACTTACTTTAGTGACTATTTGCTCCCATGAAGGTAGATTTATTGTCCTTAAGTAGTGGGATTCATTCATTATACAGTTATTTATCAATGTATATGAGGAGCCATCACTTGGTCTCATATTCTTTCTGAGGTTGATGACCTTTCCTGTAAAGTAGCCAATTATTTAAATGAATATTTCATTTGGTTTTGTTAAACATCCTCCATCAGACTCAATGTGAGAGGCAGACTGATTTGACTTCCTACCCATTATTTCGTTTAACGTCTTCCATAGCTTTTTCCCATCATGTTTGACGTCATTCATTTTATTCTGATAATATTCCTTTTTACTTTTATTCAGTTTAGTTGCATGGTTTCTTAATAACATTTGTAATATATTTATAGAGTAGGTAAAAAGTTACAGGATATCAAACTGAGTAACGTGGTCCTCTTAGCCTATTTTTGAAGGACATATATGGACAAAGTGAAGAAAATCAAAGGGCAATTATAGCATAGAGTCAATGACAAGAATAGGGTATGACGTAATTGACATCAAATAAAGACTGAGTAAAAAGTTGAAATGTGCATTTAGTAGTGAACATCTAGGGATTAACATGGGTGGAAAATAAAGTGGCAAGTTGAATGTAGTATAAATAGTGAGCATTGGAGAAAGTAAATGTTTTGAACAAATAAAGAGCAAAGGGAAATAGTGCAAAGTATAAAGTTAGTGGCACACAGTAAAAAACAAACAAAGTGTCAAGGCTGAAGTGTGTAGAACTATTTACATGTGATATGTCAAAGCGGGGGTACCGTGCGAATAACTGAGGAGATGTTTCTAATGTGTAATGTCTATGTCAACAGATAGTAAGTCCTCATCTGTAGTGCTGTCTTTTGTGAGTTGAGCTGGATGAAGCTGTTTGTAGAGGACTAATGGATATGATGTATCCATTGTTTGCTGTAATGTTCACCATGTCAAGGGATAAAATGTGGGTGATTGCATTCTGGTTGTTGGTGGAGAGGATGTCAGGTGAGATGACCTTAATAAGTACTGTGTTCATTTGAAAGTTTTGTGTTGTATGGTCCAGTAATTCCAAAGTGAGGGTACCTCTGTACTGTTTTACAAGTTTTGATGTCTTGTAAAATATTTTGCAGGATGTCATCTGTGCTGCAGTGTCAATGTCTTTGAGGGTATGATTCTGTGGGCAGGCATGTTCAAATGTGACCTTTGCACCAATCACTTCTCCCTTGTAGTGTGTTGCGTCATCTTGTATGGTGGGAGCCAGTGGTGTTTTATTTGGTTTTTTGGTCTGTAATGCGGGTTGTAGATAGTTCTTCTTTCGTATCCTACGTCACACTGTGCTTGCCCACTTCTTTACACAATGCTGGGCCAGTCGAGTGTACATGGCCAGGTCTATTTTGGTGCAGGTCGCTGTCAGCAGTGGGAATCTTAGGAGGTAGTCTATGGTCTCCGGCTCTGTTTTGCAGTCACACATGGTTGAGCTGGTGGAATATGCCCATTTGTGAAGGTTCGTCTTACATCTTCCCACTGCGACGCGAAGACGGTTTAGGGCTTTCCAGTCCACCCAGTTGTCTTTGGGGCCTGGAGGGAGATGTTCTGCAGGTGCAATCTTCATGTCTATCGGGAGTGGGCTTTCTGCAAGTCTTGCCTTCCAGATGCTGAGGCGTTCTTCTGGTGAGGTGTTCAGTGGTCCTACGATTGTCAGGAAGCTTTTCCTAGATTTCAGGCGACTTATTGGAGATGTGTGGCCATGGAGAGTGTGTCTTTCTCGTTGCAGATTGTGAGATTGTGTCATTAAAGGAGCATATTGAAATGTTGGTTAGGGTATACCACCGGTCCACTTCAAGTTTTAGGGTACCCCAAGTTGTAAGGTGCATGCTGCCAGTACTGTCCCCCACAGCATATTTAGTTGTGTTCATGTTTTTTTGTTAGGCTTGAACCCATTGTGTCCCCTCCTGGCGCAGTGCCTGCATTTTACCAGTGATGTTGACCTGGGTAGAGATATGAAGAAGAATGAAGTACATGTGTTAGGGCATAAGTTGAGAATTGTAGGGATGTGCTAATACAACTGAAATATGTGTTGCCACTTTCAGAACTGGTGTATGAATAACAATGATACATTTTTATTTTTTCTTTATGCTGTTAAATCACGGGTTAGCAGCACTTAAATATAGCACCAGGTGAAACTACTCAAATAGCTAAACAATACAGGGCTATTTAACAGTACGATGTGATTACATACACACCACAAGTTTATATCAGCTTGAGCCTGCGCAAGCTCTTGCTCAACCTCAGTGTGGCTGAGGTTGTGCTTAGCCCTTTCCTCGTCTTGGGCCAGCGAACAACATTTCTGTCTATGTACGGCTAGCTCCTGTTGAAAAGCAATCAAATTTAATCTAGTGGACTAACTCCTCTAGATGGTGCATATTTGCATGCTGATGGGCCATAACTTTAGTGGTGGCTATGAGCTCCTTTTGGAGAACGTGGTTCTCTTTAGCTAAGTTACTATTAAGCCGCGTTTCCACCCAAAGTACCCGGAACTTTTAGTCCCAGGAACTACGTTTCAAGGAACTAAAAGGTTCCTTCAGCCCACTGTTGTCTGCGTTTCCACAGCGGTCTGAAGTCCCGCGACGATTAGGCAAATAAGTCCGCTGACATATGAAAAAGCGACGTCGTCGGTCCATCTGTCCTATGATTTCTTCTGTAACTCCATACTGCCACCGAAGTACGTTATTTTCCAATAACGGGACAGCCTGAGGGGTTTATTCCACTTATACAACGGGTTACCAATAATGACTATGTATGGTTACTTTAGTAGGCTATGTATTGATTTTTATCGACTTAATCACCCGAAATTGAAATATTTTTCCGTGGCTGTTTGTGCATATTATTTTACCATTGTCAAGCAAAACTCTCATTGGTAGTTTGACTTGGACCCTTGTTATACATTACATTTATTTGGGAGACGCTTTTATCCAAAGCGACATACAAAAAGTGCATTTCATGGTCATAGACAACTGCTAAACACAGGTTCAGTAAGGTACAATACTTATTTTGTACAGCTATTACTAGCCAAGAACACAGTTTAGTTCACACAGTGAACACTATTCAGACCTAACCTCTGCAAAGCCAACTAGGCAGAAGAATAAGCTACAGTATTAGGACAAATACAAATTACCAAAAAGTGCTGGGATGGGGCAACATGTAACAAGTGTCATGAAAAAGGGGGGGAGATTTAGAGTGAAATATACAGCGTGGTGGTGGTTAGTCTAGGTATAGTCTGAAGAGATGAGTCTTCAGGCCACGGCGGAAGATGGGTAGTGAGGGGGAGGTTCGGAGAGGGACGGGGAGTTCGTTCCACCACTGGGGAGCTAGGGTGGAGAAGCTCTGTGATCCCTTTGGGCGGGTGGGAGGGGTTACAAGGCGCCCTGCTGCCGCAGAGCGGAGTGATCGTGCAGGCACAAAGAATCGAATCATGTCCTGCAAGTAGATGGGGGCTGTCCTGTTGGCAGCAGTGTAGGCAAGGGTCAGGGCTTTAAACCGGATCCTGGCAGAGACCGGTAGCCAGTGGAGTGATCGCAGCAGTGGAATGACATGGGAGAATTTGAGAAGGTTGTAGATGAGTCGGGCAGCGGCATTCTGAATCATCTGTAGTGGCTGTATGGCGCAAGCTGTCAGGCTTGCAAGGAGAGAGTTGCAGTAATCAAGGCGAGAGGTCACCGTAGCCTGGACGAGCAGCTGGATGGAGTGCGTCGTCAGGTATGGTTGAATCCTTCTGATGTTGTACAGAAGGAATCTGCAGGACCGTGATGTTGCCTTGATGTGCTCCTTGAGGTCCAGTTGGTCATCCAGGACCACCCCCAAGCTCTTGTCAGAGTGAGAGGCAGTCACTGTGGTGCCATCAACCGTGATTGAGAGCTCATGAAGTAAGGAGGTCTTGCACGGGAAGAAGAGCAGCTCAGTTTTGTTGAGGTTGAGCTTCAGATGGTGGCTGGCCATCCAGGTGGAGATGTCAGCCAGGCAGGAAGAGATCTTATCATTGACCTGTGTGGCCGAGGGGGGGAAAGAGAGGAAGAGTTGTGTGTCATCTGCATAAAAATGGTAGGAGAAGTCATGTGAATTAATAACTGAACCAAGAGATCTGGTGTATAAGGAGAACAGCAGAGGACCCAGTACAAATCCCTGCGGCACTCCCGTAACAAGGGGATGAGAAGCAGAGGCAGACCCCTTCCAGGTGACCTGGTAGGACCTATCTGCAAGATAGGAAGCGAACCAAGACAGGGCAGTCCCGGCGATGCCCATCCCAGCCAAGGTGGAGAGGAGTATTTTATGGTTGACCGTGTCGAAAGCTGCAGACAGGTCAAGAAGGATCAGGACAGAGGAGAGGCGTGAGGCTCTTGCAGTGGCAAGTGCCTTCGTCACAGCTAGGAGTGCAGTCTCTGTCGAGTGCCCAGATCGGAAGCCAGATTGGTGAGGGTCTAGCAGGTTGTTCTGATGGAGAAAAGAGGTTAATTGTTTAAGAACTGCTCGTTCAAGGGTTTTGGACAGAAAGGGTAGAAGCGATACGGGTCGATAATTCATTACATCGGAGGGGTCTGAGGTGGGTTTTTTGAGAAGTGGGGTAACACGAGCCATCTTAAAATCAGAGGGAACATGACCAGAGGAAAGAGAGGAATTGACAATGGAGGACAGATAGGGAAGGAACTCGCTGGAAATGGAAGCAATGGTTATACAACAAACAGGATATAACAGACTAATATACAGATTGTAGCCGTTTTATATATCATCTCAAACACATTCATTATGTTATGCGAACATTCACTTTCATGTCTTGACATTCGAGGTGACAGAATGCATTCACATTCCCCAAATAACTGGTAACAACATAGCAGAAAACATACACACGTCGTAAACAATTGGCTGTTGAATTGATTAATTGACTGTCATCGTCATTTCCATATAATCGCAAAATGACAAGAATAAATAGAATGAAAACTCGGACTTGCGTGAAAATTTAAATTAATATTGCAGTGGTACAGCCACCATTTGCTTTCATCTTTTAAAGTTACTGCTAGCGGAGCAGCTAAATATTTGAAGCGTGCCCTCCAGATGCGAACCATCCACCATAAATAGTGGAGTCTGTATGTCTAGTCTTCCTGGTCTTTTTGTGGAATTGAAGAATCGCAGAGTAAAATTGTGGCAGTTTGAAAAAACAAAAGGGACGATTACTAGAATTAACCTGTTATTTTATCCTGACAAAAAGTGCGGAAGGTGATTTTTTTTCCAGTTTGCTTTACTGTATCCCCAACGTAAATTACGCAGAACTACCACATAGGCTACTTCACATAACAGTGTCAAGCATTTTGAGTCTATTATAATGGGCTAACAAAGAAAATCAGGATGAAAATATTCAGCAACTGAGCAGGGACTTTTTTTGGGGTAAAATAAAGTCCCCCGGAACTTAATTTAGACCCTGGTCCCTGCGGTGGAAACGTGGAGTTCCTCAAAAGGTTCCTAGTTCCTGGGGAAAGTTCCTGCGTGGCTTTACATTCAGAATCAGAAAGGTAATCAGAGATGTCTCTACCGTCATCTGAAAGTCCTGGGGTGGTCAGACTATGTTGTGGGATAGTAAGCTAAGGAATGCGAGGAGTGAAATTCAGGTCTGGTATGGTCCAAGAGGTTTTATTTTGGCCTTATGCCTTTACCTTTGGACCTACAGTCATCGTGGTTATTATTACACACGTTGTGTTTGCTCAGCATATCCCTCTGAGGATAACTGTTACCCCCCTTTGTTGTGTTGTGCTGCAAAGGGTGGTCTTGTGAGGTGTGTGAACTGAAGGTTTTCCCAGCAACAACACTTGAGCCTGTAGGCTTCAAGTGGGGAGTCTTGCTTTCCCCCTTTATTTCACTGGGACGAGCAACAATCTTCCAAGCCATCTGAGTGATTCTGCGGATTTCTCGCATTGTAGGGTTACTCTGAATGGTCCTGAGGATGACCTGCGTGCGTACACACAGATGAAGATTGTGTAGGAAGAGGGACTTAAAGGCGGGGGCCTCCTCTAGGCCAAGCTTGTTCTTGCCCTGAAAGAATGCACGCTTTAGACATCGGTAATACTCGAGGGTGCTCGGAATCGTAATGTGTTTTACCTGGATGGCTGAGATTGTTGCCAACGTCTCGGTCAAGACTTGACAAAGCTGAACGTAGGCATGTCTGATGGTGGAAGGTGGAGTCTCTAAGAAAAACAATCATATGAAAAACAAGTCGAATAAAAGCTTAAATGGCTTGCCATACTCACAACCGCTAAAACCACAGACTTGCCTGCTGTGCACACTAATTGACATCACACTAATTGCTCTAAGTGACAGTAGCCACATTTGTGTGGATATTAAAAAGAATAATGCCAATTCACCACCCAGTTACATACAAATGTTACACAAGTAAGCTACAGGGCTTTACGCAGCTAGCTATGTTATCATTGTGGTAAAACTATAGAGTAAGTGGTTAGACAGAAGTCTTAGTGGTGTTGGTAGTACTGGTGGAGCAAGTTTTGCACTGGCCAATGGGGAGAGCAAAAAGCTTGGTTGGTTCAGCTGGCAAAAGTGCCTGTGGAGGACAAGGAGTAGGTTGAGGTGGAGAGAAGGTGTGTTTGGAGGTGGTGGAGCTACTGAAGGTCTAGCAGGTGATTAGGCTGCCAGGATTATTTCCTCTACAGTAGACTGCATTGCTTCTATTGTGTTTCAGTCCTTCAATCTCTGTGTTTTTTTTTTTTTTTTTTTTTAATCTGTTGCATTGATCTTCCCAAAAAATGTAGTCAGGAGTTCAGATGTTGTGTGGTTGGCCATCACAGTAATGATGTTGCAATATTTGAGTTATAATGCAACTGCTTTTATGATGATGACAAGTCTATAATCGAGTGCCCATATATTGGATTTCAAAAAGAGAACAGGGGCTGGTGGGCATTGACCTAGTACTAGGATATTTGTTTTTGTACGATCTATGGAATGAGAGAACCTTACCAACATTTTCAGGAATTTATAAATCCTACTTGGAAAGATTTTTGATCCCAAAAAGAAATGTCCAAGGAAAAGAGGACATCTGGTCTGCCAAGTCAAGTATAAAATGTACAAGAAAGTGAATTAAATATGAAAATTCTTTAAAATAAAATATGTACACTGCAGTGTATGATATTACATTATTTAAACGCACGACACAATTTACAGTTTCTTGGTGCCATCTATTTATAAACATTATTTCAGAAACTGTGCTCACATTTCAGAATCAGAATCAGGTTTTATTGCCAAGTAGGTTTACACATACAATGAATTTGTTTTGGTCTGGTGACGCATAACAGTGAACATAAAATAAAATAAACATAATGCAATAACATAACATAAACATAGTGCAAACGGTAAACAATAGTGCAAGGGGACAAAGTGTTAGAATAAGTACAGGTGCTGTCTGTTTGGTGTCCGTGGGGGTCAGGATAACAGACAGTGTCAATGGGTCCCAAGCCTTGTTAATGAGGCCAGCTGCAGTCGGGAAAAAATTGTTCTTGTGTCGTGAGGTTTTGGTCCTGATGGACCACAGCCTCCTGCCGGAGGGGAGTGTTTGAAAGAGTTTGTGTCCAGGGTGGGAGGGGTCAGCCACAATCTTTTCTGCCCGCCTCAGGGCCCTGGAGGTGTGCAGGTCCTGGAGGGATGGCAGATTGCAGCCAATCACCCTCTCAGCAGCGCGAATGATACGCTGCAGTCTGCCCTTGTCCTTGGCAGTGGCAGCAGCGTACCAGATGGTGATGGAGGAGGTGAGGATGGACTCAATGATGGCAGTGTAGAAGTGCACCATCATTGGCATTGGCAGGTTGAACTTCTTCAGCTGCCGCAGGAAGTACATCCTCTGCTGAGCCTTCTTGGTGAGGGAGCTGATGTTCAGCTCCCACTTGAGGTCCTGGGTGATGATGGTGCCCAGGAAGCGGAAGGACTCCACAGTGTCGACTGGGGAGTCACACAGGGTGATGGGGCGGGTGGGGCTGGGTTCCTTCTGAAGTCGTAACTAACCCTGGTGTGTGATGGTACACAGCTGTCCTCACAGAAGCTGATGTATGATGTCACAGCCTCTGTGTACTCATCCAGACTGTTGGTAGCAGTCCTGAAAACATCCCAGTCAGTACAGTCCAAGCACGCGCGAAAAGATCCTCCATAGCTTCACTGGTCCACTTCTTAGATGTCCTCACAACAGGTTTGCAGAGCTTTAATTTCTGCCTGTATGCAGGAATCAGGTGGACTATGACGTGGTCAGAGTGTCCCAATGCAGCGCGGGGGAAGGCGTGATAGGCACAGTTGATTGTAGTGTAACAGTGATCTTAAGTGTTCTCCTCTCTGGTCGGGCATTTAATAAGCTGGTGGTATTTAGGCAGTTCGTGGCTGAGATTCCCTTTGTTAAAGTCGCCGAGGACAATAACGAAAGAGTCCGGGTTTGTGCGCTCCACACACAGTATCTGGTCGGCGAGCATACGCTGCACGAGGGCTTGCGGTGGAATGTAAACACCGACCAGAATGAATGAATGAAGCGAACTCGCGGGGGGAGTAGAAGGGTTTACAGTTAATGAAAAAAGTTTCCAGAACAGGAGAACAGTGCTGCATAATCACTGTAACATCTTTACACCAGCCACTGTTAGTATAAAAACAAATACCTCCACCTTTCATGTTGCTGGAGCGCTCTGTGTCGCGATCTGAAAGCCTGCCAGCTGCAGCGCAGAGTCCGGTATCGATCCACAGCCAAGTTTCCGTGAAGCACAAAACGGAAGATGAAGAAAAGTCTCTGTTCTTCTCCACCAGTAGCTGAAGCTCGTCCAGTTTATTGCACGGTGATCGCACGTTAGAGAGAAATATTCCCGGTAACGGAGTGCGTAGACCGTGTCTGCGGAGACGCACGAGCGCACCGGCACGTTTCCCTCTCCTCCGGCGTTTCACTGCGTGAACAAGGATGAGCGTACCTTTGACCAAAATGACCAGTAACTCCGCAGATGGGATGAGAAAGTTGGGAAATAAATCCACAGGAGTTGTTTCCCTGATATTCATGAGCTCTTCTCTGGTGAAAGAGTTCCGGATGATATCGCAAAACACTGAATTTACAAACAAAACAAGGCAAAACAATGCGCACCAACACACCGAGGCAGCCATCCGCGGTGCCATCTTAGCTATTTACTGTACTATATAAGCATGTTTAGCAAGAAATAAAGTGGGGGAAAAAAGGAAGCATGCAAGTTCTGTTCACACCGATAGCCGTGACCAGAAAACGAGAAACCAGCAGCCGCTAGTTCTCACAATAACACCATTGGGATTAGCTGTAGCCTAATCTACTCAGTAGAGGAATAAAAGGTGTGACAGGGATGCCATAGTGTGATGACAGGGTTCTTCTGAGATTATATTCAGTGTGGTGAATGATGGGATTTGTAGTGCCCGGGGGTGGGGAATAAAAATAAGCTAAATGTACCGATAGATTTTTACATTTATGTTCATCAGTCCTGTCAATTTTTAGTGTCCTACATGGAGGATGATGGTGCCAACCGCTGCTGAAGAAAAGCATGTTTCCACTGAATTTTTAATTGAGTAATGTTCATTTAATTATGACCACTTATGTTTGAATTTTGAAAAACTAATAACAGTAATAATAATAAAAATAAAAATAATATTTCAGTGCAACACGCTATTACATTATTTTGCTTACCAGCTTGGGATGCATTGTAATAAACATGAATATTAATCAAAAGCATAATTAGAGTGCATTGTAGCATAGATAATTTACTATCTTTAGTACTTATCTCTGCATCTTTTAATGGTGCTTAAATTTGGTGTTGAGTGACACTAATGCAAAGCAACATGCCAAAATAACACCGCCATTTTTATTTTTTTTTAAGAACGTTAGGCCTGCGCTGAGCTGTGGAGCATTTTGAATCTTAATGAATGCACTGATGCATGTAGGTTTGCATTTTGTTTTGCTCTGAGCGGATTTTGAGAGTTCATGAATAAAATAAAACCTCATTTTGTTCCATATTTGCATTTAAATGAGTAATTGCACTCGTGCTCTGTAACTACACCTTTACGTCCAGATATTAAGGGAAATTCAAAAAGCCCTGTGCCGAAATCACAAATAACTTTTATAAAGATGCATTCTTAATAATGCTAATGCTGTCCCTTTTAGTTAACTGCACAGCTTGCACAAAAATACACAGCACACACTTGGTCACAAATGTATAATTTTTCATGATTAATCATGATATTAATAAATTTCAACTACATTAATAAATGTTAACTACATATATAAATGGCATGCGACTGCTGAATATTTTATCAAAGCAGCTGCACCAGTGCTTAATGCTTCAGTATGCCACAGGTACACAGCTGGAGGGCTAGTCTGCATTCTGGTTTTTGTTCAAACCAGTTACCTTAGTTTTAGTTAACTTTTAAAAGTCTTTAGGATACATTTGCAGCCTGCAGCTGTTGCTGCGGCTTATACAAATGTCAGATCAAGATATGATTGAGCCAATTAAATAATTAAGAGCTGAAGTTGGCACAAAATCCTGAAACGGATTGGTTGTCGTCCACCCCTGTGCTATGCTGAGACTACAGCACTCAGCCTAGGAACAGAAATGAATTCTGTGTTAAAACATTGTCAACTGGTGTGTAAAATGAAACGGTATCAATCTGTATTTTGGTATATTACAGGCATTTGGCAGACGCTCTTATCCAGAGCGACGTACAACAAAGTGTATAACTGTAACCAAGTGTGTTGAAAACCCTAGAGGGAAGTACAGTTGCAAGTGCAGGGAGCGACCACGTAGTTTAACTTGGACCCTGTAGTTTAATCTGTTGAACACAAAAAAAAGCAGCAACAAAGCAGTCTATGCAAATAATACAAGCAATAATTAAACAAGTAGGCACAAGTGCAATAACTAAAACTAAAATAAACAGCTTACCTAGCTATATACCTAAGCCTACATGGCTAATTAGGCTACATGGAGGTGGGGAGAGGTGTAACCTGAAGAGGTGAGTCTTCAGTCGTCGCTTGAAGGTGATCAGGGTCTCGGCTGTTCTGACCTCCATGGGAAGGTCATTCCACCATCGTGGAGCCAGAACAGACAGGAGACATGACCGGGAAGCGCAAGTGCGAAGAGTGAGGTGCCAGGTGTCCTGAGGTAGCAGAACGGAGGGGTCTGGCTGGCATGTAGGGTTTGAAGATCTTATGGGGGTATGCTGGGGCTGATACTTGGTGATATTCTACCAGCTGATGCAACCTAGAAGGAGCGACCAGAGAAGTAGGACTCAATCCAGTCAAGGGCTGTGCCGCAGATCCCTGTTGCTGCCAGGGAGGACAGGAGGATGTCAATAGTGTCGAAAGCAGCTGAGAGATCTAGCAGAATCAGGACAGAGAAGAGGGAGGCTGTTTGTGCGGCATGAAGTGACTCACTGATAGAGAGGAGTGCAGTCTCTGTCGAGTGGCCAGGCCTGAAGCCGGACTGGTGGGGCTCGAGCAGGTTATTCTGTGAGAAGAAAGCAGAGAGTTGGTTAGATGCAGCTCGTTCAAGCGTTTTGGATAAAAAAGGAAGGAGAGATACTGGGCAGTAGTTCTGGATGACGGAGAGGTCTAGTGTGGGCTTCTTCAGCAGTGGGGTGATGTGGGCCCTCTTAAAAGATGAGGGGAATCATCCAGAAGACAAAGAGTTCACGAGGGAGGTGACAAATGGGAGGATATTTTGTGTGATTGCCTGGAGGAGAGATGAGGGGATAGGGTCAAGAGCACAGGTGGTAGGGCGGTGGGAGAGCAGGAGCTGGGAAACATCAGAGTCTGTGAGGGGAGAGAATGTGGAGAAAACAGGGGGAGGGCACAGAGGTCGCAAAGGAGCCGCGGGTGTCTGCAATCTTCTCATCGAAGAAAACTGCGAAGTCATCTGCAGCGAAGGAGGACTGAGGTAGGGGAGGAGGCATGCTGAGGAGAAAATAGAGAACAGTTGACGAGGGTTAGTAATGGAGTTATGAATTTTAGTTTGATAGAAATTTGCCTTGGCTGCAGTGACAGCAGAAGAAAACGCCGTCAGGAGAGACTGATGGGATGAAAGGTCGTCGTGGGGGGCTACGTCACTGGAAGCGCCTTCTGAGGGGGAGAGTGCAGACTGGTATGGGGTGCTGGCACATAAACTGAGAGGGAGTGACGCTAGCGTAGCTCCGAGTGCACCTAATTAACAGTTGAATAACCTGATTCAGAACGCGCTGATTACACTAATTCAGTCGAGGTACCTACTAATAATCGCAATGAGACCAAGTAGCCAATCTACCAATTCTAAGCACCGGATAGTAATAGATAGATACCTAACACAAGGAAAAGTCAAATCTAATGCAGTACGCAATTAGCAATGAGAACCAGATACTTAATCAACTCAAGTGGGACGGATTTCAGCAGCTCTACGCACCTGGTCGAAATATACATTTACTGCTGGTGCTGATGTACAACCAGAGTACCTGGCCATTTTTAGCAGTCTTCACATCCCTGGTGAAATGTAAGGTACTGTGTGTATGTACTGGTGTGGTCGTTACAGTGGATGGATTTCCTGCTGTTGGCTATGGACACAGTCAGGCGGCCGGGCTCTTAACTGTTATTGTACAATTCACTGCTGTGGAGTTTCTATTTCTGCCCCGAGGAGCTGTTTCTCATCCTATAAAAACCTTCTCTAGTGACCTGTTGGGGGGAAAATCTTGAACGGATCATTTTTCCAGCCGTTGGTGCTCACTAACCTCCTTTTAAGCCACACAGCACACGTCCTCATACGCACCCTTTGCTTATTGTTTAATTAAATATCAATTTAGGCACAGTCCTTGTGATATTTCTGTTCCTGTTTTCAGAAGAAACTTTGCTTGAGTTTCCACAACTTGTTTTTTTTTAATTATTTTTTTATTTCCTCTGTCGGGTTCATTTAATGCTTTGTATACATGCTAAGTGCAGTATTAATGGTCTGGTCGTCTTAGTGTGGGCGTTTAATACTGCATATCATGTCACACCCACAGAATGCTAAATCACATTTGTTGGGGCCTTGATACTTTGCGATAGCAAAATTAATGTTACCTTGGCTGAACAACAAAGTGAACTCCCCTAAGAAGGTCCCCTAAGAATGAAACTTGATGCTGCTTCTAGGAGTGGATAAAATCTTGCCCAATGTCAGTTAAATCCGTTTTTAGTCTAATTGATTGTGCCGGTTGTGCTGAATAGTTAGCACAGTATTACACTGCATACACTGCAGCAGAGATGGGGCCTGTTGAGATTCAGCTGTGTGAGTAAGTGCTGCTACAGATTTCCACTATGAAACACAATGCAAAAATGAGGAATATAGGCACAGGCAAACAATGCATTTGAAAGAATGCCTGCAAAATGTTTTGACAATTCTTTCCTAAGAATAATATTGACAGGCCTGATGGATTTTAGTTGGCTAGCTACAGTAGCTTGACAATACAAAGTGTTGTTCATCAACAGACTAGCTCTCTATTCCATTATTGTGTACAAACACGCGGACTCAAACAAGTACGAATGCATGCCAAAATGTACATAACTAATTTGTTTGGGTGTTGGGCCTCAGGCTCCTTCCACTAAGACAATATTATTTGTTGAGCTTTTAAAGCTAGCTTAGTGTATATTCAGAACTGGTTAGATGTACAGACAAAGCTACTGTAGGTAAACTATGTTGTTCGCACGCTAGCTCTGAGATTAATATTAGGTTTGTGGCTGTCTGCATTGTGTATTTTTTTTTCTCTGGGGACATTCTTACATTATCAATTTAATGTAGACAAGGTTGTCTGTTTCAGGCTAGAGATATTGAATATATTTTGTGTTCGTTGTACATTTTTGACTGAAAATGCAAAACCGTTGGTATGGAAACCTTATCAAGCATGGTGACATGGCGTGGGAACAAAGACAGGGAAGCTGCAGTGGTGGCCAGATAAATGAGATCCATTAATAATAAAAATAAAAAAGCAAACTCCTGATTCAACCCAGCAGTGTGGTTTCTATCACCTATTATCCTCCAGTAATGAGATGTTTCCTGATGAAGAATCTCACCCTTTCGATTGATTCGCTCGCTGTGGTTCCTATCTCTCCGAGCCCCCACTTGGTCCTGAAGAAACTCTCTGAAAAGTCACCAAGTTAATATCAGGGACAGGAAAGACACGCAGAGAAAGATCGGGGAATCAAGAAAAGAGTTTATGGGACTTTTATGAGCATTACTTTATTGATTAAAGTCAAAAGGTAGCTCCAAATTGTTTTGGGATAGCAGCGTAGATGAGATTCTGAATGTTGGTGGGACCTGAGACCCCAAGTAAGGCATTTGAGAATAAGATACTTCTCTCACTCTCTCTCTCTCTCCCTCTGACACTCTCTCTGTCTCTTTCTCACTCTCTCACTCTGACACTCTCTCTGTCTCTCTCTCTCTGTGCTGAATTCTGGCAGTGACACCTGTGAACCATGTCTCCCCCTATCCCTTGCTTGGTTATTTCAGATTGATGTTCCTGGTCAGATTAATAAACAGAAGGCTGAATATGTACCACTGGACAGACGCCCATTAAATTAATAACCCACACAGCTGAGCGCTGTAGTCGGTTAAGTTACACAGAATGACGTGACATTAACACGGAGTCGCCGATGGACACAGGTACACGCAAGGAAATATTAAAAACACGGCGATTCGGGCAGTACACAGAAACACAAAGCAGGCGATTAAACAGACGCTGCTTATGTCGTTTATATGCTTGTAATGCAATTTTGCCGCAGCTGTAAGTTGAATTACGCAGAACAGGGATCTGGGCCCGCATAGATAAGAGCAGCTGGGTGTTCGCGCCAGAGGGGCCGATCGTTCTCTTCACACCGCCAGAGCAGAGAGGAGCTTCATTCCGCGAACCCGTGAATCTGAGGGCCCGCTTGCTCTCGGAAGGCAGCCCACCACACGTTCCGAACTCTTAAAACTGTAAAGAATTCCCTTGGAGAATATATGTGTATTTTTAAGGTGAGCTGTCTGGGTGCGATTGCTCCCGGCTGTTCTGCCATTAAGAGGCACTGCCAGCTGGAAACGTATGTTTGGGGATTTGGCACTGATTTCGTTGCTACCGATGGAGAAGGGGGGGAACAAACTGCCTCTGGCTGTTTCCATATCGCTTTGACTTCAGGTGCTCACTCAATATTTCAGCATGGGACCTGCAGGGACTTCTGTGTGGTACATCCTGTTAAGGCACTGTTGTGTGGCGCTTAAGAAGGACATGTGTGGATGGGCCCCATGGTCTGGTATCTGTTAAGGCTCTGCTCCAGTGTGTGGATGGGCCCCATGGTCTGGTATCTATTAAGGCACTGCTCCAGTGTGTGGATGGGCCCCATGGTCTGGTATCTGTTAAGACTCTGTTCCAGTGTGTGGATGAGCCCCATGGTCTGGTACCTGCTAAGGCTCTGTTCCAGTGTGTGGATGGGCCCCATGGTCTGGTATCTGTTAAGGCTCTGTTCCAGTGTGTGGATGGGCCCCATGGTCTGGTATCTGTTAAGGCTCTGTTCCAGTGTGTGGATGGGCCCCATGGTCTGGTATCTGTTAAGGTCCTGTTCCAGTGTGTGGATGGACCCCATGGTTTGGTATCTGTTAAGGCTCTGTTCCAGTATGTGGATGGGCCCCATGGTCTGGTATCTGTTAAGGTCCTGTTCCAGTGTGTGGATAGGACCCATGGTCTGGTATCTGTTAAGGCTCTGCCCCAGGGGTACAACTGGCTCTAGTGTCACCCAGAGACAGGAGGTTTTCAGCACCAGTGCCCCCTGCTGGTCAATCAGCCTCAAGTTGGCCAGTGGAGCTTCATATCTGTGAGCCGGACATTAGAACTGCGTAAGATCTGACGTAAGAAGCAGAGGTTGACACTGCGTGCTTCAGAAGAGAGCGTGTGCTGGCGAATCTGTTACCCTGAATCCAGAGTCAACAAGCTCTGCTGCCCACTCCTTTCCTCTGAGCCTGCCTGTCTTCTCTTATCACTGGCATTGCAGACTTTTGAACTCTGAATGGAGGGGAAAAAAAGGCTTTGAAAGCAGGATATAAGCCTGCTGCAAGCTGCTTCATCGTAACACCATGAAGACCGGCTCTCACAGCAGCAAAATGTGATCAATTTCACTCTTCTTTGACCCCGTTGAACAGGCGAAGCATGTTCCCATTGCCGGGCTTTCTCCGTGTCACACAAATCCAGGTTTTTTATCGCCGGGGAGCACGGTGTCTTCTCCGGTGTGAAGGTCCGCTGCTGCCTCTCGACACAATCCGCCCATCAGGCGGTCAGGCACATTGGGCCTCAGCGCTATAAATATGCACTTCTGTGCCGTTTGGCAAATTCGCATACAATGAGTATCCCGCAGTCTACGATGAATCATCTCCCCCCCCCCCCCCCCCAGATCAGAAGAGATGTACTGCCTGAAAACAAACTGGGTCATTCCATATGAAATGACAGTGTTGCAGACTGCAGAAACACAAGGAAAGATTTCAACCATTACCACTCCTCACCCCCCCCCAAATATGAATTTAAAAAAAAATTTGAATCAAAACGTGTGAAGTTGATTGGTTCCTGACTTCACTGGGAGTAACCCAACATTGCTGTAGAATGCTTTACTCCCCAGGTTCAGTTTCCATACAGTGGAAGGGCCTGAAGGTGATTGTTTGAAAATGGTGCAGAGCCATAGGGAAACTTACTGTCATCGAATACACTCTTAACGTTCATGTTCAAAAGGTCATTAAAGGTTAAGATCCTGCCCGTAGCCAGCTCTATTCTGTGCGTAGCATATCCATTATGCAGCACATAGCCACGCTAGTCCTGTTCCAGTGAATATCCCCCCCACCACCAATGAAAGTGCTTCTAATGCTATGACCCCTCCCCCAGCCTGTTCCAGGAAATGAGACAATTGCAGTCCTGTGACGTGTGGTTCTGCATCCACTTTGGCCCAATGGTTATCGCACTGCACTGCGTGCACTCTGACCCCCCCCCCCCATCTTGATACTGAACATCTTGCAGATTTTAGATGTCCTTATCCCGAGTGACTTATTCAAATTTAGATTTTTTACATACAGTACATTTTAAATGGCTGGCTAATTAGTGAAGCCGTTCAGGTTAAGTGCCTTGCCCAAGGGTGCTATTGCAGGACCCTCCTTGGAATCGTACCTGCAGCCTTAGAATTGTAAACCCGCAATTGTGTCACACTGCCACCCTCATCATAACGCTTGTGACACCCAGTGAAGTGTTTGTTGTGCTCACAGCAGTATTGCTTCTTACTACGTCCCGAATTACCTACTTCTGCGGGAGCATTTCGGGAAACTCGGGGGACCCCATTACATGCAGCTCGCGTCTCCGCTGCGGAAGCGACTTCAGGACGGGTCGGTCGTGCGTGAGACAAGCGCGGGGGACGCTGCGTCAGCCTCCGCGCTAATGAAACCGAACACTGTGATCAACACCGTGCAATCAGGCCAGCCTTCCATCATACAAATACTGCCAGATATTAGCCCTTATAATAAACAGTCATCAGCATTAGTCATTCATTTTTATTCCCTAGAAATTTGTTAGAAATTAAACTTTTTATAATAGCAATGCACCATTAATTTGGTAATGCCCTGTTTACCCAGGAAGACTTGCATAGGAAGAATTTCACACCTGGTACATTTGAGTTCATAGAGCTGTAGAGCCTTATTTGTACTGCAGAGTGAGGGGAAGTAGATTTCTCAAAGGTGCAAATCCCCCCCCCCCCCTTCTCTCTTGCCAGCAACACACTGAACTCAGAGTGATCTTCATTCCCAGTCTATTGTATGTCGCTGTACGTGGCCTAGTGTGTGGATCGTCACAGTGAAACAGATGTCACACTTTTATCTGGTGGGATTATCAAGAGTGACAATGCATTAATTACATTCCCAGCTCATCGTTTACTGTGTTCATTCACTGAACAGGTTTGGCTATACATTTGGTCAAGGACTGTACCGCATTGCATTTGGCATTCCGTGGTATAAGCGCACCGGCTAGCACAAGATTCAAATCGATGAGCTTCACTTAGCTTTTTCATTAAATTATCTCGCTGAAAGAACCTCCAAGGCCCTCGCCACGCGAAGTAATAATATTTAAGGTGCCTATTAAATGTCAGCACTTCATTAGGGCTTTAATATGCTAATTTATATTAGCTTTGGGAAGCCCAACCGAGGCTCGCAACACGGATCCTGACAGAATTAAGACTGTGTCCTGCAAGTTCAATCTCAAAGGTATACGAGTAAAGTAAGAAATTTACAAGATACTGTATTACAATTTCATTAGGTTAACTAAAACATGGTGATTTAATCCTTTTTAACATCTCTCTGTTCTCCACCAGTGTGGCATGCCCATTGTTCATTGTAGGCCTGTCTCATGACTGCAGTGTCAAAGTTTGGAGGTCACACACTAGCATGCTTGTCCTCCATGCATGAACCCAGCAGCAGCCCCATGCATGGCAAAGTTATTGCATTGAAGGGTGCCGCAAGAATGCAAGTACATTACCTTTATTTGGCACATACTACACATCACTTTGGATAAAAACAAGTCCATAACAAAAGTCATTGGAATAAATGCAAACACAGGTTAGAAAATACAAATCTCTCAAAGTAACAGCTATCCACAGCCATGAACATCTAGCCAAAACAGACTTAGAAATATCTCCCGAAATATTTATTGAACTTTCTCGCCATTCATTGGAGACATGGTAATGGTAATGGAGATGGTAATTCTGCGCGTTTCACCTGAAATACATCATTCAAGCTTGATGCTTCTACCTAAAGTCTGTTGCATTTTTTTTTACACTTATAAGTAGTCATCACCTACTTGATGTACTTCGGGGGTGGTTAAGTGACCTTGGCTACACCTCGGCTACATCACCACCCCTGTCGTACATTATTTTCCAGTAATGGGACAGCCCGGAGTGGTTTATTCCTTACATATGTATTGGAACAATTCTAAAGTAAATGAAAGCTGTGTGAAAGCCTGTATTTGTTGCATATCCTGGACCTGCAGTAACTGCATGAAGCCTCCATCCCAGTTCACTTGACTTTGCTTGATTTAGAAGTCTCCTGTGCACTTAGTTACCTTGCGTTTATTAAAAAAACAACAAAAAAAACAACAAACATTACTTACCCATGGGTTGTTCGAAGATCCAAACGGCTGGCCTGTCTCATTGACAGCAGCCATCATAACCCAGGTGAAACTATAGGTTCAGCTTTGTTACATAATCTTATTTTTAGACTTGATTGCCAAATTATGAGTATCCGTTACCCTTAAGTAGAATAAATTAATTAGTCAACCTCGTGTGCAGTTGACCACTCTGTTTTCAGTTTTCGCAACACCATAAACTCTCTTGCCCGCAGTTACCGTCTCATGTCACAGAATTTTAAACTCGGCGATTGGATGTTTCATGTCGAAGTGCACCATGGGAGTAGTAGTTAACAGAGCAATAGGTGAAACTCACAACTGCAGCATGTTACATGTTACAGCTAATCTAGTGCTGATTATCTTTGTGTGTGGGCGTGCGTGTGTCCAAAGCTGTCAAATTAAAGCCTTGTACATCCATGTTAAGCAGCATGTACATTGACCATAGCAGTAATGAAAAGCGCAAAGTGCAAGTTTTGAAATACGGTGTATTACACAAAGCAGTAACTGGCCTTATTTGGATATATTTAAATATGCGCATTCTATAAGTGAGGTCAAGCTAATCACATACTCTTGGCATCACAAACATTGTAAGAAGGCACAATGCTTTATTTTTGTAGATTCTCTATAAGGTGACTGAAAGAGACTTGTAAGTCAGGCCCCTTCACCAATTGGCACTCGAAATCAAGGATTCCTGTCACTACAACTACACTTAATGTAGCCACATGCTACATTAAGCTGCACATTTTGCATTTTTAGTTGATTTTAGGTTTTAAGATTTGAATTTCAGCACATTGCCTTTATTGGTGAAGTGGTGTATGCTTATGAAAACACTGTATGACTGTGGTTGTCATACACAACCATACTACTGATAAGAGTAGTGAAAGTTGCTTACAGTAACTTGTGGCACCAATTACAAAAAAAATAATATGCATTTTAAACAGAAATGGATTGTGCTCATACAAAAGGGCTGACATGACCGTGCTGCCCAGGATATAACGTTTTATTTCACATCCAATTAACAGGTTATGGATTGCCACTTGCTATTTATTCCTCTGTAATACCATATTGCGTTACAGTATGAACAGTTGGCACAATATAACCTTTACAGTATGAACAATTACTATAATTTAGACTTTATAACTAGAATATCTGTATGATATTCATTAAACCAATGCATTTATACAAATCTTATACACAAGAAATATAAAAAGTAGGCTAAATGTGTCTGGGCAGATTTTTACACCAAACAAGCAGGCTGAGGTACCTGCAGTGGCAATGAGACACAGAAGGGAATGCCCATCTCCCTACCCAGGGTGAGCACCTGCATGTCTTCTGCCCATCTCCCTACCCAGGGTGAGCAGCTGCATGTCTTCTGCCCATCTCCCTACCCAGGGTGAGCAGCTGCACGTCTTCTGTCCATCTCCCTACCCAGGGTGAGCACCTGCATGTCTTCTGCCCATCTCCCTACCCAGGGTGAGCAGCTGCACGTCTTCTGCCCATCTCCCTACCCAGGGTGAGCACCTGCACATCTTCTGCCCATCTCCCTACCCAGGGTGAGCACCTGCACGTCTTCTGCCCATCTCCCTACCCAGGGTGAGCAGCTGCACGTCTTCTGCCCATCTCCCTACCCAGGGTGAGCAGCTGCACGTCTTCTGTCCATCTCCCTACCCAGGGTGAGCAGCTGCACGTCTTCTGTCCATCTCCCTACCCAGGGTGAGCAGCTGCACGTCTTCTGCCCATCCCCCTACCCAGGGTCAGCAGCTGCACATCTTCTGCCCATCTCCCTACCCAGGGTCAGCAGCTGCACATCTTCTGCCCATCTCCCTACCCAGGGTGAGCAGCTGCACCTCTTCTGCCCATCTCCCTACCCAGGGTGAGCACCTGCATGTCTTCTGCCAATCTCCCTACCCAGGGTGAGCAGCTGCACGTCTTCTGCCCATCTCCCTACCCACCTGCATGTTTTCTTCAGAGGATCTGACAGGTTTCTGGATGAAAGCCTGCAGCCTGCTTTAAGTGCATAGTTGTGCCGTGAGGTCCCAGCAGACCTGAAATAACCCTTCAGCATGGCGGAACGCTTTCAGTGAGGCTGGTAAATAAGTTTAGCAGAATGTGTCCAGTATGACTGATCTATTACTCTTCAGCGTAATGGCAGGGTGTGTTCAGTAAGGCTGCTGAATACCTCCTCAGTGGGGCAGAACATGTTCAGTAAGGCTGCTAAGTAACTCCTCAGTGTGGCAGGGTGTGTTCAGTAAGGCTGCTAAATAACTCCTCAGTGTGGCAGGGTGTGTTCAGTAAGGCTGGTAACTCCTCAGTGTGGCAGGGTGTGTTCAGTAAGGCTGGTAACTCCTCAGTGTGGCAGGGTGTGTTCAGTAAGGCTGGTAACTCCTCAGTGTGGCAGGGTGTGTTCAGTAAGGCTGGTAAGGAACTCTTCAGCATGGCAGGGTGTGTTCAGTAGGGCTGGTAACTCCTCAGCGTGGCAGGGTGTGTTCAGTAAGGCTGGTAACTCCTCAGTGTGGTAGGGTGTGTTCAGTAAGGCTGGTAAATAACTCCTCAGTGTGGCAGGGTGTGTTCAGTAAGGCCGGTAACTCCTCAGTGTGGCAGGGTGTGTTCAGTAAGGCTGGTAACTCCTCAGTGTGGCAGGGTGTGTTCAGTAAGGCTGGTAAGGAACTCTTCAGCGTGGCAGGGTGTGTTCAGTAAGGCTGGTAACTCCTCAGTGTGGTAGGGTGTGTTCAGTAAGGCTGGTAACTCCTCAGCGTGGCAGGGTGTGTTCAGTAAGGCTGCTAAATAACTCCTCAGTGTGGCAGGGTGTGTTCAGTAAGGCTGCTGAATAACTCCTCAGTGGGGCAGAACATGTTCAGTAAGGCTGCTAAGTAACTCCTCAGTGTGGCAGGGTGTGTTCAGTAAGGCTGGTAACTCCTCAGTGTGGCAGGGTGTGTTCAGTAAGGCTGGTAACTCCTCAGCGTGGCAGGGTGTGTTCAGTAAGGCTGCTAAATAACTCCTCAGTGTGGCAGGGTGTGTTCAGTAAGGCTGCTAAGGAACTCTTCAGTGTGGCAGGGTGTGTTCAGTAAGGCTGGTAACTCCTCAGTGTGGCAGGGTGTGTTCAGTAAGGCTGGTAACTCCTCAGCGTGGCAGGGTGTGTTCAGTAAGGCTGGTAACTCCTCAGCGTGGCAGGGTGTGTTCAGTAAGGCTGGTAACTCCTCAGCGTGGCAGGGTGTGTTCAGTAAGGCTGGTAACTCCTCAGAGTGGCAGGGTGTGTTCAGTAAGGCTGGTAACTCCTCAGTGTGGTAGGGTGTGTTCAGTAAGGCTGGTAACTCCTCAGCGTGGCAGGGTGTGTTCAGTAAGGCTGGTAACTCCTCAGTGTGGTAGGCTGTGTTCAGTAAGGCTGGTAACTCCTCAGCGTGGCAGGGTGTGTTCAGTAAGGCTGCTAAATAACTCCTCAGTGTGGCAGGGTGTGTTCAGTAAGGCTGGTAACTCCTCAGTGTGGCAGGGTGTGTTCAGTAAGGCTGGTAACTCCTCAGTGCGGCAGGGCGTGTTCAGTAATGCCTTCCTCTCCGCTTGTATAGTTGGCTGGGCTCTGGTGTCAGTAAATTTCACCTCCTTCTGACTTGGCTGAATTTCTCATCAATAATTTTAGAGAGCTGCTATTTGAAGACTCTGCTGCCGCAGCAAAAAAAAAAAAATCCTTTAGCCTGGGGGGCAGCCTTTAATTTACCGCTTAGTGTTTGACATTAACCGCTTTGGAGAAATTTTATATCAGATATCAGATTGTGTGGGTTCAATCACTCTTTCTGTTCCACGCAAGGGCTAAGCTCCAAGATGGCTGCTGTGACGTAAGCACTATATGTGCATGGAGTCTCATTGTGCTCAGTTAACACAAGACTGTCAATATCAACATGTGCATGCGTGCGTACAGGTGCGAACGCACGTTTTACATGTTCCTGTTAACGTCTGTACGTGAGGGCATTCTTGTCTGTGTCTTTTGCACGTCAGCGGTCTGTGTGGAAATGCAGGTAAAAGAGCGATGTGTCAGTGTGCATGTAAGCATGGGGGGGGGGGTGATGGTGTAAGCGCAGTTCAGGCCATGAGAGTTTTTTGTATTCAGTCTGCCCAGTGGATTCAGCGCTGCAGTCCTCGTGGGTTATTTACGGGATCTTTGAGCTCCGTACGGGACACCTGACCCGAAAAAGGGCCGTTCACAAGGCAACAGCTCAAGGACGGCTCAGAGAAAAGCGCTGCCAGGAGAGCATCAGTTACTATGGAAGGACGAGGTGAGAGAGGCGGTAACTTAAAAACCAATCAGGGTCCTTCCTCTGTAGACCCGGACGGGTTCGACGGCGCGTCGGCCCATCGCCGAAATTCAAACGCGGCCGGGGCTGTCGTAGCCGACGACGAAATTCAGCAAGTCGGTGACCGAATTCGGCTGGATCTAATCCCCCTGGCGTTAGGATCTGAAGAGTAGCGAGATTTGCTGAAACGCCGTTTTTTTATGCTAATGCGTCAGGATAATGCAAACGACCTTCTCATGCACCCGGCCCCAAAAGAGAGGGGCAGGGCCCCGGGGCCACGGCTGGAGAGGTTTCCGGAATAAAAGGGAGCTCTTCGTCCAGTGCTCCGCCTCCACGCTCCCCGCTGTCCTCCCGGCGTCTCCGTCTGAAACTCCGGAGGAAGTGCTGCAGTATCTCACCACAGAGGCCAGCTTTAGAGCGCTCATTTCCTGGACGATGACAGCGAAAGGTGTGTGGGGGCATCCAGTGTAAAAGTCTACGTTCGCAGACACTGCTGAGGCGCCAATAAAGAGTTGATTCTGAAGCTCTGTATCACACAAATCTAAGAAGAAAATTTTTTAAGAAAGCACTAGCACTACACTTTCAGGAAAAAAGAATGAAAAAATGCCTATACCTTATAGGTAAATAAAACTGTACCCCTAGCTAGCAAAACCTAATTAATCTGTACTTTTTTTTTTTTTTTTTTTTTTTTTTTTGCTTGTATACAGTACTTATTAACAGCCAAATAGAACATCGTGGACTTTCAGGGTACATTTGGCAAATTTGCTCCCTAAAGAACAAAATGTACCTCCACTCTGGCTTTTTTACTGAGTGTTTTTAAAATGTGCAGTGCCATCAAAGATTTGCACCCTTACTGATTTCCTTTTGTTATTGCATATTTGTCCAACTGAATGGTTTCAGATCTTCAGACAAAATGTAATATCAGACAAAGAGAGTGTAAACAAAACACATTTTTACAATTATTTCATTTCTTCAGTGAAAAATGTTATCAAACACCCATATCACCCATGTTAAAATTCATTGCTCCCTTAAACTTAATAGTTGCGCCACCTTTAGCAGTAATAACCTGCTGCATAACACAATTATGCTTCAACTACAGCTTCAGTTCATAGACAGATGACCAGAAATTCTCCTGAAGAATATTCTGGTACTGAGCAGAATTCATGGTTCCTTCAATAATGGAAAAAAAACCATCCAGGTCCTGACTTAGCAAAGCATCCCCACACCATCACACTACTACCACGTTTGACTTTTGATATGAAGTTCGTATTGTGAAATGCTGTATTTGCTGTACTGCAGACACTGGGACCTGTGTCATTCCACTTTTGACTCATCTTTCCATAGAACATTATCCCAAAAGGTCTTGGGGATCATCCAGGTGCTTTTTAGCAAATGTCTAATATTAATATAAATATTACATTTTTTTCTTTTGTCTAAATATCTGAAACAGTTCAGTGTGACATATGCAATAATAAATGAAATTGGGAAGGGAGCAAATAATTTTTCGCAGCACTATTTCACTGTGCAATGAAACAAGATGGCAGTAGCATGTCAATCATTTGAGCACACACTGAAACCATGCCTTCAAAGGTCAGTATGACTGACACAAGGCTGTTGTCATGTTTGCTCAGATAATAAATTAGTTTAAGTAGAGCCGTGCCCTTTATTTGTACCCAGAATTGAGAGCTTCGGCTGCAGCGGGGAATGCTGTGTCTCTGCTCGGGAGCTGATACGGTGGAGGTTTATGGTGGAGGTTTTAGCTGTGTGGAGAACGCTCTGTCATTGACCCCCTGCATCGCTGGGAGAGCTCCAGGCTATGCTGTGGCTGGCCCTGAGGGTCGGGGACCACTTCTGTCCACGAGTCCGGAGACATTACTTACAGTTCCTTTGGAGCTTGCATCTCCCGCTGGCCACACACAGTCCCGCTGGCTTAGATCGGGATCACGGCTTGAGACTAAGCCACAGGCACTAACCCAAACTTTCAAAGGCCCAAAGCATGTCTCTGTGGAGTACGAGCCTCTCAGCAGAGTCCCGGTACCATTCTGGGGTAAATACAGAGGGCCAGACACTTTAGTGAGCTGGAAACCCCCCAACTGACCTGTCACCTGTACCTACGCGTGCAAGCAAAGCTCTTTCTGTACTGTGGAAGCCATTTTGTTTTTCATGATGTAGCTTTAACCTCAACGTATTGACTTGTTCCTGTTGAATTTGAAGGCATGTTTTAAACTTCAAGAGCAGGACAAAATCTTTTCAAGCGAAAGTGGGGGGGGGGGGGGGAGGTAGGCAGGCAGGCCAGTAGAAGAGGTTTTTCTAGTCTTTCTTACATTTTTGTTATCCTCAGTCTTATGTTTTTGAACCTTTGGAAAATTACATGAAGGGTCTGTGCTAACAAAATTGTGCGTGCGTGCATCCGTGAGAGCGTGCGTGAGTGTGAAAAACTCAGCAGAATGCATCCTGTTTTCCCGAAGACTAAGGTTTTGCTAAGTGTGAAAGTTTTCAAGTGGGGGGAAAACAATATGAAAGGCCTGTTCACAGCTGTGTCAGACTGTTTCTGTCACATTAAAAGCTAACAATCCGTTCTGATTCACATGTCGCCACCTTGGCAGGAAGCCTGCTGAGATGTGGGGCGGCTATAATGACTTGCGTCACTGAAACATTTGTCATTTCTTAACGGCGTATTAATGCCTATAGAAAGACAACAGCAAGAAATGAATGTTGCCACAAATAGGATGGATAAATTGCCCGAGGAAAGGTCAATGTGGAATAAATATACCCTGCTCGGTGCGAACATAATGTCTAAATTTTACTTTGTGATTCAGTTTTGCTCTAAATAACGTTCTCTTTAGAACTTTCCTAAGCTATCGTACTTTGTTCGTTCAGTTACGTACTTATTATATCAAGTGTACTGATGCCTTCATAGAGGAACAGCACACGGACATCTCTTGCTAGACGCGTCCTAAATTATAATCGGCAACAGATTTTTCCTAGTTAAACTTATCAAAACTTTATTTGGTCTGGAAGGTCAGCTGTTTCCCCAGCTAGTGCCTCCTGAAGTTTAATGAGACCTCTGTGGGCAGGTCATACAAAGGACCCGAGCAGCCAATCAACTGCTGGAGAGGAGATTAGGCAACCAGAGTATGAAAGTGTGGGGAAATTGGACCTGACACCAGGGTTATATGCAGTGAGACATCTAAAGACCACAGTGAGTCAGGATCTTAGTTCAACATCTGATTCATGTGTTAGAACATATCAAAAAAGTACATCCAGTACATTTCCTTTCTCGATGTGGTAAAGTGGGTACTGCTAGGTGCAGTCCTTCCTACTGAGAATAAAAACCATACTATTGGTAGACTGCTGCTGATTGTGAATTGTTGTATTTAAGGATAAATGCAAAGGGATTAAGAAAAAGAGACTTTAAAAACACAACTCACTCAATATTCAAAGGAAGACGTTTTACAAAACATCCAAGACATTTATTTATTTATTTATTTAGTCAGTAAATTTTATTTAGTTGGTAATTTGGTTGGTTGGTCTGTTGTGTGTGCCACTTTCCCAGTACTGCTTCATTTTGTGGATGACACTCTGCCAGCATGAATTGCATTCGCACAAGACATCTTTCGCCAGCAGGCTTGCGTCTAAGAAAGCAATCCCGGAGTGTCTGGCAGAGATGTTAATTTAAGAAGTTCCCTTGATTATTTTTATTTATTTTTTAATCCATATTTGCCCTTGTATTGGAGCAGTGTTTTCTTGTGATTGCATTGATGATCTATCCTCTATCATTTCTATTTCCAATGACTTTCAAAACAGAACAAAATAACCTTCTCTTGCAGTGGCTAGTGCATACAGATAGGTAGTGTGGCAGCCCTCTGGATTACTGTGAACACTATTGAGATGAGGGAGAATACAACTGGCCATTCAGGTCTTACCCTTAAAAAGGTACCCTAAACTCAGGATCATGGGTGTCATCTGTACCCTAAAGTAAGGATCATGGGTGTCATCTGTACCCTAAAATAAGGATCATGTGCGTCATCTGTACCCTAAAGTAAGGGTTATGGTCCCTGGTTGCCAGAGAACTGTTGGACCCCCATCTAAGCCCTGCCCATGTTTCCCCTGCTTAGCGTTGTTCTGTGGTGCTTTCCTGTTCCTCTTGTGTCTGGTTGTTTCACTTGTTCCCTTGTTAGTTTTGCTAGTTTTTATTAGTTGATTAGGTTTCCTCACCAGTGTGTCATTAGTCTTTAGACTCAGCTGATTGTTCTCTGTATTTAAGTTTGCTGTGTTTGTGCAGTCTTTGCTTGGTTTTTGTTGCCTTACCACGTGTCCTCAACCTGATTTCTAGCCTAATTTATTATTTCTTCTGTTAGCTCTTCTCTTGCGGTTTCCCTGTATTATTTGTTTTCTTACTGTGGTAGTATTCAGTGTTTAGTACTTTGTGTTCCCTCCTGTTTGTTACCTTGGTTCTTTTGATTAAACCGGGGATAAACAAGCAGAACACTTTTAATGTGTTTCTCTGCACCTTGTTCCACGGACTGACACACATGCGTCATCTGTACCTTAAACTAAAGGTCATGTGCATCACCTGGTCTCATCAACTACTAGCCTTGGCTGTGCATGGCTCAGGTGAGACTGGTACTGGAGTATCCCCAGTCTGCAAAGGGGTTTGGCAAATCCCAGCCTGCAAACAGGACAAGCAGCTTTTAATCACCTGGCCCACAGGATCCCTGTCTGCAGGCTTTTTAATGCTGTTAAATACTTAGCAAGCTTGTTTATTGGCCCACTTTTCTTGTGACAGCTGTTTGGTTTAACTTGTAAGAGAGCAAGCTAAAATACATACCAAACTGAAAAGTTAGATTATTGTTAACTAGCTAATGCACTGTTTAGCTAGTTCGAGTAAAACTTGGCTTAAGTTGAAAATGAATTGTAATGGACTGAATCAACACCTCTGTCATTCAGTAAAATTGACTACAAATTTTGAGCCAGGATTTGAAAAAATGCAAAAAAAAATGTAACATTTTATAAAAGGAATGCAACCAATTGTCAGTTTGATATAGCACTTCCGGTTGTTAACTGCATATGGCATTGGCTTTACTTGTGTATAACTTTAAAATATTTTGGGAAGTAATGGGAGGGGGGTGAGGTCATGGGCAGAAATTTAATGGATTAAGGAGAGTGTCCAAGGGCCAGTATTGAGCCATCAGCACTTTCTGCACAGTACTGAATCCAATATCATACTCACTAAATGTGCGCTAAAAATATCCCTCTTGTGTGGGTCTGTGTCGATAATCAAATAGCTGCTTATGCCGCAGTCACACATTCTGGCCAAATCCTGCCAACAAGCTGAATCTTAAATGGCATCTGCCGTGGAGAGAGTGTCAAACTGGCTTGAGTGTTCATTTCTAAATATTAGCAAAATTGAAGAGATGCCCTTTATTCTAGAGCGATTTGAATGATGCCGCACCACAGCGAATTAATAAAACTTTTTCTTTCTTCAAATATTAATTTTTCAAGTATTCCAATACACATTGGACGGTTTACATGAACATGAACAATTCTTCAAACTTGAGTCTTTAACGCAATAACCACCCCATGCTCTTCCTCTTTCTCCAGGTTTTACTTCTTTCTGCCAAAATCATTGGTTTATGCAAATGCCAGTAAATAGTAAGTCATTATGGCTTTTCAATGTACCAAGTTGTATATAAATTATTCTCTAATAGGCTGGCTGTGGGTAGCATATTTATTTAAAAAAAATAAAATAAAATCCTACCAGTCTTTGTCTGTAAAATTCCGAGGGCATATTTCTGTTTACCGGACTAATGGAGATGGAGACAGGAAAATGGGTTCTGGATGAATTTAAAGGGAATTTCACAGACAATAACTCCCAACAAACCACCTTTTGTTCAAAGTATCATTCATAACCGGCATTTTTGGCACAATTCATTACAGCGGCATTAGCTAGGGAAGTGAATAGCTATTCATTGCTCAACTTGGGGCTGAAAGCCTTGGTTCCTTTCATTTCCAGTGCAGGGTTCATGCAAATAACGCAGAAAGGGTACGCCGCGCTGTGTGATAACGAGCCGCGCTCTGCAACGAGCAGCATTTTAATAAGGAAAAATGTACTGGGGAACAGAGCCTGGCTACCTCACCATTATGCTGGAGAGGCAGTGACAAAGCTGCTAGCTTTCCTCGCAGGGCCCAGCTGAGCTGGCTTATTATTTTATTTAAGTTTTTTTTTTTTTTCTCCTGAATTTCCACTTTCGTTTTTTAATAATGCTGTTCGGTCTTCGGCAAAAAATAGTCTGGCTGACCGTAATTCGAGAGCTGCGTTAAAAAATGGCGGCTTGGCTTTCTCTAATTATCGTTGACTAATAGCGTTGCAAAACGGGCCTTTACCGGTCGTGTTAAAAGGATCCAGAAAACGGAAGTGTCCTTGTGCACGAGCGAGGTGGACATTCATAAGCGGTCCGGCCTTCTCGATAAATCGCACACCCCCGAAGGTCAACCTGGAGCAGATTTACACTGAATTCACAGGATAAAGGCATACGTTTTACTGCTTCAGTATTTCACAGGAGGACACCTGTGAATTTTTTTCCCAAGTAAGTTTGGCTAACAGTCGAATCGACTAAAAAATAATGGCGGCACGACGATAAACTTCAGAACAGAGTTTTTGCTCACCTTATCAGTCACGACAGACCTGTGCACCACCCTACACACAATGGCACATTTAATTAGTTTCAATATTGAACTTTAATTCAGACGAGTATCTGAGTGATAGGAAAAACTAGAACTGCTGAAACAAAATAAAAATAAAATAGTTTGTAAAGGAGTCAGCTGAAATTCAGCGTTTTTAAATTCTGTATCATCCCATTTGTTTTGACGAGCTTAAAATGGAGCCCAGAAGACTTCAGTAAGTACATCATTTCATTGAAAGGAGCGGGTGAAATGTGCACGTTCGGTAGGATTCTATTTGTATTTGTTGGGTTGTGCAAATAAATGATGCAATTTACATTATTTAATTAAACAAAAGTGCTTCCCTCCTCAATGACATCAATCACTCTGACTCTGCTGTGGTAAATGTTTTTACAAATTTGTGGTGAATAGCAGTGTTAAAGAAAAAAATGTTAAAGTCTTAATTTAATTTCTTCATCACATTTCAACCAAGACTTTCCCAGCTACGTTTTAAATAGGTCCACACATTCTCACACTCACAGAATACCTCACACTGAAAAATATTAGGGAGTAACCAAACATTACAAGCAATGGCTTTGCTGCTGTACGTTTGGGAGGGCAGGACTGCAAGCCCATGCACCCAGGTGGAGAGGACCGCACAAATTCGTCGTGCGATGCCCCCTGGTGTAATTTTCCGCTGAACGGCTGAACGTAGAGCCCGCCTCCTGACCTCTCGTCTGGCCCCACGGGGAGGTTCTGCGGAACCACTCAGAGGTCTGCCGGGTGACTCATCTCATTAAGGCTCTGTTCTAAGTGCATGGACCGGCCCCATGGTTTTCAGTTTTATGGAGTGTGTCAGATCTTAAAATCATAAGCTCATAAAATGGAGGAGGGGAATGAGTTATCTAGTACACTAGGGTGCTAGTATGCTGGGAAACCACAAGCACAATACAAGAGGATCAGAATCATAGCATTCGGGATGAGATGTTTCTAGATGGCAAGCATGTCAAAGATGTCTGACATTCAGCAATTGGTCACTCGAGTGATTCGATTCAATTAAATTTTATTTGCATGGTTGCTTTTTACAGAGCAAAAGACTGTCACAAAGACACTGTACAGAGTAGCAAGGCAAAAGACAGAGCAAAAAGAGCAAACAGAACAAACATCAGGCCTGAACCACAAAACAGTAGGTACATAATGTAAAAAAAAAAAAAACTCCCAGTGGGGGGAGAACCCTCAAACGGTGGCGAGAAAAAACTGCCCAATGGGAAGAAATCTCGAGAGGAACTCTGCTATAGAGGGGGAGCCCATCCTCCACTGGCCTGCCTGGTGTAAAGTAGTGAACAGCAAGTAAAATGGGTTGAACAGGTTACAACTGAGGTGGAAGTGACGACTGATCATCTTGGCTGTGCTGTTCTCAGCCTCCAGTTGTCCTTTTCTGTAGAGCTGATCAAAATCGTTGCAGGTTGATGTATGATCTGCTTTGGTTAATTCTTCGCCAGTGGCTATACCAGCATGTAGGCTTCTCCTGCCAGACAGGACAAGCAGGATTGGGCTTTGTTGAATGGGGGTCCTCCTAGGGATACTTCCTGAAGAAGAGCTGTTGGAGTGGGGCTGGCGGGAGAGGGACCAGTGGAGCCAGTAGGTGGCGCTCTTCTTGGCGAAATCTAACGCTCAAGTGCAGGGTGCAGTAGAAGATGAGGTAATTCTGAGATCAGAGATTTTGAGTTCTGACCCCATGGTGTTTTCTTTTATTTCTTGAAATAGGAAGGGAATTCTTTCCTGGTGTCTCGGCGCAAATCTCACAAAAGCGACGCTCTAAATCTGGCCTCCAACAAAATGCTTTCATAATTCAAAGTGTGAGGATAAGAGGTTTGATAACCATCGTGCAAGGCTGTCCCATTCAGGGGTAGTTCTGTTCTGTTCTTTGCTCAGCCAGACAGGGTGTGTGCTCAGCTTTGAACATGCTGGGTAATAGAAAAAGTGGAATACAGAACCCATTTTGCAGTGCACAGGAGTCTATTAATCGGGAGAGTAAGGTTCATGCATGCCAAAGGTACACCTCTGCTGTGTACACTATTACTGCCCTGTCGGACCGGGAATAACACAATGATGGCTATAATCACGAAATGAATTCATTTTCTCTTTCAATTTGCCTTTGATTTTCTGTCCTCTGCACACACACACACGCACGCGCATACACACACACACACACTTGCTGCCCTACTTTTCTTATGAAATTCATATTTTATGCATGTGCAGTTCAGAACGGTGGGATGGATAGTTGTACTTCACTCCTGGGGTTGAACCTACAGTATATCTGATGTGATTAAAAAAAAAAAAAAAACAGATATAGTTTTTTTTGTTTCTTTGTTTGTCTTGTATAACCTTGTGGCCTTAAATGGCTCAATCGAACTTAATCAATATGAAACTAAACCTAATCAATAACGGTGTCAACACTGCTCTCCCCATGCAGCCAAATGGAACGCTGCAGATTACATACCTCACTCATATTTTGACTCATATTTCTGTTCTGCTCTTATCTTAGCTTTACGCCGTGAAGTAAATCCAATCATTCAGGTTAATGAGAAACCCGAAAGAAGGACCCGGAAAATTAATCTCCAGCCACTTTAATCGCTTCAGCTGTTGGCGGTAAATGTTTTGATGGCGCGCGCGGTAAAGCTCTGTTTCCGCGACGTCAGCGGTCTCTCCCGGGAGAGGCGGGACGCAGTGCGCTAGCTAGGCGCGGCGAGCGAGCGCGGCGCGGTTCTCTCGCTGCGATCGATAACACGCGTTTCACGCTTCCCCTGGAGGAACATTACTGTGCGGGCCAGCCATTGCGCCGGACTGACTCCTGCACGCGCCGCGAAATAACTCGCCAAAACGGCGGCCATTTTCACCGCACGCAGTCCTACCCAGCAGCACAACTGTGTGATTAAAACCGATGCCTAACTTTTGTTTGCCATAAAAGACTTAAGATCATAGCTGCAGCTCTTACTCAAGGACTGCCTTTCATCGCTTCGGGCTACCGATAGCTCCAAATAGATTATACAAACCATATGCTTTGAGTGTGCATACGCGCAATGTTAATTTGAGTAGGGGGAAATGTATTTTCTCGTATTTCTCCAGTTTCAAAAGGCATCATTTTCAGCATACTTTGTCTCAGAAATTTTTAGAGGAAGTCCTCTTATTTAGCGGGTTTCCCTCCGCAGCCTCTGGGAAGCTGTCGTCGCTAGCGCGCACTTTGATGATAAAAGCGCAAAACCCGAAATAACACAGGAAGCTGGGAAACGGCGGCTTAAAAGTGCTGTGCTCTTGATTTCCCCTCGAGTTGCTCCAGTTGTTACGGAAAGTGAAACTCTTGGCGGTAACTTCTACCAGCTGCTCATCAGTAAGAACTCATTATTTTCTGTAAAAATCCCAGCTTATTGTTTTTTAATATACTTTTCCAAAAGCCTACATTGAAGCGTCACTGATCCCAGCCACTGAGAAAGATTCCAAGACACCAATCAGTGGAATTGGAAACTAACACACACAAACATATACTGTAGGCTCGCTCTACTGGGGGGAGATATCGGACCACGGACCCCACTTGTAGGTGAATACCTGATTAATGTCTGCTTTATCTTCTCTCTAGGACGCCATTGTTCACCTTTCTACCTCTCTATCTGCCTAATTCTCAGCGTGAAACTGAGGAGCCAATCTGTGTCTCTCCTTCTCACAAGTGTCCCTTCAGCTGTTACCCGCGGGGGGGTGCTGGAGCCTTTCCCAGCATGCATTGGGGGTGAGAGGCAGGAATGCACCCTGAACAGGCTGCCAATCTATCGCCGGGCACTCACAACATTCACTCATACACTCATATCTATGGGCAATATAGAGTCTCGAATTCACCTAACTGCATGTCTTTGGACAGTGGGAGGAAACTAGAGTACCCGGAGGACATGCAAACTCCACGCAGAAAGGCCCAGGCTGTGTTCGAACCCAGGTCCTTCTTGCTGTGAAGTGACAGTGCTACCCACTGCACTATTTAAATATTTCAATTCTGTTACACTGATTTTCCTTTCTCTCCTGAAGTACCCCCACCCCCCAAAAAAATAAAACAAAATAAATAAATAAAATTAACTTTAAAAAATTGCCTTTGTTTTCATGCTTCTGTGGGGAAAGCATAATCTAATCAGCGCTTTGTTTCCCTCTAATTGCTTAAATGTGCCTCGGCGTGGCCATTGTGATTGATGAATTAGCGCAGAGCCAGCGAAGGCGCGTGGGGATGCTGCTGCAGAGGTCACCTCAGGACGCCGGCGCCGCCGCTGTTTCTCAAGCTAAACAAACGGCTGCGTCGCAGCTCCGAGCGGCCGTTCCGCTCCAAAACGTTTCCTGGCGACGAACGATTCCACCGTCGGAACCCGTGACCTTCAGGAAAACCGACGGGCCGTTTAGAGGACAAAGTGTCTTTTGGACCCGTCCCCGAGAGCCTAAATCGCCAACGGAAATAAGAATCTCGCAATCTGACTGTGGACGCGTCGATTGCATCGGTCCGTGCGGTGGGAAAATGTAATTTGCATATAAGTGATGAAATGGCGCACAGTGTCCCCGGGATGGTAATAAAGACTGTTGCATTGAGATGTAAAATGCTATGCATAATGTGATCCCGGCCCCTGGGGAAGCTGAATTGGAAATGAGACGTGTGGCATTATTAGTGCGCTGGAAGGCTAAATTGGGCCCAGGAACTCTACATTCGCTTTACAGGAACTTTGTTATGGCACTTTGTTTTTTTTGTTCATCTCGCTTTAAAAGCAACATCACCTGGGCACTGAGACAGGGAAGTGGCCTTTGTCTCTGTCTCTGGCTGGAATTCAGTCAACATTTTTACACAGCTTTGTCAATGCAGACATAATAGTGATGGTCATTATATTTGGCAAAAGGTTTAAAAAACAATGCTATGTATATGTAGTAGTTCAGGCAGTCTGTTTCAGAATGAGTGAATTTACTGTATCAAGCAAATCAATGACTGGTGGCTTGTACTGTGCCAAACTTTTAGTATATAAAACAAAACACAAGGCTGTGTAGTTCACATAAATAAGAAACCTAACTATTCTGCAATCGATTAGTTAGGAGGGTTAATCAATTTATTAGCCTCCTTCCCATTGGTTGTAAGTTTCTTTCCATAGCAACAAAACCCCAGGGCTCTCTCTCTCATTCTACCTCTATCTTTCTCTTCCTCCCCCCCCTTCTCTGTGTATACACACACGTGAGCACACACACACACACAATCTGTTAATTTTCTTTTCCCAAGCCATGCCCGTGGTGCCCTGTTTAATGGATGCCACGATGAGCTTTGGGTACTGCTAACCCCTGGGGTGTGGCACATTAGAGAGGCCGCCACCTGCTGGAGAGAAGCGCCAGGAGACAAATGACTGGGCCCAGCCATAAATCTCACCGCAGCCTGCGTAGCTTTTAGGAGCAGACGCTAAAATTTTATTTCATCGTTGCTCCTCTCCGAAGCTGGGGGAAAACTTAGTTACCGTGCAAAGATGGGAAACGGATCAATAACTGGCCAAGGCGATCAGATGCCTTCTGCTGCACTGTTGCTTTTTAACGCAAGTCCGGGACTAAACAGCCTCTTCCAAGTCCGCACCAAACAAGGAATAATCATGGATGTAGACTGGATGTCAATCGCACTCTGGAAGGCGATGCAAGGGTTCGGGATGGATTCAAAAATATGTATTATGGATTTACGGTGGGGGGTATTCATGGTATGGTATTTCTCGAAAGAGAAAGGCAGTAAAAATACAATTTTGCAATAATAATAATTTTGCAATAAAAAAACACACAGGCTGAGTGAGACTTACTATCCAGCAAATTCCACATGCTTTCTGAAATGCTCAGTGATTATAGCTTGTTATATCGCTTAATGGAATGGTCTGCTGCTCATATAAAAGTCGGTTTAGAATTTAAGAATTCAGAGTATATGACTTGTGCTGTTTGAATTTGGCAATACAAAGTTAATTATTTCCATATGTATCAATAAATGCATCATCCTTACCTTTCTATTCATTTCTATTCATTCTTCTCTCCCTGAATCCCTGAAGCTTTTTACTCTTAATTAAAAGGTATACCTTCATGATGTAAGAGTTTGCTTTTAGTTGGGGTGCCAGAAAAGAAGGGGGGGGGGTATGTACAACCCACTCAATCTGGTAATTCTGTGTTACGTGGAAAATTGTATCACAATGAATTGTGAAATGTATACTGTTGCAAATCCAGGGTCTGTATTGTGGCATTACATCAGACTGTTTACAAATAAAATTTAAAAAATAAGTTCCTGTGTATGGAGCCTCTATTCTGAAATTATTCGAAGACCTATGACTGTTAGCAACCGATAGATTATGCAAATTTACATGGATATACTGCACCTATGTGCGCTCATATGCTTCATCCAGCATACGAACGCACATATGCTGAATACTACTTTGATCCATGTATTTTTTCATGTTTTCATTTCCACTCCCTCTATCTCAAACACATCCAGGTACTATCTGGAGATTATGAGAAAGCTCCCCGTATTGAAAAAACAAAAACATGACTAACAATGAAATGGTTTTGTTTAACCAATTGCAGTGCCGCTTTTTACACTAGCCTGAAAATGACATACTCAAAATAAAATGGGTACTATTACGGATCCCTTTTGACTACAGGCATAATCCTGTTCTCTTCTGAAAGGTAACCATTGGGAGTTTGTTTTCCAAGAAGCACAATTACTTATTACTGACAGGAAGTAACAGAAGCTCAAACAAGTGGAAGTGGAAGTTTTTTCTCATCTAAAAGTTAATTATTTTGAGTGGATATAGATATAGGTTCTAGGTGTGCCTGGTGGGCTTAGAATTAGAATGGAGCCACAGCCACAACACTGGACAAATCCTGGTTCAAATTTGATGACAATACCACCAAAAATGAGCACTCTTCATTGTTTTCTTTTCTAAGCAATGTCCAGGCAGATCTCCAAAAAGGCCATTTGGAGACTTCAAGAGGACTCTTGGTAAACAAATGGCATTATGGTATAAATGATATTGTGTTTGTTTATGCTGGAGAAACAATACGTATCAGTTTATATAAGCCTAACAAACTATACCCTGTTAAAAATGTAATTTTATTGGCTAAAATGCTTTAGTAATTTGCCATTGGCTGGCTGTGTATTAGGCAAAACTTAATCCTGTCCAGGTTGAGTCATTGCTTGCGCATGGTGGGTCCCATTAGCTAAACTGAGGGACTGCTTGGCCAGTGCTCATCAAAGAAGCTTGTAGATGGGCACATCTTTTTTCAGAGAGTCTATGCAAACTGGAGATAATAGCATTCCTATGTACACAATATTTCCAGTGTGTACACAGCAGTGAAACGCACAGCAAATTCAGGGGTTAATTGCTAGTCTGAAAGTGAGGATTTACATAATCAGGCACAACAACTCTCTACTTAGAAATCAACCTGGCTGCAGCCTGCTTTGAAATCTCATCATTGCAGAAACCGGACCTCTCTACCTTCTCCAGGAATCCAGACCTTAATGCGCATGGATGGACATTGCTTTGCCTTTTTTAAAAAAATCCACATTCCATTTTCCCAGTGCCCTTAAATGCACATTTCTTTTCTCACACACACACAAACACACACACACACATTTTCATATGCTGCTAGGCACACCTCACATTCATGTGTAAGGGGAAATAAGGCTGCCACCTAATGCTTCATCATAAACCTTGACGTTTACTGGGTCGCCTCCAAATTGCCGCATTTTGTGTCAGCTGAGAAGTCAGACTTTGGAGAAGTCCCTTTTGGATGCCTCTCCCTTTGAAAAGAGGATGTTTGAGATTCACGTCATATTCAGTTTCTTTCCTGCCTTCCATGCCGAGCTCTTACAGAAGATTGACAAGTCAATAGGTGCCTTAATCACCTATCCGGGCAGTGCATGGCCATATGAACTTGCACCAAAAATGGACGGAGGATGTTACAAAGGGACTCTCGCACTGGACTCTCACCTTTGAGTGAGGACTGCTCAATGCAAACACATTGTAACAATCCCCATTTTCATTTGTAATGATACCGGATCCAGCTGTAAAGATAAGCCAGGAGTGGTCTCTCTGTCAGCCTATTGGCACTACCTATACTGAAGAGTGGTCTGCTGAAGTAGAGCCACAGTTTGATCAATTCACGTAGAAACTGTATTCATAGTTCTGGAGGATCAAGTTAGTCCAGTCACTATAAGGAATTCCAGAGAATTGAGGAAAGGGGTATTTGTGATTTGACGCAATTGATATCATGCACTGAATTGTGTTTATAGTGGGAGTCTCCTCTGGTTTTGCCAGAGTAAAAAATATAATCTGGATAAAGAGACTGATCTATCATTAATTTACTAGAGTGTGTCCTATTTCAAGTGATGCAAAAATAGAATGGCTTTCATTTAGTCTGTATGCGCACATGGTCAAACGAATGTGGGATTTGGAACAAGTGCAGGGTTTCGGGAGAAATGTCGGAAGCCGAGGGAAAGGTATCTTCAAATTTCTCTCGCTGCTGTGATCGTGAGAACTACTGCTGAAGGAAACTGCCGTAGTGTGGTCACATGGGGTCACTCACACCACTGTCACATGACCAGCCGGCACATGTGGAGCAACTGCAATGATTTGGCTGATTTGCCATGCGCCCCACACTAGTATTTGACTCTGCACTGCATTTCCCAGGCTTCTCCTGACTTTCACTCAGTGCATGCTGGGATAGACTCCAGGACCCCCTGTGACCCTGACCAAGAAAATAAGCAGGTTAGATCATGAATGGGTGGATGGATGGATGGATGGATGCATTTCCCAGGCTACAGGCATGAGTTCTGTGTGCATTCATGTGCACTGCTTACAACACACCAAGTTTGAATGCTGGAAAATTCTCCCCCCAATAGAGCTTCTGTAAGGTCATTTTAATGCATTGGTTGTCGGTATTATGTATATTGCCCTAAAAAATTTTAGCATTCAAACAGCCATCACATCAGACCGTCCTGTAGCTTTGAATAAGCGAGTCTATGCAGCTAGAGGTTTGTAATCAAAGTTCTTCTGGTAATCAGAGAGAATACTTTCTTCTGTTTGTCTTTCTCTTTTCCCTGGCTATTGGCTCCTCGCTATTGCTTCGCCCTCTTTCATGTAGATTTGTAAAGTACAATTCCAGCAGCCAGCCAGAGTGAGAAATGATTTTGGAAAGTGTAAAACTCTCTGAAAAGCGCGCCGCTCGCGGGGGAAAGCGGTTCAAATGAAGGGTGTGATTTTTCTTCTTCTCCTCCCTCTGTGTGCTGTGCTCTGACAGTTTGTGTGTAGGCCCGGCGCATTCAGATGAGTGCGTCCTTTCAGGTTCGCTGCTAAGAAGGCTAATCAATCTTTAATAGCCTCTTCCTGTAGTCCAAAACATCGGCATTCTAGAAGTTCATTCCAAGTGCGAAGGCCTCGTTACAGAACTTGTACATTTTCTCCGTCGAACAAGCTAATAAAAAGTCATTTTGGAAATTATATATGTTTGGCTATATTTTTTATTAAAAAATGAAAACTTAACAAATAAATGAGTATCATTAAAAATCCACATTCATTGCATGTAGTACAGAATAAAGAGTTGTGTGGTGCAGTTCGCAGGGCAGTGATACAAGCCATCTGTGATTGCCCCCTGCCGAGGAAAGGGCCTCGATACTCCACAATAAAAAAGAATTATTACTGATTTAAAATGTATGAAATACAGGGCAGGGGCCAGAGGTTTCGTTTGAATATTTGAGGGGGGCACATTAAGCGGGGGGTCCGGTCAAATTTTGAGCGTCAAACACTTCATTTCCTGCATTCTGGTGAATTTTTATGCACCAATTTGTGCCTTTTCTGCGTCAATTTATGGTGGAAATGTCTTTATTTATCTATAGAAAAACACAAAATTCAGGCACCAGGTGACAATTCAAAATATATTTCATGTTTTTATTGGGGTGGAGGACAAATGCACGTGTTCTAAATATTGAGGGGGACGTGTCCCCTGCGCCCCCCCCCCCCCCCCCCCCACGAAATCTACGCCTATGATCCCATGCATGGACAGTCTACTTCATTACAGTTTGTTGGTGTGGTGAGACTAACACAATTCTGGCTTTGGAGTACTGGAAAAAAAAACGCAAAACCACACAGTCATCCTTGTCACGTTTTCACCCTGTTGGATCAGGGATCGGGGAACATGCCCTGTGTATTTATGTTCCACTGCAGCCAGTGCTGATCAGCGGCGGCTGGCGCACTCCTTCTCCTTCCATTTTCCCTACACCTTGAAGAAAGGAGGCAGCGCAATCCGCCCTAGCACAGCAGTTTGGTCTGTGGGTTCTCCTTCGTATTCTGTGTTCTTTATATATTCCCCTGATACAGGGTCCTCTGTCCTGTTTCCTGCCGCCACTGAGGACTTTCAGCTTTATTAGTGAGTGAGTGAGTGAGTGAGTGAGTGAGTGAGTGAGTGAGTGAGTGAGTGAGTGAGTGAGTGAGTGAGTGAGTGAGTGAGTGAGTGAGTGAGTGAGTGAGTGAGTGAGTGAGTGAGTGAGTGAGTGAGTGAGTGAGTGTTTTAGACTTTGTATATCCATACTTGTTGGCTGCATTCACACGTAATGCTAAATTAAATATATCCCTCTTCGAATGATTTGGGGGAAACGTAATTAGGATACAGACTGTGGTGCTGCCAAATGAATTATTGCAGTTTCCTTCTGTTCATCGGAATCTGTCAAGATGAAGCACAGGAAAAAGTCGGACTGTTTTTAAATGGAAGAACTGGAACAGTCTATCGAGAGCAGCAGTCTCTGTCAGCACACTGGATGACTCATTACACAAAGGGATCTGAATACAAGAATGAAGCGAAGATTTGGCAGTGTATATCCCCATAGTGAAATATACTAATGAGTGAAGGGAAGATTTGGCAGTATATGTTCCCATAGAGAAATATACTCTATCGCATTATTCTGAAAGATGGCACGTTTACGTGTGATTGGTTGTGAATAATTATAGTGTGAGTTTATGCATGTTCCTAAAAAGCACAGCTAACTGCATTAATCTCTGGTTATGTGAATACACACACCCCTCAAACTTTCTCATTATTTCAATTACTATTTCATTCTTTCTCTGCCTTTTATTTATTTATCTGTCTGTCTATTTTTCAGAAATCCTGCATGGTGTCTCTTCCTCGCAGTGTGTTGGCCAATCAGAGTGTGTTGTGTCTCTGGTCAACCAAGCGGTGACCTCCTAAATGGGCCGGCCATGGCGGAAGCTCTGTGATCGATGCCTCCGATCTCGAGCCGAGCCCGGGAGAGGCTAAGGGCTGTTAGCGGGGATATTGATACAGTGTCACATGCTTTGAGTGAAGGTGCACTGGAGCCATAAAACCAACCCAGGAGCTAGCGCTGCCGCTGCAGCCGCTCGCCTCGTACGTCTCCCTTTGATCGATAGCCTTTACCTCATTGCTCGATTGTTTCCCAGGCATATTTTTACTTTCTTACCCCCCACTCCTGACCTCCTCAACAAGCCATTTAAATGAATAACGGTTCCACAGGTCTCTAATCAGGGGCCCTGCCAGGAATTCTGGACCCCATGACAAGAGAAGGCTCTGAGCCTCTTAAAACATATATTGATGACATTGCTAATGTTGCACCGACTCAGTTCAGGCCTTTGAGTCCATGCAAATCTGAACAGAATGGCGACTGTGCACATGATCATATTTCAGATGTTCTGTACTAGTGTTATGAGAACGTACAAACTGCTGCAGTTTCCAGTGCTCGGGAGATTGACAGGTGGTAGATTGCAAATCAGCGCTACGCGAGTTGCCGTTGTGCTATTATCTTGCCGAAGGCTTCATTCAAATTCAAATCACTGCCGTGCGATTGCTGAGGATCTTATCAGCAGTGGATTTTCATGTCTGTTTATTTACAGCTCAAAATGCAAAGCCAGTAATGCATGTACAACTCTGTTCAACTTGTTGCATTGCATGGTATGCAGAACTTTCTGTAAAGTTGTGAAATTTATATAAAGCTGTAAGTAACATTTCCTCTAGCTATGCAGCAAGGGTTGCCAGACATCCAGTTTTTTACTGGAATGTCGGGTTTTCAAATTATCTGTACATGTCCGGTTCGTGGTCCTGACCCGGCAATGTAGCCTAATGTCCAGTCAGAGTAATTGAAGGGAGACATTTTCCAATAGTTTCTAATGAATTTGCATATCAGAGACTCTTTCGGGTGCTTAGGGGTGAGTGGACGAGATTGAAGACTCAGGAGGAAACTTCTTTGATTGTAAACACAGCTAAACCTCCTGCATAGTATGCCTTTCAATGTCTTCATTTAAAGGGTAAAATAACTAAGATCCCCAATTTTTCTGTGTATGTACTTGCGGTGGAAGAATCCCTGCGTGAAGTGAATGTATAAAACCATGCCACCGTGCAGATATTATGTTTCCATCACTCATGCCTATAAAAAGATCCTTGTTTCCCAGGAGACAGCTGCCCTGCCAACGCTTCCCTCTGTTCCTTAAAGAAGTCCCCATAACGGAGATGAAGGTTTAAAAGCCTGATGCTTCATATCAGAGGAAATCCTCTGAGATTTATCAAAGCTCTCCATCGACCCGATTTATTGTGGGTTCGTCCTTCACAAATTGAGCATGCAGTGGCCAGAACCATCTGTCTCCTCCACTGTGACACGCATTTGTTTGCAATGTATCAATAGGACCACTGCGGACACATTGATAGATTAGCCCGTGGCATTACATGGATGTTATGTAGTTTTTGTATTAGGTAGTCGCTGCCATATTGTCACATGAGATTAAAGTAACTGATGTACTGTCATTCTACATCAGTTGTGTACATTCAGGTACTACTTCTTCTGCATAATAAAGTGTTTAGTGTCAAAACTGACCAATAGAATACTAAGAGAGAATAGTAGATGTGTAGCAATAGACCAGCTCAGCTGTGGATTTTAAGGCCATTTTAAATCTAATTTTTGTGGTTTTAAGTTTTCTTTTTTTTTCTGGCTTAAAAAAATAAATAAAAATAATTTCCCTTCCTTGCCAGAAGGTGGGTGAATTTAAGAGGTACTACACCTTTGATAATAGAAATGTATGATAACTAAATATTAGTATGTATGATAACAGAAGATATTAGTGTGGCAGAGGGGTAACATTAGTTTCATTTGAAAGGTACTATATTTATTCACACAAATTTGGCAGTTTATGCTTTTTTATACAAATTTTGTACTGTAGCTTCTGGCATCGTGTTACAGGATAAAAACCAACATGCTGACAGTCATCCCATAAGACCAAGAAAGGAGAAAGTGCTGTAGTTGCTTCAGTAGTACCAGCTGCCTTGGTTTTAAAGCTAAAAGACTCTTTTGTTTGATGTCATGTTTGTTATTGATTTTGTTCTTGCGCTTGTCTGCCAACAATGGCCTTTTTCATGCCTACAATTGCCTTTGCCTTTTCAGAAAAAAAAAACAAAAATCAGGAAATAATAATAGGGGATATTCATATATGATGTTATAATGTTAATTATATAATTAACTGTGATAGTCTGTATTCATTTAGTTCTATAAGGTTCAGAGAATGTTTTGTAAAAATGTGACCTTCAGGCAATATATGCATGTGTCTAAACATGTAGAAACATGTAGAAACACACACATACACACACACTTTCTCTCTGTCTCACTCACACACAAACACACCCACACCCATACACACACACACAGAAAAAGAGAGAAAAAGACATTTACACTATCAATGATAGAGATTTTCTTGGAAGAAATCATGTATCTGGAATTGTCTGGTTAGAAATATGATAGTTCACGTTCAGTATAAATGAGTTATTTTGAGCAAAATAAAATCTGGTTTATGGAAATCAAAAAGTACCTTTATGCATTTTTTTCTTTTCTTTTCTGACATATGCTTAGATGGGTCACTTTTGACCCAAAACACTGCAGATGCGATGATAGTTGATAATATAAAGTTTCCCACGTTTTTATTCTGGAAAAAATAATCTCAAGAAATTTATTCTTGGAAAGTCTGTCTGATATTAGTCTGTTATATTCAGATTACATACTTTTCAGCTCTGGAAATCTGAAACCCACCCCATATTTTTGAAGAAGAATCACTCCACCAAATGTTGATTGTTATGTTTATTCAATTTTGGGCATAAACTTGTTTTCATTCATTCATTTCATTTTTCATTATTCAATGTTTAACAACTCTGTGTGTTTTTTTTTATTTTCACCACAATTATTCACAAATAAATGATCTGAATGACAATATTTAATAGGTTAAATAGTTTATGAAAGAATATCGAGCTCGTTTTACATGCAGGACACAAACCCATAAACTGTGAAACTGAAAATTTGATGAGGTTTCAGTTTTTTATAGAGCTGTATGTTTACCCCTTGCCTCCATCATACCAAATATAATAGACAACTTCTAATTACTTTCTGCTGGAAATGAGTGGTGCATTGCAAAGTAGATGTGGTCTCGGGACCAAAAAAAAACAAAACAAAAGTAAGAGCAGATGTTATGATTATGAATGAATAAGTTGGTTATGAGTATGAGAACTCTACATTGAACAATGATCATTGTTCAGAATGCTGTGTAATGTTAAAACCTGTGACTGGCTAACACAGAGGGTGTGTGCCATATTGTAACTCAGTAGAATGGATGAAAATTCATAAGCGATATTAGGAGAAGAGGAACGTCCCCTGACCCTGTGACAGTGAGCTAAAGCCGGTTCCTCGTGTGCGGTCGTTGTTCTCGTGCGCTGGCGGTACTGAGGGCGGAGAGAGAGAGAGAGATCCGCGCGCTCGCCCCCCCCCCCCCCCCCCCCCCACACGTAATTCTGCCCCGGTCGTCGCGGCGCCAGTTACTCCGGCTGCAGACCGCTGGTCTAACGAGCGCGGGAGTCCGCCAGACCCGCGTCTGCTTCTCCCCCGTTCCCTCTCCTCCCTTCACTTCTCCCCCGTTCCCTCTCCTCCCTTCACTTCTCCCCCGTTCCCTCTCCTCCCTTCACTTCTCCCTGTTCCCTCTCCTCCCTTCACTTCTCCCCCGTCCCCCCTCCTCCCTTCACTTCTCCCCCGTTCCCTCTCCTCCCTTCACTTCTCCCCCGTTCCCTCTCCTCCCTTCACTTCTCCCCCGTTCCCTCTCCTTCCTTCACTTCTCCCCCGTTCCCTCTCCTTCCTTCACTTCTCCCCCGTTCCCTCTCCTCCCTTCACTTCTCCTCGTTCCCTCTCCTCCCTTCACTTCTCCCCCGTTCCCTTTCCTCCCTTCACTTCTCCTCATTCCCTCTCCTCCCTTCACTTCTCCCTGTTCCCTCTCCTCCCTTCACTTCTCCCCCGTTCCCTCTCCTCCCTTCACTTCTCCCTGTTCCCTCTCCTCCCTTCACTTCTCCCCCGTTCCCTCTCCTCCCTTCACTTCTCCCCCGTTCCCTCTCCTCCCTTCACTTCTCCCTGTTCCCTCTCCTCCCTTCACTTCTCCCCCGTTCCCTCTCCTCCCTTCACTTCTCCCTGTTCCCTCTCCTCCCTTCACTTCTCCCCCGTTCCCTCTCCTCCCTTCACTTCTCCCTGTTCCCTCTCCTCCCTTCACTTCTCCCCCGTTCCCTCTCCTCCCTTCACTTCTCCCTGTTCCCTCTCCTCCCTTCATTCCTCCCCCATTCCCTCTCCTCCCTCCATTTCTCCCCGTTCCCTCTCCTCCCTTCACTTCTCCCCCATTCCCCCTCCTTCCTTCACTTCTCCCCCGTTCCCTCTCCTCCCTTCACTTCTCCTCGTTCCCTCTCCTCCCTTCACTTCTCCCCCGTTCCCTCTCCTCCCTTCACTTCTCCCTGTTCCCTCTCCTCCCTTCACTTCTCCCTGTTCCCTATCCTCCCTTCACTTCTCCCCATTCCCCCTCCTCCCTTCATTTCTCCCCGTCCCCTCTCCTCCCTCCATTTCTCCCCATTCCCTCTCCTCCCTTCACTTCTCCCCCGTTCCCTCTCCTCCCTCCATTTCTCCCCCGTTCCCTCTCCTCCCTTCACTTCTCCCCCGTCCCCCCTCCTCCCTTCACTTCTCCCCCGTTCCCTCTCCTCCCTTCACTTCTCCCCCGTTCCCTCTCCTTCCTTCACTTCTCCCCCGTTCCCTCTCCTTCCTTCACTTCTCCCCCGTTCCCTCTCCTCCCTTCACTTCTCCTCGTTCCCTCTCCTCCCTTCACTTCTCCCCCGTTCCCTTTCCTCCCTTCACTTCTCCTCGTTCCCTCTCCTCCCTTCATTTCTCCCCGTTCCCTCTCCTCCCTTCACTTCTCCCATTCCCTCTCCTCCCTCCATTTCTCCCCATTCCCTCTCCTCCCTTCATTTCTCCCCCGTTCCCTCTCCTCCCTTCACTTCTCCCCATTCCCTCTCCTCCCTCCATTTCTCCCCCATTCTCTCTCCTCCCTCCATTTCTCCCCATTCCCTCTCCTCCCTTCATTTCTCCCCCGTTCCCTCTCCTCCCTTCATTTCTCCCCCGTTCCCTCTCCTCCCTTCATTCCTCCCCCATTCCCTCTCCTCCCTCCATTTCTCCCCATTCCCTCTCCTCCCTTCACTTCTCCCTGTTCCCTATCCTCCCTTCACTTCTCCCCCGTTCCCTCTCCTCCCTTCACTTCTCCCCCGTTCCCTCTCCTCCCTCCATTTCTCCCCCGTTCCCTCTCCTCCCTCCATTTCTCCCCCGTTCCCCCTCCTCCCTTCATTTCTCCCCATTCCCCCTCCTCCCTTCACTTCTCCCCCGTTCCCTCTCCTCCCTCCATTTCTCCCCGTTCCCTCTCCTCCCTTCACTTCTCCTCGTTCCCTCTCCTCCCTTCATTTCTCCCCGTTCCCTCTCCTCCCTTCACTTCTCCCTGTTCCCCCTCCTCCCTTCACTTCTCCCCCGTTCCCTCTCCTCCCTTCACTTCTCCCCCGTTCCCTCTCCTCCCTTCACTTCTCCCCCGTTCCCTCTCCTCCCTTCACTTCTCCCCCGTTCCCTCTCCTCCCTCCATTTCTCCCCATTCCCTCTCCTCCCTCCATTTCTCCCTTTCTGTCCAGCGCAGGTGCCTTTCCTCCTCAGATTAATTTTCTTCCAATCGTCTCGTCTTTCCTGGACTGTACTTAATATAATTGCTGCACCCGGGGTTGACACTCAGTGTCAGAAACTGACAAGGCTAATTATTGTGACACGTTAAATTGCCAACCTCAAGGTTTTTTTCCCCCCTATTCTTCTCTGTGGGCGATGTGCATATTTGCTGTTTAAATACATTGGCCTTCTGCTGTGGACTGATGACTCTGTCGCCCTGAGTACTGGATGTATGCAGAGCTTAATAAAGTCAATTTTGGAGGCCTTGAGCAGAACAAAAACATAAATACTGGCGGGCCTCGGTCCTAGCACTCGAACCCAATCATGTGAAAACGCGACTGGTCTCAAAAGGGTTTGTAACAAAGCAAACTTTGGATTAAATGACGGACTCAACGTACGTTTGTACATGTGTGGGGGTGGCTCTGGGGTGAAATGGAGGTCAAACTGCGATTTGAAAACAGTTGCCTTGATGAGGTGAAAGGGATTGACGCACAAAGATAAATTCATCAAACTTGAATTGAAAGCACAGCTTTTGTGTCTGTCTGTTGTTGACGATCTCTTAACAAGACAAGCGTAAGAGTACATTGTTATACAGTTACAAGCCTTCCATCTCTGTATATACAGTATCATCCCATGGTTACATAAATATGACGAAACTCATTTGAATGACACTTACAGTTAAGCATTTCACAGATATACCCAGATAACTGATGAAAAAAAACTGTTTGAATATTCTGCTTAACCTTCAGTGATAAAAAAAATAAACAGTAGCAATGCTAAAATTATCCTCTCTTTCAGGCATGGAATGCAATTAACGTCTAATAGTCACAATGTTTGTTTTGGTACACAAACACTGCTTTCGAAATACAAATGTATGTACATAATTTATGAAACGCATGAGTAAGACACATGCTGCAGGTCATGATGATGTTAAAATGCATTGTAATTGGCAATGCTCATTTGCCTATTTCCCTTTTCTGGATTAAAGTCCATAAAATAATTAAAGTAATACATTACTCTAAAACCATGATGAAAATTTGAAACTTTTTTTTGTTGTGCACGAAACATTGAGATTCGAAATATCTTTTTTTAGATGTTGGTGTTCATGAACAGTTTTCATGCACCACGGAGACACGTGTTTGTTTTAGTCTTTGCACCAGTGAGGTTAGATGATTTCAATCAAAAAATAGCTCTGTTGCCATGGGCAACGGCTGATGGACTTAATGAAAAAATTTTTAAATTTATCCTCACATCTTTTTCTCCCACTCAAGTATTGATACATGGTGAGAGATTATTATTTTTCTTGTCATTTCCTTGAATGAATGTAATTTTCTAATAAACTACAGCCTCGGTAACTTCGTTTCACCCCGGGCAACATCACAAAAACAAACGCAACATTAAAACTCATTGGTTTAAAAGCTATCAAGACGTGTCTGTTCAAAGTAAGTTCAAGTTGCGTATTTATTATCTCAGTTAATATAGTCAAGTAGAATAGACAGGGCAGAAAAAATATAACTAATTTATGTATCTCTGTATGGGAAAAGTAGTACATGTGTGTCTGCAATTCTCTTTACAGAAAAATAAGAAATTCATTTCGGGCAAATGTTTTTAATACATTTTTATTGTTGTTTTGCCAATAATTGACTCTGCCAAATACAAAACAAAACAGAACAGACAGCAGGACAATAAAATGCATAGCAGTTAAACGAGGGACATGGAAGGTCAGATGCAATGTGTGAGCTTACAATGTGTGAGTTTGCATTCGATAAATGAAGAAATTCCACCAGAATCCGGGCTTCAGTCGGCTGTATTGACTGCGATCCTTGAAACGCTTGCTTTCCCCTGTGCCTGCTCAAGAAAATAATGAACGCGACAGCGGAATTTGCTCTTCGCCAGAAGAACAAAGATTACTGATAATGAAGTGACTATCTGGCATTAGAGAGACCGGACCGGCTGCTGTCTGTTCTCCGGCTTATCGAAACACGGCAAGAGATCGTATCCTCTGCCGGGCCAACACTCATCTGAAGCCGCTCTAACTTATCGCCACGCGCTCTCACTCTAACGGAATAAGAATCTCACGCTTCAAAAAGCCCACCTGTTCCCTTGGAATTTTGAACAGGCTTAATTGGACTAGCAGGTAGAAGCAGTAACGTGTTGAGGTAAACCAAACGGGGGGTTTAAAAAAGTCGCACGTGTGCAGTATGGCTCTGGGACGCGCAGGAGCGAGAAAGGCGACTGCCGTTAGTTATTTCGCTGAATCGATGTGGCTACGCGCCCGCGGTTTGACGCAGAAAACTGTGCTGTACAGACTTAATGGTTAGAGATAAATTATTCAAACAGCTTTTTTTGGGGTGGGAGAAAGCAGGCAATTCGGCACGCGATTATGTAAGAGAGAAAAATCAGTAACTGGGTCAAGGGTCTCTGATTCCCTGAGCTCACTCCAGACTCCATTTCATTTGATGGATCCTGGTTTCCACTTGGTCAATACCTACATATTATTTGACTAAGATGGATGCCAGTATAGTCATATCTGTCTTACTGTTAATACCTCTCTTACTCATCATTCAGAATTCAGCCAAGGGTCCCGGTTTAGCGGATCATACTGACTCTTGCTAAATGCAGAAGTTGACTTGCGGAAAAAAAATTGGGGACCATGTATAATTGTCTCAGGTTAACTGGAGAGATTCAGCTGTCCCTGGAGTAACTCTCTTTCTACAGTTTTCCATATAAACTGTGGCCGAATGTGGTCACTGGGTTTCCTGGGAAAGCTGGTTTATCCCAGTTGAAGGCCTCACTGACCCGACACCTCACTGACTGTTTTGTTGCCGGGTGACAGGGCGTGGTAATAGTTAAGGAGCAGCGCTCATAACCAGCGGCTGTTTGAATGCTCTGTGGGTGAGAGGTTTTACACAGCAAATGAGACAACTGAGACCCTTAGTATGAACTACATACATATTACATGCTACATACTACATATTAAAGCGATATAAGTCACTGCAAAGCTGGCAGCTATAGGAATACCTACAGCATTAACCAGAACTAAGTTCCATCAATATGCTTTACACAGATATAAACTAGCCCATTTGTTTATTCATTAATTTATTTAAAAACAAAATTCCACTCTGGATTTGTGATGGTGTGAAGCGTTGCAATACACACATCTGCAGAAGGAACATCAGAAGGAACATCATTATGGGTATCGCTTTGGAGGCCACCTCTTCCAAGGAAACCCCTAAGCTCTGTGTGCTGACTGTACATATATCACGGCAGCCATTTTGGTTTCAGACTCCCTCTGCATTGTAGGGAAGGGGGGGGGGGGGGGATTCTGTTATTATTGAAAACTGCACCATCATTCATTTCATGACGGGACAATTAGTGTCACTGCAGTGTGCTGTTCCGGACGTCGAAGAATCACAGGTTTACCAACAGAACCCTCGTGTTAAATTCCACCCTCGCCCCCAGGGTGTTTCCCATTGATCGGTTCGGTAATTGACGGCCTGTTTAAATGCCATATCTGAACCGCGCTTGTTTCCTGTTCCGCTTCGCGGTTCTCCAATATTACGGGAAGGAGGGACGCCGCGCCGTTTAATGAGAGAGCTTTAAACCCCGCGAGGAAGGTGCGCTCTCGGCCGGTGTTTGGCTGCGGACGGAGACGTCTCCCCGTAAATAAAGTTCAGACGTGCCCCCCCCCACCCTCGCACGGAGCCTTAATTGGACTGAACGAACGGGGCTGCTTCCGAGAAAGCTGCGGCAGGCTCAAACGCTCCCACCAGCCGCGTGGGAGAGGCAAAGCTTACAGACCACCTCCACGTAAGTACTGTGTACCTTACTGCATAGACCACATGTAAGCACTGTGTACCTTACTGCATAGACCACATGTATGCACTCTGTACCTTACTGCATAGACCACATGTACGCACTCTGTACCTTACTGCATAGACCCCATGTAAGCACTCTGTACCTTACTGCATAGACCACATGTAAGCACTGTGTACCTTACTGCATAGACCACATGTAAGCACTGTGTACCTTACTGCATAGACCCCATGTAAGCACTGTGTACCTTACTGCATAGACCACATGTAAGCACTGTGTACCTTACTGCATAGACCACATGTAAGCACTGTGTACCTTAGTGCATAGACCACATGTAAGCACTCTGTACCTTACTGCATAGACCACATGTAAGCACTGTGTACCTTACTGCATAGACCCCATGTAAGCACTGTGTACCTTAGTGCATAGACCACATGTAAGCACTGTGTACCTTACTGCATAGACCACATGTAAGCACTGTTTACCTTAGTGCATAGACCACATGTAAGCACTGTGTACCTTACTGCATAGACCACCGGTAAGCACTGTGTAGCTTACTACATAGACCACATGTAAGCACTCTGTACCTTACTGCATAGACCACATGTAAGCACTGTTTACCTTAGTGCATAGACCACATGTAAGCACTGTGTACCTTACTGCATAGACCACCGGTAAGCACTGTGTAGCTTACTACATAGACCACATGTACGCACTCTGTACCTTACTGCATAGACCACATGTAAGCACTCTGTACCTTACTGCATAGACCCCATGTAAGCACTGTGTACCTTACTGCATAGACCACATGTAAGCACTCTGTACCTTACTGCATAGACCACATGTACGCACTGTGTACCAAACTGCATAGACCACATTTTGCGAGGGCATTGAGTTCACTGATGAAACACAGAAGGTTTTTTTATTTTTTATATAGACTGGAAGACAAGTCAGATACAATATTAAATGCACTGGCTGGGATATACTATAGAGTGGGAATTGATTTTAACCAGCAACATAATAGGTTCTGTTTTTTTCTCCTGTTGTTTCTGTTATTTAATTTGTTGCATTCGCTTTGTTGCCAAGCTGGAAATTGAACAGGCTGGAGAGATCATTTAAGACCTATTAGCAATTATTCAAAATTCCATGAATGCTTGTACCCAAATCCAAAAGCTGGCGAGAGAGTCCACTAATAATGAAGATTTCTTGCCAAGTGGGTGGGGTGCGAATCCATGGATGGAAGCTGTCAAACAGTCAACGCCTTGGCATCAAGGCACTGATTGAGAACTCGTACCCCAACCCAACACCTATCCAGACACTATAATCATCTGGCCTCCTAGTCAATGTGAATGCAGTAAATCTCTGGGCTGGTGATTAATGTGCGAGATCTGACATAAAAGACATCTTTTTTTCAGTCAAATTATTTATTCAGCTCCTGCACTTGTTTTATGTAAAACAGAATAGGATAAAAGTACCAAATAAATGTAGTCTCCATCACTGTGAGTGTGTAGAGTCTCCATTACTGTGAGTGTGTAGAGTCTCCATCACTGTGAGTGTGTAGAGTCTCCAGTACTCTATTTATTTATTTATTTATTTATTTCTAGAAATAATCATATAGAAACAATATGACTTTGATTACTTGAACTGATTTTGCAAATAATTCATTTTTAAATTCTATGGATGGACAATCCCAGAATAATCGAGCCTTGACATTGGTGAATTGCATCGATTCGTTTAAATCTATGCATGCTGATGTTCTGCTTTGGTCAGCCAATTTCTATCTGAGACACAGCAGACAAGATGTCTTTGTCAGGAGGAGGCCTCAGGAGACAGGATGTCCTTTAATCTTCTAACTCTGGGCACTGGGAGGTCAGGATGTACTTACCTGTGGTAAAAGCTTTCTGATTGCCACATTAAGATGGTGACCTTTAAAATCGATGAAGAGCACGGAAAAGTTATTTCTAGTGGATACATTTTTTTGTTTGTTCATAGAGCAAGAAAAAGACCAGTGTTTTTATTCTATAAACAACGTGGCATGTGATTTAATTTTTATTGTAAAAATTAACAAATGACACCAGGTCAGGACAGTTCATTGAAAATTCACACCTTGCAGTGTTTGCTGCAATCATACAATCATTGTGTTGCAGAATAAATAAAACAGAGCTGACAGACTTGCAGCCGAACTCTCAGATCTCCCAAAGCAAAACTCTCGTGTGTCCTGAATGTGAATCATGTCTGAATTACTGAAACTACCTTTAATAGCCTAGTGGATATGTAGAAAAATGGTGCACTTTGGAATAGAAGGGTGAAAATTGGCATGTCAGCACAACTTTTCGAGGCAAACAGTCTCTGATATCATGCCAATTTGTCTGGAGCTCCTGGCGGGGGGGGGGTGGGCGGGGGTACATATCCGCTGGACTATTTGTGCATATGAACCGATACTGTGGAGCAGTTTATCCTGAAAATAAAAGAAGCCCTGTCGGCTGCAAAGGCACTTACAGATTGTGCTCTACTGATCAAGAGCCTCCACCCTGAGCTCCAAAGTGATGGGACCATAACTGGTCCGCAAGGGACAGACTGTTCAAAAGCTGTGACTGTGTAGTTGTGACTTAATGTGTTAGTTTAGGTACCAAGGTCCTGAGTGGCGTCTGCCCTGAGACACTTAATAGTTTGGTAGAATTTTTTTTTTTTTTCATTTATCTTGCTCTGTTGAATCTTCTCTTTAAGCAATGTTAACATTATTGTTTCTAATGTAATTTGGTTAGCCTCATTGGCTAGCATACCTGGTGTATTAGGATGTCTAATTCATTACCAGGCCCTTAACTGTTTCATTAACATACTTTACATTAGATTACATTACAAGCATTTAGCAGACGCTCTTAACCAGAGCAACTTACACAACTTCTTACATAGCATTTACATTGCATCCATTTATACGGCAGGATATATACTGGAGCAATGCAGGTTAAGTACCATCCTCAAGGGTACAAGGGCAGTGTCCTGCCTGGGAATCTAACCTGTGACCTTTAGGTTGCAAGACCAGCTCCTTACCCGTTATATTACACTTTGACATTGTGGCAAACAAGCCTGCCACGGGCCACCAAAGTGGCTTTCCTAGGGGCCCTCCAGCACAGAGACACAGGGAGAAGATGTTCCAACAGTCCACGTTTATTTAGAAGGGTGGCAAGATGGTACAGCCAAGGAGCAGATGTAAAACAGTCATGACCGAGGCTCCTTTGTGTGGGTGGGGATGGCAGATTTAACCTGTGTGTACTGATTGCCTCACTACGCACAGGTGCAGCCACCCCTGTTCCTGGGTCCAATCAGCCTGGCCAATTATCCAATTCCTAACCAATTAGACAACTAGCCAGGTCTAATTAGCTTGACCCAGGACAGGTGTGGGTGCTTAAACCAGCCATCCCCCCACCACAGACATCATTAAGGTTGGCTGTGGCTCTGCAGTTTAAAACATGCATACTGTGCTCTCTTCCATGACATCCATTTTTAGAGATTCCTGCTGAATAACAATTCTCAAAATCCTCATTTCTGCTTGTGTGCGGTGACACACATGGACCTGAAGGACCGCAGGCTATGGATATTGATCAGCCAAAGAATTTACATGCGATCAATCATGGCTGTTCGCTTTCCATTGCTCTCGCAGTGCCACTGGGTGCATGTTTGATGATGTTGCCTTACATAGGACCCAAGGGGAAAGGGCCCGGACCCGACCTCTCTGCGACCAATCAGAAGCCCTGGCTCCACAGGCATTTGCATTTAGATGCGTCGCGGAGGCTCATTGAAGCGATACGAAGAGGTATGGCAAGATATGTCATTACATGCATCCACAATGTGACCTTAAGCATCACAGTAGGAGCAAGAGAGAGAGACTTAGCACACAGTGCTTTAAGTAGGTACAATGCCAATGGTAGCGTATATGGGGCCGTTCAACCTGCAAAAAGCCAAGAGTTAAAGGTTTTTTTGAGCCAAAATTGAGTGTGAACAGCAAAATCAAATCCTGTTTTTTGAGTCATTGTTTAAAATGATACTTTTCATCTTGCTTGATGTGAAGAGTTTCACTCATTGTTTACTTATAGACAATGTAATGAATGCAGCTCATTTTGTCATGGTATTTATGAATAGTCAATTAATCCTTTATTTTACCATCCAAGACTCAATAGCACATGAATACTGTGAAACATGACATTAATAATTAGTGATGCACAGAAATTGCCTCTGGAATGCAAATGTAGTCCCTGTTTCTGTGTGAGATGACAAATTTAATACTGTTTGTATATTTTCCTCATGTTTGCATTTATACTCGTTTTACTGAAAATTATTTGTCAGAATCCCGCCAAAAGTCTCATTTATGTGTGTATTTAAGTCTCATGGCTCAGTTATTACCCCAGGGCACTAGAGGGCGATGTTTTCTCTGCTCTCCAGCAGTCAATGAGAGACTAGGGATATGCAATGTGCTCTATAAAGTGCACTGCATTACCCTGTGCTCTATCCCACTGCCCCCTCCCTTTCCCAGCAAAAAAAGTAACATGACGTGAACTCTTAGCCTCCGGCCATATTTTGTACAAACAACATTTCTGCAATTACTGAACAGATGCCCTCTGAGAATGTCATTGGTGGGGAAAGAGTGAGCATTGGGGCAACACTAAATTCCCAGAATTCATGTCTTGACTTCATGTGATGTCGTAATTTATTAGATAATAAGATAAAGTCAAATCAAATTTAATACAAGTTACAATCTAAATATTCCAAGAAAATTGCTTACTTTAGTTTAAATAATAATAATAATAATTATTATTATTGTTGTTGTTGTTGTTGTTGTTATTATTATGTGAGCAGTTTTTCAAGACACAGCACAAAACAATGACACTCTTGAATTGTTTGTCATTGTTAAGTCTTTTTTTTTTTTTTTTTACTTGGTCATGAAAGTTTTAATTGCCTATCTCATTAAAATCTATATCCTGCTAATTAACTACTCTGTTCAACAAAAAGTGTTTCTGCCACCATCCAGCTGATGTCTACAATTGGGAGAGATTAATTAGTGCCTCCCGTTATGACACGTGAGATGGCGTGGATTTGCATTCGTGTTGGTTCACCACGGTTACAGAAATGGGGGTGCTGGGTGGCTCATACTGTTAAGGCTCTGTTCCAGTGTGTGGATTGGCCCCATGGTCTGGTATCTGTTAAGGCTCTGTTCCAGTGTGTGGATGGACCCCATGGTCTGGTATCTGTTAAGGCTCTGTTCCAGTGTGTGGATGGGTCCCATGGTCTGGTATCTGTTAAGGCTCTGTTCCAGTGTGTTGATGGGCCCCATGATCTGGTGTCTGTTAAGGCTCTGTTCCAGTGTGTGGATGGGCCCTGTGGTCTGGTATCAGTTAAGGCTCTGTTCCAGTGTGTGGATGGGCCCCATGGTTTGGTATCTGTTAAGGCTCTGTTCCAGTGTGTGGATGGGCCCCATGGTTTGGTATCAGTTAAGGCTCTGTTCCAGTGTATGGATGAACCCTATGATCTGGTATCTGTTAAGGCTCTGTTCCCACCCTACCCTACCCTCAGCCCCTTTCTGCCATCCCTACTCCAAAAATGAGCCGGAGAAATCAGAAGGCGTGCGTCCAAATCACATTCACTGGCTGTTTTTGAAGTCCACCCCCACCCCTCCATTGGGAAGTTTAGTTTTTTTTTGTCTTTTGTTTTACTTTGGCAGCAGTGCATCAGTGTTGCATTCCGTCGCTGTTGGGCCGAGAAGCAATCACCATGAAATTAAGATTACAATCACAGCGAAAGGCTCGTTTGCCTCCGGGGTCCGAATCAGACGTCTCTCGCTTAAATTGCACTTTCTTCCCCGGGGCATGGGAGCTGACGTCACAGAGCGGGGCCTGCAATCTCATTTGGGGGGGGGGGGGGGGGTTGTGAGATGGGGGAGCAAGGTTTCAAACGGAAGTATCATGGAAACTCTGCGGTACCAAGCTTCAGAGCAAAAGAGCAGTGCGTGCTGCCGCCGTGTCTCTTTTGAATGAATTTGTCGCGAGTTGTTTTCCCTCAGGTTGGCGTGATGCTATATCAGGCTTTGTTTGGTACTCTCAGCTGCCAGCATACTAGAGAAACAAGAGCAGGAGGAAGCACAAACAGCAAACCCACAATGCACTTCTGTGTTGTTGCCCGAAGGCTATTAAGCGTCATGTAGCCAAAGGAGAGCAGGTAGATGTTAAAATAATACCCTAGACTTATAGGCACGGCTATACAGGTGAGTGAACTCCACCTTGAGGGCTTGCGATAGTAAGCTCTGTTTCCTCTAAAATCATCTGACAGTTTGTTGTGCTTCCACAGAAATATCCCTGACTCCCTGACTCCCTGACCACTAACACCTCCATCATCCACCTCCAAAGATCTGTGGAGGAAGTTCAGCTCAATTTACTGTCCTTGTTACCGCCGCTGAATGTCTAAAGTCTAAAGGTTTTCATTCCCAAATGGTTTTTATATATTCTGTTTTTTTTTTTTTCCAGGTGACTGTTGTACAATTTTCTGTTCTACCTGAGAAAATAGGGTTGACTCAAGTTTCACTTTAATACGAGTGCTTAAGAGCGCCCTCTGCTGAGCACAGGTGTTTAACTTTAACAGGTCAACACACACACACACACACACACACACCCCAGCGTACAGTAAGACAGGAACATTTCGGAGATAATCAAGGCTTGATGGGTCCCACAAGGCCTCCTCCGCCCTCAGCACATCAAAGGGTAAGCGTTTTAATTACGCGCCGAGCCGCTCCTTAAACACGCCCGGCCTCGTTAGCGGAGCCCGACTGACAGGCGGGGGGGGGGGGCGCGCGCGCCGTCAAGCCTCTCCGCTTCCTCCCGCCGCGTCCCGGGGAGACCGGGGAGGACAGCGCGGCCTGCCGTGGTCACCCGCCCCGGCTCGGATACCACGCCGGTCCAGAGCGACCGCGCGTTCCTCCGCGCGTCAATCAGGACGCCCCCCCCCCCCTCGTCGCACGCGCTCAAATCACCTCGGCGGAGAGTCGCTAGCTCCCCCCCCCCCCCCCGCCGGTCGGTTGGCTAATCTTATTTATCTTTCGGTCGCGAGCGGCAGACAGGTAGCAGAGCGGAAAGCTAGCGCGCGGGCGGCGGTGACTCAGGGGGAGCAGATGCTCCTGAGCGGGAGCGACGGCGAGTCCCTCTCGCGGGCTCCTGACGGATCGACGGGCCCGTCTCCAGATGGACATCGCGCCTCCAGCGATCATTAGCGGCCGACGATTTTTCAAGAGCCGCTCCGGATTTCGCTCTCCAGTCAAGCCTCGCCCCCCGCACCCCCCCCCCCCCCAGGCGTCCCTCCCCAAATCTGAACGGATTCTGAAGTTTCAAAACGTATTCATGAGCCGTCAGGTGGAAGTCTTTCAAACTACTTTGGCGAGTGTACGTGGTTAATGAGCTTGGAGAGGGAAAGAACTAAAAGTTCCTCTTAACTTCTAAAATGCCCTGAAGCTGTGGTATATTGTGCTTAATTTGTGCGCTAATTGAAGCATTATGTTTGTTAATTTTAGCTGATTCTGTTATCCAAAACCACTTACTGACCATAGTGCAAACACACAGGCTTTGGCAGTGGACAGTGCTGAGGCCAAGTCGTCAGGGTCACAGCTGATTCCAGGAGTCAATACATCTTACAAGACACCATTAGAAGCCATAATAGGTACAAGAGGAGAAAAAGAGAATGCAGTATTAGATAGCAAATGGGTTAGGGGATGCAACTTTAGCTTTAGTGTAGGCAGAGCTGTTAAACCAGTGCTAAGTGTTGAGAGTTCAGCTCTAGGTGAGCCAAGGTGCAGTTCAAATTGGTGCATTTCCAGTCTGCAGCAGAAGATGGGCAGTGGCTCTGCTGTCCTGACTGCAGCTGGGAGCTCATTCTGCAACTACGGGGCAGAGTAGAGAAGAGAAGCGATGGAGAGGACGGCCCCTTTCGGGTGACCCGTGGATGCAGAGCAGGCAGGCTGGACCGAAATGTGGGCTCGGAAATAGATTTCAGCTGAGAGGGTGCTGTTCCTCTCCTCCCCTCCATAGGCCAGGACTAAAGGCGCCTTAGTTTATTTGGATCGCCACGGTAACCAGCGGCGGGGGAAGAGGAGGGGCGTGACACGACTGCGTTTCGGCTGATTGTGGGACGGGACCAGCTGAGGCACTTTGAACGGGCCAGAGAGGCCGGACGGCCTCTGCAGAGACACCAGCAGGGAGAGAGAGGCAGCCGTCCAATCAGGACGACACAAGGCCCCAGAACAGGGAGCTGGGCAGCATGCCTATTTTAAGGAAAGGACAGATTCTGTAGATGTTGTAGAGCAGCCCTGAGTGACTTCTTTGATATTCCCAGTAAAATAGATTTGGTTATCTGGGACTACATTACTGCAGTAACCTTTTGGGAAAAACACTGTGGTTATGATTAAATTCACAGCTTTGTAGAGTTGATAGGACTAAGGTCCATTTCTCACAGTATTAAATCTTTTACTTTGCCTCAGGAAAATGCTACATTGGGGGAAAAAATCTGCAGACAGGTAGGTCCCAAGACTGACACACAAGTTCATACAATTCTGTTAAAAAACTGGGCGTTATCAGTCTACAATATTTAATCCTATTTCTTGCACAGGTATGAGCACTGGTTAAAATTCAAATCAGAGATGATGATGCATGCATTAATGCCAACCACTACAGCATGGATGCATGCAGTAATGCCCACCACTACAGCATGGATGCATGCATTAATGCCCACCACTACAGCATGGATGCATGCATTAATGCCCACCACTACAGCATGGATGCATGCATTAATGCCCACCACTACAGCATGGATGCATGCAGTAATGCCCACCACTACAGCATGGATGCATGCAGTAATGCCCTGCCACTACAGCACGGACACATGCATTAACGCATTAAAACCTTAAGGATTCAGCTTTGAGAACACACTGCATGCTGCAGCGACGCCTTCAGAGGCGTAAATGGCGGGAAGCCTTCTGCATACTGCACCTCTCCGGCTCGCTACCTCAGCTCCCCTCGGCTCTCTCGGGCGTCCTGGCCGCAGGGTCTGTGTAGATCCGCGCCATATCTTATAAACGAGGACCTGTGGGGAAGCCGGAAGCCTCCATTTTTTGCGCTCGATCACGCGAGCCTCGCGCTGCGGAAAGGGCCTCCTTCGCTGGCTGGGAAACGAGGAGCGGGAGCAGGCGTGTGCCCGTCGCTCGAGCGTCGCGCAGCGAACAGAGACAACAGGGACCATTGACGTTCCCCTAAAGACCCACGATGCGCCCTTTGTTTTCATTTTCACCCCACACATCTCCGACTTACACAAGAGATGAAAGACACATTAAGAACTACAGTTTTTTTTTCTTTCTTTCTTTCCCCCCGGTGTACTGTAGGATGATGACGCAATCTCTCCGGCTGTTGCTGAAATAACTGGATCTGGATTTACATGAGATCTCCCAGATACCATCAAAGGCTTCTGAGCACAACACAATTCGCTGCTCGTCACATGGACTGTAGCTGTTTCGGGATTGGCTAAACAGGAACTGAATATGAATGTCTCAGGACCTACTTTTCCCATTCTCCCCACTGTTCAGTTTTCAAAAGTAAAGTGGATTTTAATTGCAAATTCCAAATCCCGTGCTGTCAATGTGTTTGTCCATCCATCCATCCATTATTTATACCCGCTTATCCTGGGCAGCGTCGCAGGGAGGTGCTGGAGCCTATCCCAGCATCAATGCGTTTGTATTAAAACTAAATAAATAAATAAATAAAACACTTTGGGTTGCTTGCATGTTTTTTTTTTTTTTACTGTCTTGGTATGGTCAGCACAATGCTAATAGAAGCCAGTGATGCAGATTATTTCTCTGCTAAAATAACTGAAAGTGAAGCATTTCTTCGTGGCCTTGCGCAATGCAGAGTAGCCAGCGGGTTCTGACACTTTAACGAAGGTGAAATGGGTTTCTGATTTCATCCGTAAAAGGAAAATGATGCGGTATCCAGGAAGTATTAACGGGGGCGTGCAAACTGTTCACTGCGGGTTTTTCCGTGTGAATAAATGTTTGAGGGACCAGCGAAAGCCTATAAATAATACATTGTTTTGTGTACACGCCTTGAAGTCATTTGCGGGATTGCTTTCCAGGTGTGCTTTGACCTTTCCGACCCATTTCACTCATATTATTTGAGTAATCTGCTGTTCTTTATGCTTTATTTTATATAAGTGCTGTTAAAATGTATATAAATATAAAAGATTGTGCATGTAAGCAAGAAACAACGCAGGGGAAACCATAAAAAAAACATTACCTAGAAACTTCATTATGGAACGTGTTTGACTTGCATATGATTTATTAGGGCTACTATTTGCACTTAATGTGAAATCTGACAAATGATTTCATGTGCAGTTGGGTGGGGGAAAAAAGCAATAACTTGCTTATCCCATACGAAAATCTGTTTTCCCCCAATAATTCTGAATAGAGAGATATGAAACGGCGCTCCCTGGAGGCACGGGGGGTTATGTGCAGTAATCCAGACCCCGAGAGGCTGGTCTTTGGGGTGATTTGTGTAACGGAGGTCCTTGTTCACCCGCAGCAGGATACATTTGGTCACGTTTAAGGGGAAGAGGGAGGGGGTGGGGGGAGAGGGGAGAGGAGGTGCTCTGTGGAGGTGCCTCAGGTGTTCTGCTCCTCTCATTACTCATTCTGAAAGCTGTATTCATGAGAGCAGGTCATAAAACACACACATTCACACACACACACACACACACACACACCCCTGGACCTCATTAAAGCCTAGTAAGAATAAGAAGGCGCCAGAGACTGGTGTGTGAAAATAAAGAGATATTAACGAGGAAGAAACAAGCACTTCCCAAACCCCCATTCCCCCCACCCCCCTCTCTCTCCCTCAGAGGGGAATGCATTTGTGAAAAACACCTGAAGCCCTGGTAGGAAATGCTTCAGATGCCAAGCCCTGCTAAGATTGTGAGAACAGGAAAACTGAGGATCTGGCAGGAGTGTGTACAAATGAATATGCAATAATGCGTCTACAAGATTAGTCATAGATTAAAGTTTAGTCTGCCTCGGTGATAAATATAAAGTTGTACAAATAATGAAATATTCCCAACAAATATGCGCTCGCCCCAGCCAGCTCTCTGAAGATGCTCCTGACTCCCGAGCCTCACGAGCGCATGTCGGGCCGCCGTGGGCACAGCCGCAGGAGGGCCGCTGCAGTGCTGATTGGTGGAAGGCTGATAGCTCGGCGGCAGGGCCGACGGGGGGCTGATGGGCAGCCGACGGGCAGCCGCTGCTGGCTCACTAACAGAAAACTGACAAACACTGAACGGATTATCTGAATGTCTGGCCAGATGTATAGCATTTTCCAGAGAGAACATGGGGAGGCAGTTTTTTTTCTTGGTATACATGTAACTGTAGACTACAATATGTAATTGTAGACTGGCGCATATGACCGCAGACTGGAACATAGGATTGTAGAGAGAGGGGGGGCGGGCGCACCAGTTACACACACCACAAACTTTGAGCCACTGCGCTGCAAAATGTTTAATAAATAAGTTCTATGCGTCAGCCATTATGTTTCTTCAAATCGGTTCATATCATTGTGGATGGCCACTAGATAAAAAAAAATGCCCATTCAGTTTGCAACATAGGACTTTGATTCCACTAACTAGTCGTTTCATTTATTACACATTATTGAAAAGTGATCGCTATATTCTGTAGTTGCCCCCACTGAGTCAGCGCACAGCAGGCAGCGGGCTGGGAGCTGACCGTTCCCGGCTATCACTCAGGGAAACTCTCGCATCGAGGAGGAGGTACAGCAGCTAGCGAGACACAAGCCTGGTGTGGCAGCTGGATTTCTTTCAAACCCCCTCAACCTATACATCAAATATACATAACACATAAAACTTAGTTTAGTTAAAAATAAAAAAAGAGAGATGAAAAGTACAGTATGAGGATGTGGAAATATATTTCATAATTAATTATATGCCATTGCATTGCCAATGAATATTAGGTTAGAAAATACAACATTTGCCTGATTTAACGCGACTTCCGGTATAAACCACACCCACTTCCGGCCTTCTATCCGAATACAGATACAGATAATTTTGTTGGTTGAACAGATACAGATACAGATAATGACGTCTCTGCACACCCCTAGTGACCATAGAGTGGAACATATGCCCATTGAGTGGAACATACGATTGTAGACTGGACCATGTCCCCATTGAATGGGACATATGATTGTAGACTGGACCATGTCCCCATTGAGTGGAACATGTGAATGTAGACTGGAACATATGCCCATTGAGTGGAACATATAATTGTAGACTGGAACATTGGACTGTAAATTGGAACCACAGGTGTTTGAAAAATAAAACATATTCTGACCATGAGTGAACTGAGCAGAGATTTTCTTTCTAGTTTGCTTTACTTGTGTTTCCTTGGAGTGCAATGTTCATTAGAAAGTTAGAAATGGCTTATCCAGAGTCTAATGCATGGAGTTTACATGCTGTTACATACAGTCCTTTTATACAGCAGCTGGATATTTGCAAAAGCAGTTCAGGTGAGGTGTCTTGCTGAAGTTACTGCGGCTGTGCCCCAGCTGGGAATCAAACCTGCAGTATTGGAGCTGGATGCCCGGTTCCCTAACCACTGTGTTACACTGCCACCCGTTCCTTAGCACTTCCGCAAAGAGGATTTGGGCCAACAAAAAATGTGGAATGTCAATTTAGGATATATTGCATACATTCAGATTTTTAAAAAAGAAATGTAATTGCGTTTAAAGTGGCATTAATGAAGAATAAACATCCTAACATAATGCTCGCAGTATTTTCTCATAAGAAGACTTAATGTCAATAACCTCCCTCAGCATTTTGTGGTATAAATTGCAATTCAGCTTAAGTTTTGCCAACCTTAAAATCACTGCTAAATGCTTATTCTCTAAGTCAATTAATGTACTAAATGATAAATTAGATTCTCTAGAATAACATTAGTGCCTGCAGTGCTGAAGCAAATGCACTGTTTTTAAGTGGTTACGAAATGTGAGGACGAAACAATGCAAAACTTCTGCACTGTGCTCGTTGGAGGGAAAAAAAAAACTTATGCAACAATGAAGGCCATTTGCCTGGTACAGTGCAGGATTTAATGGCACTATGTATATCTATATGCATACCTTTTGGATGTGTATGTTTATATATATATATGGTTGGGACTATTTAAGTGTATGAATCCAAAATGTGTTTTTCTCCCTTCACGCATAGACTAAGCAAGTTGCGCATGCAGTATGCATTGGTGATTTCCTTAATATTGTTTTTCTGCCTCTCCCAACGTTATCTTATATTTCCGAGCTTGCTGAGAGGGGGAAACTGTAATCTTCTCCGTGAATATGTCTGGGAAGCTACTGAATTGTTATCAGAAGGCCTTTATGCATCATTAAACTGCACACTCAACTTTTTGAATAAATATTGTGCTTCTCATCTGCAAAAGCCAAAATCAAAGTTTGATAATTCTTAAAGTAATTGAAGTTTGGTTGAGAATGCAGTCTATTATTATTATTATTATTGAGGGGACTTTATTCAAAGCCTTGTATATGCAATCGTTAAAATCATTATAGTGATTAATCCTTATGGAATAGAAATATTAGGCTTATATGTGACAAACACATCTTACATTCTATGTGCATACAAGCTGTCCCCCTGGACAGCCCAGTTTTAGCCTCACCAGATCCTCCATCCTTACAATATTACAAGGATAATAAGAGAGGGTTATATTTCACTACATATGTACAGTACACTACTACAGGGACCAGCCTATGATCCACTAAAACTATCTATTCCTCATCAAAAACATTTCCCAAAATCCCTCATTTGCTTTCGGAGAGCTTACCATGTCCAGTGTTTTACTCCATTTATTTTTCATTAAATACATTATTTAAAAAGTGAATAAATATTTAGGCAGATTTTATTGAGGGCTAATATGATGGAGAGACTGAGACGTGTGACACTATGACCCAGACGCACAGAATGTTTACAGTCGGAGACCTCGCATGCTAGGGGAGTTATTTAGAGCAAACACAATGTGATTTAAATGCATTAAGCCTCAGAGAAGGATTTTTATCTGTTCTTTTTTCTGCTTGCGCATTAAAATATGTGAGTGATCTTGTTAGAGCCATAACTGAACATGATCTGATGAGGTTTGTCAGAACTTGTGGCTTTGTAAATGATGAAACGATGAGCACATAACTACAACATATCGCTGTGTCAGTATGCCAGAACAAAGTGACGCCTGCTTTGTAGAGTATCACTACGCAATAAAAAGTAATACCCCCTGGGTTTTATGTTAAAAAACAAACATTACTATTGATGTCCTGAACATAAGCAAGGTGTAGATCTCTGGCCATGGGAGCGGCCATTGCTTGCTAACACTTTGGTTCTGTGTTTTCATTTAATGAAACGAAATGAATGAAATGAATCAAAACTGCTCTCGTCAAGAGGTCTAGTAAGCTCTTCAGAATCTGTATTAAACGATCCTAGCAGTTAGCGACATATCGATGCTGCAGTTATGTTCATGACTGCACGAATCCGTCAAGAGCTCAATTGTAAATCTGTTGGTTGTTGCTGTTGTTCTAACGAAAATACAGATGTGGCATGTTGCTGTTGAGAAAAATAACTCCCTGTCGTGCTTTTTTTAAAATATTTTTTATAAATATTTTAGAGGGAGTGTGTCAATAAATTATAACCTTCGTTAAATTGCTGTTAGCCTGTTCAACTGTAACGACCAATGATTCTAATTAAATTAAATTGTGGAAAAATAAGTAGAATGGTATTTATTTTCATTTTTCACTTTTAAGAAACTGCTACTTTCTAATTGGAATAATGCAACTAAATAGTTGTGAAATAAACACAAGTCAGTTTAATATTGCCAAAATCGGCAATTATTGCAGGAGGAATGTCAAGGTGCTAAATGCAAATATAGCTGCAGAGTATGGCTTCTTCTGATTGAATAGAAAATGCGCTCAAATGAAAAAGATATTTCAGTATTAAATGCGCTCAAAGTAAAATATATTTATTGCTGGAATGGCTCACTTGTGAAGGTACTTATTTGCCAGGCAGGACTCCATTGTTACAGGTTTTAACTTTTTTCACACCTGTTCACACAGTAGCTGGATATAATTGCTCTCCAACCACTGGGAAAGGTGTGCTTAAATCCCCCATATTACCCTGTTGGATGCTCACTACAGTATGCAAAGGGTCCATTTCCTGTGTGTGTGTATGTGTGTGTGTGTGTGTGTGTGTGAGTGTGTATGTGTGTGTGTACATTTGCATGTGTATCACCTGCATCTACTGTACACAAAAAACGTTTTTAGTGCATTATATTTCCAATGCACATGCATTGCCAGTGAAAATAGTTTCAGATACTGATTTAGGTTTCATTGACAATGAAAAAACCTTTAAACTACCTCAATTACTAAGAATTATGAATTTATGATTATGATTTTGTGAGGATCGGAATACAGTGAAACATCCAATAGGCAGATGAAGACCATGTGACGCAGTCACCAGCTCAGCCGACTCTCAGCCCATACATGACCTTCCTGTATGGCTGCTGGGGGTGTCTGTACTGGAATTCCCATCTCCATCTGTAAGCCTCTGTTTTCACGGCGTCTGAATAAAGTGGAAAAATACATACGGAGGGTGGACTGTCTGTTCTCCTTTAACATAAATAAATACATTGAACAATCCAATATGCCGCGGCCGAACAACGTGCAGATCTGTTCCCGCTTCTGACGCCGATGCTCGATTTTTTTCTTCCATTTGTTTCTGATTGAGCTCTCAGGCAACTTTCCACGTAACTCGCTGTGGCATTCGCATTTGTTTCATCTCGCTGCACGCGCGCAACGTTTCAGACTCCGCCGTTCACAATTTTCAAGAGCGAAATTCGACCCGCGTTTTCGTCCCTCGCTTTCGAGTTGCTGACAGGCCGCGGCAATCTCCCAGCATTCATTGTGTGAAATTAGCTGAACGCTTTGCTCCAAACGAACCCCGACCTCCCGGGGCTACGGCCTCGTGTTTGTTTTCCGCGCGAGCCGTATTTGTCTTGCAGCGCTAATGACGGAATAGCTGGGGAAAGCTTTATACAAATGGCATCGCAGCTCGCCTTTGGCGGTGCAGTTGTTTTTACGGAGAGACGCATTTGTTCTGTCGCACTGGCCACATAAAAATCACATCGTATAGGAGAGCAGAAGTGGTTCGTTTCCTTCATAATACTAAAGAGAGAGAGAGCGGATTGTTTGGCAAAGAACCGCAGTCTTGTTGGTGTTTTATCTCAGGTCATATTGGTTGTAATTGACGGTGTGACTGGAAAGTTCTGGAACACAAACAAATTGAGCGTGAGGCTGCCCCTAGAGGGCAATGAGAGTAACTGCAACACCTGTGGAAGGGCAATTGGGATTTCACCCAAAAATATGGTTGTATATAAATGCAAAATTGAACATGTCAAAATATGAGCTGTAATTTGTGGAATTTTGTGGCCTGTGTGTCAAGCTTTAAGACAAATTTAATGTTAAACTTTATCTTGACGAGATTCTTCCAGGTCTACAAGTTTTAGCAAGTGTCAAGATTAGTCTATAAAAAGGAATTAAGAAGTAGGCCTTGCTTAAACTTTTGATTCATAGTTAAAAGCAAACCACTCTGGTAATTACAGACAGAGAGGCTACCCTTATCTACTTATCCCCCCGCTAATCCGTACCCTCAATTAATTAATTTAGCCTGTGATTTAATTAATGAGGTGGAAGGGTGACACAGCATTAAGGTAAGGGAGCTGGGCTGATAATCTTTACTTTCTGCATTCGTTCATGAATAATGTAGCAAGAAATGTAATGTATTGTAACTATCAACCACATTCAAAGACGACTGTACAGTTCATCAGAAATTAAACGCGAGGACATGGCGGATTTAAGATAGGAAGTGCGTGGCAGATCATATCAGTAAAACCAGACTGCCGAGACTTGATTTGTTTCAGGTGATTTTATGAAAACAAACTGCCTCGGTTCACCGTAACCTACTCTCATTGTTTCCACGCTCTAGCATCTCAAACTCCAAATGAAAATCAAATTCGGCTAATTACTCTCTGCTTCCTGGCATTCGTCTCTCTTGAGTAGCACCGTTTCAGCTAAACGCAGGCTATGCTTTGTTAATTTGAGGGCACTGAATTAAATTTAGAACCTGCTTTATAATCTGAGGGTACAATCTATTAAATCGAGGGTACAAATTACTCACTCGACAGTCCAATTTGCGTAATTAAGTGCACGGATTTCTTTGCTTCGTAAATTTGCGGTAACAAATCAGTAATAGAAAGATCCAAAAACTTGCACGGGCGTACCTTATTTAACGATATGAATCACTGAACAGTGGGCGCCATTTCGGACCAAAGAAAGAAAGATGATTGATCAATTTTCCAATCCTGTTATTACATCTGAGCGATGCAAGGACCATCTATTTTCCCTTTTCATTTCATGCCTGCTGAAGAACAGCCACACACTTTCAGGAAGTACTGACCACTACGTCAGAACCACAGTACAAAGAAAGCTAAATGCATGTAGTCCCTTTATTTACTCAACAGATAATTCATTCATGATTCACCAGCTGCACAACCCTTCTGGAGAGATGGTATAGCCTATAACACAACTATAGAGATTCAGTGCAAATGACATACAGACATTATCAATATGAATTCAGCACAAATAGTTTATACTCATAAACAGTACGTTCCATTCAAATGAATGCATCCCTCTCGTTCAGATCAAACAAATATTATTGCATAAAACATCATATGGCACGTGGACCTGAAGGGTATTTGATACTTCATGTGAAAAAAGTCACATTTTCACTCCAAACTCCTGCTCATAAAGCAGCCTCTGATTTTAGGGAAAGAATATGTTTCAGTGTATGTGTGGGTGTGTGTATGTGCGTGCGTGCGCATATGTGTGGGCGCGTGTGTGTGTGCATGTGTGTGGGCACGTGTGTGTGTGTGTGCATGTGTGTGGGCATGCATGTACATTTGAATTGTCCTGTACCAACTGTATGGCACAAACTATTTTAATTAGTTCTCACAAATTTCCTCATTATTTCTTACTAGCCTAGAAACAGCATTAAATATAAATATAGAAATAGAAAGATAAAACCATTCGGGGGCATCAATCAGCAGTCTTTGCATGGAGAATTGATGAGGATGTCATTAAGCTCAAGAAACCTGTTCTACAGGTGTGAAGCTATAATACTAGCATGAAATACCAAGCAGCTTATGTAAATTTAGGTTGGTTTTGCCTGCAAAAAGAAACCTAACTGAATCTTTTCAAGAACTATTTCTCGCTTAGACCATGTCCCAACAGAAGAAAAACAGCAGGTTTCATGCATTTATTTCTTAAAGCTTTCATTTGTAAGGACACTTTCATAAAAGCAAACAAGCCCAAACAAGTGTCTGACAGGGGAATTTTAAAAAATCATAAATAGAGAAGAACAGAGAGTAATTCTGTAATGCATCTTAAGTTAAGCTCACTGTGTCTATTGATGGGAACACTGACTGCAAACAAGATGTTCTGAGAGAGTTATTATTATTATTATTTTTATGCTAAGTACTTGTGCACATAACGTCTTATTTCACTGACATGTAGTAGTCACTGGTTCTGATCAGGATACCACTAAATTGCTCAGGACTCTGAGCCAGCTGTAGGCATAGGGTACAAAAACAAGGGTCCCATCTGTCTGGAGGGCCCCCAGGTCCACAAAGCAACCCACCATTCCCCACCCAGGTCCACAAAGCAACCCACCATTCCCCACCCAGGTCCACAAACCAACCCACCATTCCCCACCCCGGGCCACAATTGCAAACCCCCCCCCGCCCCATCACGGTTCGCAATAACCCCCCCCCCCCCCCGCCCCCCCCAATAAAAGATTTATTTATTTACACTTGGTGTTGCTTGCCATATTAAGTGTTTGTAAGTTCATTGTAATATAATGTGAAAGTCCCTTTTAATGAATGTGTCTGCTAAATCCATAAGAGAAAATGTAAATATTTTGTGCCTCTCTTAAAGAAAAGGGAAGCCGTACAGTGACTGAGACAGTGACTGAGACAGTGGCAGTGGGCTTTTAGCTGAAAATCCCCGTAATGACAAATCTAACAACTGTTCCCAGAAAGCCTTCGGTTTACATTCAAGGGACGAGTTGACTGATGCACAATTTTGATTTCCTGACAGAAGGATCTATTTTCCAGAAAGATTTAGGATGTGTGCGGGCACCCTCACCTCTGCTCTGAATTCAAGATGTAAGGCATGTGAAATGGATATGATTATAAGTTCTATGCACAAAATTGAATATAGTTATAGATTTACATCTCTCCCCTAGAAACACTCTAGGATATTTAAAAAATCTCTCTCTAACTGGTGCTAATCCTTTATTCTCTCTTCTCTTTTCTCCAAACTTTGGGGTTTACAAGTGGTTTTAAAATATAATGAGAAAAGGGCTTATATCACCTTGCAGTGATACAGTATTTAATAACTGAAATGCTATCACAATTATGATTTTTTCCTGTTCTTTAACAGAAAATTAACATGACAGTCAAATATCACTGTTTGATTTGGATACAGTATGAGAAGATGAGAGAATTTGTGATCAGACCAGAACCCTTAAATATCCCTTTCAGATCAAATCCGGCACCCAAAGAGTTACACTTTATATCTGGCATACCTCATAGCATTAAGGTTCAGAGCAGAGTTACCTCAAGGTCAGTGTTCTGCATGAACAGGTATCTACAATTTAATCACATGGCTGTCATCATTTTCCAGTTCTATGCAATTATTCCTTCAAAAGTATCCAGTGCTGAAGATCTCTCATGTGACTTAAGGACAGTCTGAAAATTGTCTGTATGTCTAGGCAGACAAACAGACAGGCAGGCTGACAGAGAGTAATGAGACACCTTGAGTTAATGTAACAAGACATCATCCATAGACAGTTTGGTAATGATAAAAAAATGCTGTTCTCTGCCTCCTCTACACAAAACAAAGAACTCTGTCCTGGCCCAGGACCAAATTCCCATTCAGCTTGGCTGCATGTTTTATCACCTTTGTCTTTGGATGGGCACTGTTTAAAACTTAATTTTAGCATCACGGTTTTTCAAGGAGGAGAATCACTTGTCTGCCAGCCTTAGAGCTTAATTTGTCCGCTCGGGTCAATATTGCTTAGGATCTGAAGCAAACAGCAGCTTCAGCAGCATCATGGGTGGCCTTCCATTTGCTACCCAGCAGCCAAAGCATCACCCTAGCTTATTTGGACATGCAAGAAACAGCAAGGCAGTCCCCTTCCCCAAAGGAGGACTGAAATTGACACCCCAGGTTGATGATTATGGTATTTAATATTCCAATAATTGTCCATAACCGGTCAAACAACTGCTAATGCTACACTGATGGTATTGACATTGCTAAAATCCCCCTCTGAGCCATAAGCAATCAATCCTCTCTTTGTACATAGACTAGGAAAAGTCATTATATCAATACGCATTATTTCCATTGAGCTGAAAGCATTTTCAGGAGCTCTTGAACATGATCATTTCTACAGTATGTACGTAAATAGAATTTCAAAGATAATTAAAAAAAGCAATTTCTTACCTTAATTATCTCAAGTAGACATTGCGGTGCCAAGTAAATAAATGAAAGCAAGCTACTACCAGAGAAAAGTCAACCCTCCCTATGATCTACCCATCACAAATTTTCCACTTTTTGGAAACCCCGTACACTGGAAACCCCATATACATACTGTATGTTACAGTAACCTTACATTCTCGTATTCTTCAAGCTCATTTACACAGCTCTTGAAGGTCTTAATTCCATCTGAAATTATGGTTTTGGGGGTGTCTTGTGGCGCAGCCTGTAGAGCACTGTCCACATGCTCATTACGAGCAGCGACATCGGCGGTTTGAGTCCGACCGCACGACCCTTGTCGCATGTCTCTCCCTCACTCTTTCCCCATTATTCTTGTCTCTCTACACTGTCCTGTCCAATAAAGCTGAAAAGCCCATAAATATATATATATTTTAAAAAAGAAATTACGGTTTAGCTATTCTCTTGTGTACCTAGTTACTTTCACTTTCCGTTTTCGCACAATGCACGACTGACAGCTTAGAGCACACTTTATGATTGTTTATAACAGCTTTGTTTGTTTATCAGTAAGTGCTTGCATAAAGGACCCTGCGGTAGTAATAAAGGGCACTATATTGCAAATCGTTTATGACTTGATGTTTTATATTTTTTTAAACCGTTCAAATTCTCCTCCTTGTGGGCTCTCACCCTGTTGTGATCAGGAGGCTTGTTTACCTCTTCCGTGCTATGAGCTACGCCAGAGGGAGGAAACTCCTGGCATGCTTTTACCACACTGGAGAGGTAAGGTGAAACATCAGCACAGTCAAATCAACCGTTATTGTAGAGAGCGCTGCCTGTTTACACACGTGCGTCTGCGTGTTAAGTTTGTTTGTTGAAAGACATGAGCTCCCTCACTGAACACTTCCCTGTGAAATTCCTTTGTAAGCTTTGATAACTACAGCCGCTTTTCCACCGCATGGTACCGGCTCGACTCGACTCTACTCGGCTCTACTTGCTTTTGGTACCAGGTACTTCGTTTTCCACTGCAGATAGTACCCCCGTGAATGTAGCTGGTCGTCATTAGCGACGCCACATGAAACACGTTGCTCTGACCAATCAGTGGTCTGCAGTGTTTTCACGTCATCTTTTGGTATCCCCTCAGCTCGCTTGGAACCCCGACAGAGGTGATACCAAAAAAAGTACCAGGTACCAGGTACTATCCATAACTTTTGCCCGATGGAAAACCAAAAACGTTGAGTCGAGTCGAGTTGAGCCGGTACCATGCGATGGAAAAGCGAGTTAATAAAAGAGGGGCTGGGAGGCTCATGCAGCCAACAGCCAATTCCAACCGTCAACTTACTGTACAAGCCTGACTTGCTGCAGCCTGCCAGCTGAGTGTAGGTCAGAGCACACAGCAAATTAAAAGTAAGTTTGACTGTTTCTAAGTGAATTTAGTTTGTGTGATAAGTAACCATTACGAACACATTTTGTACATAGAAGCTCTCCAAAAGGACACCTTTTGACTGAAATACAGGGCTTAGTCAGAAAGAGAGAAAGGGCAAATAAAGTCTGAGCGAGCAAGACCCAAATGAACAAATCTTCGACGGAGAAGATTCTGGTCCGATCGTTCACCTAAAATGTTTGTTCAAAAAATGTGTTGGTTCTCAAACCTTCCATCACTAGACCCTGCCCATGTGATTTCAGACAGGACTTTCCTGATCTGCGATACACTTACACTTTAATTTGCTGACTGTGATTCGGTTTTAACAAATACATTATGTCCTATAACCAGTTATAATTAAACGCATTTTCAAATGTATATTTTAAGAAATATCTGGAGGTTTTGGTGTGCATGAGTGTCTTTATATTTTGGATTTTGTTTTGCCAATGGTGTCTTCTATATCGGGAGACACCTAATCTGTGTCAGCAGAAAAAGCCAGCAAAGAAAGTTGATGGTATTTTAAGAATTTGAAGAATTGCTGTTTCCACTGCGGGTACATAGAAAATCGCTTTGTTTCAAACCCAAAGCAATTCCTTTCTGTAAACTTTTTTCAGTCTCAGAAAGGAATGTACAGGCTTTTTATAGATTTAATGGCTGCATAATAACCATGGATATGTTTGTTGGCTGTTACCCTTTTTTCATTGGTGGAATTGAGGGGGTTTTTTTTTTCTTCTTTCCTTTGGTATTGTGTATGGAGCCCAATTGACTGCTGTTGCTTGTAAGTAGCACTGGGGTTCAAACAAAAAAAAATAATTTATAAATAAAAGAGCCACCAGCGTAGTCTAACTTTTTAAAATCTCCTCTGTCATTTGAGGGGAACTTCATGAAGGCTCATGAATAGAAAAAATGGCACTGGCATCTAATTTGAATCCTGTAGTATATTAATATCACACATTTTCTCTTAATTAGTCCACATATTTATTAAATGCTTGAGAACTATTGCAATGGGTCTGAGACCTTCCATTATTATGGCAGCGGGCACAGAACACAGAATCTTGCAACATGCTCATAATTGATTTCAGATGTTCATGTTTATGTCCAATCGTGCACAATAAACCACTCGTCCATGTTCACCGAACCACTGCACCAGCATTTAGTGGGCACGAAGTGTGATATACATCCAGGATTGCTGAATTTTCCATTTTGATCTGACATTAAAACACTGTTGTGACTGTTATATGGAGATCCAATTGGTGTCAGAGGCTACAATTTTATTGAAGAGTTGAAGTGTTGGATTTAGATCTTGCGCTGAATGTAGCATGTTATATCACTTCATAGCATGCTATGATACATGATGAATATTCTTTGTAATATTGGGTTTAAAAAAGCCAAATTAAAAATGTAACTAAATGTAACATTTAACTAAAGACCCAGCTGATAGTACAGCAAAAAATAACTTTACATTTTATTTTCTTTTATATTAAAAAAGATAAATAATCTGAGTCAGTTTCATGGCTGCTTTATAAACAACTTTGTCAGAACTGAGCTGAAGAGTTATAGCCCTTTTCTGCTAACAACGGCGAAAAACGTGTAAGCATAAAGGACAAAGATTTTAGAATGCTTTTGGTGTTTCTAACCCACAATATGACCTGACACATCCCTTTGTTTATCAATATGGCATACTGAGGTTACTACATAAAATACCTCTCCTGTTTTATCTTGAAGGGCATTATGCCAAACATCCTTTGATTAACGTTTCGGGAAATAATCATCCATGCTTTTTGAACTTTGTTTCACTTTGAAAAAGAACAAAAGAAAACAAAAATTAAACAAAATATTTCACATTCGATCAAAAACACCTATCAGTTCATTTTTTACTCATGGTAACTCAATTATATAACATCAGTTGTATAATATCAATTTATAAATACTAATACATATTTTTTGTTGAATGGATGGTCACAGAATAGCACTACAACTCAAACCACAGTCCTCGTTCAGAGACCAAGGTTGTTTGAGAAGAATCTAAAAGGTAAAAGCCACAGAGGGTAATTACAGATGCTAGAAGCTGGAGTGCAGAGTCTGACAATTTCTTAAAATAAATAGGTTTTACTACTACTACTACTACTGCTGCTGCTACTACTACTACTACTACTGCTGCTACTACTACTACTACTGCTGCTGCTACTACTACTACTACTACTGCTGCTACTACTACTACTACTGCTGATACTACTACTGCTACTACTACTACTGTTACTATTCCTACTAATGCTGCTACTACTACATCTACTACTACTGCTACTGCTACTACTACCACTACTGCTGCTGCTGCTACTGCTGCTACTACTACTATACTACATCTACTACTACACCTACTGCTACTACAATTACATCTGCTACTATTCTATTAGAGCCCATTTCCATTTTAATTTATATCTTGGGCATCTTGAATGAATGTCCATTCATGTCTATCGCGCATGAATTGTTAAAGGTACTTCTAAACATATTTTGAGCGTTTCTCATTTTGCAACGCGACTCCCAAACCTTGCGGGAATTGTTCACATTGAAACTGGCGAAGGTTATCGCGCATCCTTGTGCGCGGGGGTGACGTTTCGGAACATGTGATTCATCATCTTCGCCTTTCATGCTAAATGCCACGGCAGACACGTTCCCCATTCGTAGGGCTAATCTCAGCCCTGCATGCATTTCATCGGTGACACTGTCATTAGCAAAACAAAACCGGCCGCAGAGAAAGCGTTTACGCCGCGTGAATACCTGACACAAGGGAGCGGACCGCTCCGTAAACGAATTATTAATGTAAACCGTTTAAACTAATTGAGTCAGCCAGTGGTGAAACAAATCACCTGCGATGACCGGCATTCAGAAGTTCACTGCCACGGACGAATGAGGCAAAGACATACGGAAGGCACTTCGGAAAGTAACCGTCACCTTTTCTCAACATATATTACTATTTATCACCTCTGCAATGACAATGAGTTGAGCGCCTAAAAATTTCTGCTGAGAATTGTCTGAAAAACTTAACCTAGAGCAAAACACCACTGATGTGAAGTTTTATGGGCTCATTCTACTGTACCTAGATGGTTGTGAAATGAAATAATTATCAATTGTATTGTTTGTACTGAGTTATCGCTGTTGTATTAGCTGTATTGGATCTATCCTGTAGCTTAAAATTAAACAATGGCAAATCTTCATATGTTCTCTTTATAGCCGTCTCTGTAATCTTTTTTTTCTTTCTTCTGGTAATATACAGTTATATATTTTCTGACAAGTCAGTGATTAATAGCTAACTGTAGCTAACTCCACCCATAATAAGTTCAATGAAATCCCATTCTCTCATCAGAACCAGATGTAAGACTAGTTTAATGGTGGGGCAACGCATTGTAATTATGTCTATGGATTAACATAGACATTGCACTGACATTTGATAGACATTTGAACTGATGCACTTGTTGTACGTCGCTCTGGATAAGAGCGTCTGCTAAATGCCTGTAATGTAATGTAATGTAATTGCAATTATGTCTATGGATGAGCATAGACACTGCAGTTATGTCTATGGATTAACACAGACAAAGCTTCTGCTCTCTTTGGTTAAAATATCTAACTGGCCATAATAAATGCTGCACATAATTGTCCTCTCAGTCACCTGAAACATGTTCTTCAACTGAATGTTCAGTTTGGTTCCATTTCCATTTTAAAATGTTCCTGTAAAGTGTCAGTGCTCTTGAATCCTGTTGTAATAAAATAAAATAAAAATATTTGGAGAAACTCGCGTCATACATTTTGCTTTGCGTCTGTGGATGATTTAGTCATAACTACATCAACAAAACATCCAAGTTTAGTTTCATCAAACATAGCTTGACACATAGCTAACAGCCAGTCAAAACAATGCCACAAGATTATGTTCACAAAGACTAAGGCAACACAAGTGCGGCTTGAAGTGGTGTAGGCAAACCGGTGAGAATGCCACATTTGGGGATACACGAGAATTTCTCAATTAAGGATTCTCAGTTCTGGACTCAGCTGATGAAATGTACCTCGATGACATAGGTTTTTTTTTTTTTTTTTTTCAGTGTTATATGTAAAGCTATATATGAGGCACTTTCAAAATAATTATAAAGTACTGCTGCTACTTCAATGAAAATGGTGTACGCAAATAAATTAGTAATATGTGAATTACAGTTGAGTCTTTCAAAACTTCCAGCTCTATTAAAAACGTATCTGGCTAGATACAACCTTTTTTGTAATTGAAATGCACCTCAATGACATCGTAGGTGTAAACACAGTTTTCACTGAAACCCTTTAACACAAATTAAAACATGAAAAGTATATCAAAAAGACTAGTGGTTCATCAGCTACATTTACAATATGTTATCTTCCGTATAAGTTAAAAGCTGCATTGAATTATGAGTGGATATTGAAACTGAGAGCACCTTTGCACTGCGCTGGAGTATCGTATTGCTGTGTGCCCATGGAAAGTGTGATCATGTGACTATGACCCTCCGTGTTCGATAAAATGGCGACTTTCGGCACAGAGTGCAGAAAATGGAGTGCATTTTGCATCCTTACAGCAGTGGTAGAGGCCAAAACTCAAATGAAAGGGTATTTTTCAGTTAGTGGTACATATCATTGGCCTCATACAGAAACCTTTCGTGTTTTTCCCCTGACACATTGAAATTTATCATCTGGCTCTTTATAATGTAAAGCGACTAAACTAAATTGTGAATAAACTTTAGTGTGGTGTTCATTAAGGGGGGGGGGGGGGGGGGGCTTTTTTCTTTTTTTTTTTTTGCTTCATGGTTTTGAATGAACATTTTTCTCATTGCTTTTGAGGACTGGTTCTTTTTTAAAAAAAGCAAATTAAATGCAAGGGCACCCCCGGTACCCGGAGAAGACGGTCATTTTCATTGGACGGCTTGGGTTGAGAAAGGTCAAAGCTGTCCATTGAAAACAAATTACACCGGCAATTGTTGTTCAACAAGTACTCGACAGACCCATAAAACGAAGAGCCTGGAATGGATGAGTCAGGAAAGAAACAGTAAGTGAAAAAACATTATGTGCAGTTAACAGGCTTACACTATGGGGTGTTTTGCCTATTGATCGAAGGCGTAAAGGTGATCACAAGCGGAACCATGGTCATAATTTATGTAAAAGGTAGCCATTTTTATTATGAGATGGATGGTTTTTTTTTTTAACTTTTGAAATTATTTTCTTTTCAGTCCTTTCAGCAACATCATCATCGTGTTTCAGTAATTCCGCTTCCCACCCTCCATCAGTAAGTTCTAGAAAAGTTCAAGCCTATCAATAAACCCCAGGCTACACTACTCCAAAGTTTTACAATTGGATCTTGGCCAGAGTTTAGTGTACAGGGTACATTTCGTAATTCTTGGTTTCATTTGCTTCATCATTTGAGAAGAATACAGATAAAATGACTTGTGTCCACAGAACATTATGTTCGCATGCAAACAATAACAGAGAGCCTCACATTTTCACATCTTATACCGCGGCCCAATAACTACACGTCAGCATTACTCATCGTCAATTTCCTGTTCTCTGAGCCCCCGGCCTGCTCCGCGGAAGCTCGTTTCTCTGAGCGGCGATAATAGACAACGAACACGGCTCCCGATTAACGAACGCTCCTGACGAGAGGCTGTCCCAAACCGCCATCCGCGGATCGAGGTGACGCCGCTCACGCTTTCCTGGGCGTCCGGGAATAACGCAGCGGGAATAACGCAGCGGGAATAAAGCAGTGGGATTTCACAGCCGATTTCCCGACGCAGTCGATTTTTGCAGGCGTGCCGCGGCTGCGTTGTTAACTAGCACACAATGGGACAGTTTTCTCATTCACGCAAAGTATGCTCCAGGTGGTGTGTGTGTGTGTGTGTGTGTGTGTGTGTGGCAGTGCTACATCTAAAAACTGATACATAAGCCCTCAGAGTACTTTAGCCAATTGGTCGTCCCCAAAAACCAATCATGCTCACAGTTTAAAATAGGTCTAATCGCATGAGGATTTACAGTAAATGCATTATTAAAGTCTTTTTCTCATTTAGTTCTTTAACTGAAAATGTAGTCGATGGACCTTGGAACTGCTGATATCTGAGAAATGTGACTTTGTTCTCCCATGAATCGGTAAGAGCTTCAGGGAAAAACCCTCTCGGATACAGGTGAGGGGAGGACAGAGCTTACCGGCGTCTCCGTTCGCCACACGCCCTCCCTCACTCCCGCCGCTCAGCCGTGATGTAATGACCGCTCGAACCCTCCGGTGGGCGCTCGCCCTCTGAAGGGTACTGGGAAATAACGCGCGCGGACCTCATCGCCGTGCGCTCGCATGCCAGCCCAGAAGGATCCAGTCCTGCTCACCTCTGAACACTTGCGACGATGGCGCCCTCCTCCTAGAGTTCGTTGTTACGTTGGCCTGTAGCGCTCTGAGATGATTTAGCACTGAACGAATGATTGGAAGAGATTTTAACGATTTATATCCATTCATATATTGCAATTAAATCATATGCTCTCAGAGGGTTCTTTTAGGAAGCTCTCCAATGGCCGTCATTAGACACGGCCTTGAAAGTTCTTAAAATCATACGGTGCCCTCTGGAAGTACTGGAGCACTTGGTAAAGAGGAGCAAAATAAGCTATGAAAGAATGTCACTGTTGTTTATCAGCATGATCTTGCACTCAAATTAGAGAGAAATCTAGTATTCAAAGTGAAATAGCACTGAGAAAATACATTCCCAGATGCTGGGTTCTGGGTTTTTCCCCTGTCTTTCCAAATCCTGATTGTGCTTCACGGTGTTTACACTTAATTCTCACATTTGGCATTAATACTAACTCACTGCGTTAATTCAACATTTTTTACGACCTGAAGTTATTGCGAATTTTGTCCTTTGGACACACAGGTAGCAAGGCATCTAGCTCCTGGTGTATAGTATGTAGACATGTGAACATAAATACTGTACAGCAGTGCAGTGCAGCCAACAGTATGACCAAAAGATATGAATAATGGAAGATTGACCTGTAGCTACAGGCACTGCATTTTGTCATTATGACTTGGGAAGAAGACTGTGAGAAGATCCAAACCAGGATCTGGGGAAGAAGACTGTGAGAAGATCCAAACCAGGACCTGATCATCTCCTTTCCTTAGATGATCTTCTGCCCTTTCTGTGGAAGGGCAGTGGAATTGGTCGCAGTCTACAGGCTCTACAAATACCTGAGCCACACACTGCTCAAAGTCATGGTGACTGAAGAGTGCTGCTACTGGAAGACAGGTGGGGTTTATTGCCTAAATTAATCCACAGCAGGAACGATCCCCATTCCAGCCGTGCTGAATATTTGCTCACATTTTTATATATTTTCTCCCTCCACCCCCCGGGGGAAACCTCTGAATAATGTAGGGTTGCGGGAATGATAGAGCTTTTATAAAGGCCACTGCCCACCGAACAACACGCTCATATAAATTATAGAACCGCACATCGCATGAAGCCTATGATATCAAAAGGGCCCACTCAGCAAAACGTGCTCCCGCCTTTTTAAAGATATACCTTCCACCGTTTAAACGGATAGAAATGCACTTTATTTATGGGAATGCCATTCCACCATTCCTCTCTTCTGATAGCAGTGACCATAATGCACTGGGCTGTCTGAAATGATGCTGGTTAGGACAGTTTCAGGCAGTACATTACATTGGCCTTGATTTATAATACACTGCTAGACATAAAATGAAAGCAATTATTCATAGCATAATATGGCTTCATGTAATATCGTGAAATAGAAAATAAATGAACCCCTTGTTTAATTTATACTATCGTTTGTGAGGGAAACGTACAGCTGACAGTGTTGTTTGCACCATGAACACAGAAAATAACCCAACCTTTAACAGTAAACGTATTTATCTGAGGTCGTATAAATTGTTTCATTCAGTAATGTATAGTACTGCAGTTTACTTGCATACGGGTTTTATTAATATTTCATGGGAAAATCATGTTCAGTCTCCAAAGCATTTAAATTACATAAAATTAAGCTACACATCGGTGTCTGTGTTAGTTCAGCGGTATGAGCAGGTTTCTTTTGACAGATGGGATATGCAACAGATGGGAAGAGTGAAATTAACGAATGAATTAATTGGCATACTGTAAAATTGGCTGGAATTCAGTTCTGTTGTTTTTAGCATTTGCAATAAGATTTATTTTCATCAAGCATGTTGTAGGTTCAAACCCTGCACGTGTAGCCTTGAGAACGTTACTTGGATTGCATCAGCACATTTCTAGCTGTAATAATAATAATAATAATAATAATAATAATAATAATAGGTGGTACGGTGGTGCAGTGGGTAGCTCTGTCACCTCACTGCAAGAAGGTCTTGGGTTTGAATCCAGTCTGGGCCTTTCTGTGTGGAGTTTGCATGTTCTCACCATGTCCGCGTTGGTTTCCTCCGGGTACTCCGGTTTCCTCCCACAGTCCAAAGACATGCAGGTAGGCTGATTGAAGACTATATATTTCCCATAGGTACTGTATGAGTGAATGGCAAGTGAATGGTGTGTGAGCCCTGCGGTAGATTGGCAGCCTGTCCAAAGTGTATTCCTGCCTCTTGACCAATGCATGCTGGGATAGGCTCCAGCACCCCCCTCAACCCTGCCCAGGATAAGCGGGTTAGATAATGGACGGATGGAATAATAATAATGCACTTAAGACAAACAATTTTTTGTTTTTTTATTTATTCATTTTATATCTAAACTGTCATTTGTTTTGGGCCCAAACTAAAAGGGGGCGGTTCCTGACTATCACCCCGCACTCTGAGGCACATTGCCATGGATACCTATTTACAAATAGGTAGGTGTGATTCAAATGATTCAAAGGGCTTTGGGCCTTGAAGTCATCCAGCCTGTGGTGATGACCTCATAAGACCTCTTCCCCCGGTTCCTTTGATCAGTCGTACAGGAGTACCGTGGTAACCACACACGCACAGCCTCATTACCACCTGTCCCATAGCAGATCTGGCAGCCCACGACTCAGCTAAATTACTCCACAAAGCCCATCGTTGTAGATTATATCTGACAGGATGTATTTTTCCCGGCTGATAATGCTATCCAGCGAAATAGTTGACAGCATCGGTCAGTTCAGGGATAACATAATGGCAAAACAAAACTGAATCGGCTGAAACTATATCAGTTTTTATTTTACAAGTGGTGCTGTACAGATCATGTTGCAGCATTACGAAATGCAAGAAGGCAATGCTGCAACATGATCTGGACAGCACCACTTGATTGTAAAATAAAAACTGATTTAAGAAGCCTTTAAACATACATACCATACATGCGCGCGTGTGCGCGCGTGTGTGTGCGCGTATGTGTGTGTGCGTGTGCGTGTTTGTGTGCGTGTGTGTGTGCGTGCGTGTGTGTGTGTGTGTGTGTGTGTGTGTGTGATAAAAGCTATGTTTCAATGGTTATTCAATGCACGGTGAACTGGAACAAGCTCTGTCATCAGGATATGAATCATGCTTAATGGGAAATTTGAAGGGCTGAGCGCTACCGTTTGCCTTGTAGATGAGTAAGACATGGGGCACATGAACTTGAACGCACCTCTGCTTATGGATATTATTTTATTTTTAATAACGCATGGCATTTATATGGGAAGTGAAAAGCCACTGATCAGGCAAGCAACATCATATCTTGAAAAGATTCAAAGTTCCGTTTCTCGGTTCCATTCCTCCTCATGTTAAAAATGCTTTAGCAACAAAATGATGTCCAAGTTGTTATAATTTTTTGGAATTGGCCTTTGGTATTGCAGTGGCTCCAAGAGTCGTACTTTTTAACGGAGGCAGTGAGAGCATGTCTTCAAAAAGAGAAGAGAACATGAGCAAATAAAGGGATCAACTATCCTCACCCACCCACTTCTGCAAAAATAGCAAGACTTGCATGTGCATGAATGCACAAACACACACACACACAATCACTCGCACATATGTGCACACACAGATTCATGCATGCATACACACATGCGAGCACACACCAACAAAGGCACACACCCCCACAGCACAAACTTGTTTGTTTGTAAGCAGAAATATCTCCAGTCTTTAAAAATGCATCACATGGAGTAAATGCACTGGACTGGATGTAATGTCGGAATTTAGATGGCATGGGTCTGGGGGATAGCTCTGCCTAATTTAATAAAGATTTTCTTTGTGCTGTTCAGGGTGAGATAAGTACGGCATGCCATGATTTACTCAATTTTGAGATGTACTAAACTTATGTTGAAACCATTCATTTCTATACCTACTGTCAGTGCTGCATTTCTAGATCTACTGTCTGGTGCATTTCTATACCTACTGTCAGTGCTGCACCAATTCTGTACTGACTGTCAGTGCTGCATTTTTATACTTACTGTCAGTACTGCGTTTATATAGCTACTGTCAGTGCTGCATCAGAGGTGTCCCCTGGCACAAGAAATATCAATTGATCTGTCTGATCTGTTTCTTGATTAATGAAAATAAAAGTGAAATGTGTGTAGTTCTTGACAATCAAACCAACACACCATCTCTCTCGCTGTCTCTCTCCCGCAAATTCAAATGCTTTATTAGCATGACATATTTCAAAATACAAACTGTCAAAGCGTTGTGACAACAACACAGTAACAATACAAAAACAGCAACAATAACAGCATAAATGACAATAATATGACATTTTTTGTACTATTACATTTTTGATTAAATGTATTATTCTCTCTCTCTCATTCTCTACCTCTCCCTCCCTCTCTCTCTCTCTCTCTCTCTCTCTCTCCCTTTCTCGCTCTCTCTCTCCGTTCCTCTCTCTCTCTCTGTGTCATGGGGGAACTTATTTGGAAGGAGAACAGAGCAGCAAGAACAAGAGCTCAGCGTTGCCTCTGACACTGGAGTGCTCATTACTGTTGTAACTGCACATATTTTACAATACATAGTGTCAACATGAGACTGATAACTTATAAACATGAAGCAAGCAATATAATGTGTTCGGAGTAATCAAACATTGAAACCGGAGAGACCTACAGAGAATCAAGCAGGTGTATGGAGCAATGTAGTGTAGTGGATTCAGAACGTAGATCTTGCTGGTTCACATCCAAGATCGGGCACTGACGTTGCACCTTTGAGCAAGGTATACAGCATCAATAATCCGGGAGATTATCCAGCTGTATTAGTGGGTAGATGGCCTATTTTTTCTAAAATGTGATCCCTGTGAATGTGTTTTCTTAAGCTATAGCAATGGTCTGCCTGCCCAATCACCACCCAATCAAGTAGGGGGTTTGCCTCTGCATTTCTGCAGTGTGATGTCATTGTCAGAGAGAGCCAATGAGAAGGCTCATCCGTAGCACAAACCGGGACCTCTGCAGCGTGTGACCATTCAGAATGCGGCTCCTCTTTTCTGCGATAGCCCCCCGCTGCAGCAGTGATGGGGCAGCAATGCAGATGAACAGAGCGGGTTCGAAAATGAGGGCTTTCTGGAAGGGCTGTGTTCTCAGCAAATAATCTGCTTGACACTGATAATATTGTGGTCCTAAATAATAAATGCTATTGGCTGAAGCGCAGTGCAGTGATAAATTATTAATACAAACATACAGCACCTCTCCGGCTAAATTTCATTATAGTGCCATAAAATTACCCTAGAAAGGATATATGAGTGGATTTACTGTTGCACATAAACAAGCAGATATTACATTGTGCGCAGGCTCAGAGGAAAGAGAATCAGGTTCCATGGCATCACAAAATGGGTAAACATAATAACTGGGTTCATTTCTTATGTACAGCGGGATAGAGACACCGTGTGGAAAAGGGTTAGGTGTTAAATCTGAGTTTGGCTATGAAACGGAAAGGGTCAGCAGAAGGGGGTGGAGCTGGGGTTTGATGAATGATGCAACAGCCAATCACAATCTGGATCCACCACCTACTGCCATTAATGGGGAATGTGAGTAGATGGACCCGATAATGGGGGAGCTAATGTATTTTTTTAAATGATTTTTTCCCATTTTTTGTGCCAGTTTGAAGCACAAAATCATATTCACAGACTGCCCTCATTTCTGCAACATCTTGAGAACATGAAGAGTGCCCTACCAGACCATGGGGCCCATCCACACACTGGAGCAGAGCCTTAACAGATACCAAACCATGGGGCCCATCCACACACTGGAACAGAGCCTTAACCAGATACCAGACCATGGGGCTCATCCACACACTGGAACAGAGCCTTAACAGATACCAGACCATGGGGCTCATCCACACACTGGAACAGGATGTCCCCCAACAGCCCATTATGGGGCTGAAATCTTTGTGAGGGCACCTGTGGGTGCTTCCGTGAAATGATATGCAGCTTATGAGTCTCAGCCTTCATTAAAGACATCCATAATGGACTAATGGACAGTTGGTCTAATGGACCGTTTCACCCATATTCCCTGGAGAACTTGAAAATGAGGTTATAGTTGTTGGAATCCGACGGTTACAGGTTCAAATCCCATTACAGACCACATGCCTATGCACTGTATTTGGAAGGGAAGTGCTTTTCCCACCATATTGACTTTAACTCAATGTTTTTCCTTTACTCATTTTACTAATGCACAGAGGATCAACTTTCTCAGAACTTCACAACATTGATATCGACTGAAACAGACCCTTTTCTCTCTCTCACTCTCTCTGTTTAGGCCTTGCGACAAATATTAGCACAGGCAGAATTCTGAACGTGCAACCCTTTTTCTTTTGATATGTTGCTAGACAAACTATTGCAGCATTTTGATTGGCCAAACTTTCATTACATTTGCTAACTCGGACTCGGAAACGATGCCCTTTGTCATCGGTCGATCCCTTTCCTTAGTGCAGCGCCGATTACGCCGATAAAATAAACATCGCGGCTGCCGGATGAGACCGGCCGCAGAGAAGATTGCTTTCTCCGCCCCTCTCCGCCCGCTGTCGCCCCCCGCCACGGTTGAGAGACGCCTACTGTCCGTCATTATGGAAATACCCCCTCGCCCTCGCTGGAAACGAACGTGCGCCCGCTGCTAACTCGTATCATTCAAAAACAACTGATTACGGCTTCGGCGGCGGCGGCGGCGGCGGCGGGCGTCAGGACCGAGGGAGCGGCCGTGAATCAGCGGACTACTGAACTGAGCAGAGGAGCGCGCCGGCGAGAATTAAAAAGAGCTTCTTTTCTTTTTTTTTAAACACCTGCCGGCTGATTGGCTGTTCCAGGCAGCCGCGGCGCTCGTCAGGCAGATTTATATCGTTGTGAAAACGACAAGACGCGACTCGGGAGACGAATCGAGCCCCGACCGCTCTCCCGCCTCTCGGCCGCGTCCGTCGAAACGGCGCCCCCCGCTTTCGCGAATCGCGATCGCAGCTTATTTTACTAACGGTAACATCACAATCCTTTACAGAGGCCGCTTACTTACGGGCCCACCGAACCGCTGTGAAATCGAATCCTATTGGATGTCGTTTCGCAGGATTTTTATTGACCTGGAATAAAATGAAGTGGGCTTATAAATTGTGATTGGCCCCTTAATAACCTTCGCCATATATCATGTGAAAGCGTGAGGACTTACAATTTTGCATGAAGCTTGCTGTGAGAAAGTCAACTAAGATGACACGGAGTTCCAGGAACTGCCAGAGGCTAACCATGACCTGTTTGGGTCGTACCAACGGACCTGAATTACACTCTCGGTCTTCTGGGCTTAATTTAGGTCCATCTTTAGGGCACATTTTGATAAAGATTGGTGTTGTTTTGCTATTTTCTTCACTCTCGGCACATTTTGGCCCGATAAAATCAACAAGACTCACAGGGCTTTTGTAGGTCATTCCAGGTGTCAGTTGATTGACGTTTTGGTGGAAGACTGTACATCAGTATTTCTCCCACAGAATTTTCCAGACACTGGTAAAACTGCATTCTGCGCTGTATACAGACCCTAGGTATTGCGTTGTGTTGTTTTATTAGCCCGAACCTGAATGCTGATGCAGTTTGGTTCCCTGTTGCAATAATTACAGCAGTTATTTGACAGAGTTGATTTTCTTTCATTTTTATAAGTTTGCATCCCTCCATGCATTAGCAACATGACTGCAACATCTGCAACATGACTGATTCTAAAATTTGCCATTTACTAAGCACAATCAAAACCCAATCCCAACTGGATTATCTGTCAGGCTATTGCTTATTATGACTTAGCAATGTCACCCAATGCATTACGTGTGTAAATCTACGCTAAAAAGGAAAAACAATATCCGCATGCCAAAATTAGAAGCTCCCAAGAATTTTATGAAGTCAACGCAACATTTTGGTTGCAAAGAACTGATGCATTGATGCCTGACGGTCTTTGTGACTGAAAAGTTGCATTGTTAACGTAATAAAATTCTTGGGAGCTTAAAATTTTGGCTTGTTGATATATAATTTTTTTCCTTTTTGGAGTTTACCTTTTTATCTTGCACCTCAACCATATGTGGACTGTATGTGCACAGTATCTAACATCTTTCCTTTGCATAAATCTACTCTAAACAGGAGTCTTATGGTACCTGCCCCAGTGGAAGATTTACCCTACAAAGAAGTTCAAATTAAATAGAAAAGTATTTGGAATGGAATGGAATAAGCATTTTTTGTTTGTATGAAATAAAACTTAAAAAAAACTTGCTGTTTCCTGTTTCACATTGGTGAATATTCAGGCATAAATTTACACACACATACACACACATATGCACATATGTATTCATGTACATGCTTGTGTGTGTGTGTCTGTGGACACTGACTGGTATCCAACTGCTGGTGTCCTGGGTAAAATATGGGAAATGTAGATTTACATGAATCCTACCAAGACCAAGCTTTAGAAGTGACAATGTAATGTAAGTCCAACAAAAATGCGGTCCATGCAACAACCAGAACTGAGCAATGAAATGTACAGGATTTTTCTGCCATTTTTTGTACTATAGCACACTCTGGTGAGCTATTTCCAGTACTACAACTATTATTCATGTGCTTCGACTAAAGAGAAACACCTAACTCAAAACATCCTAAAAAGTTCAACTGGTGGGCTGGTCCTCTCATATGACCTTTTGAAAATGTTTCAGTGTTCCTTTAATCTGGCATAGTGACCTTCTCTAGACAAATTCACTGTCCCCCTGCTCTTGCCCTCCCCTTAACTCTGGGTTTTCCTGGCAGTGATTCATTGACGTTCCTGGCACTGTGTGCACCTGTAGGACCTACAAAGAGAGCAGGAAATGAGCGTCAGAGTACTTTACTTCACTAAAATAAGCAGCTCACCTAAATCCATGTGTGTCAGTACTGACACTCAGAGCACTTTACTGCAATAAACAACACACACAAACCCATGTGTGTCAGTACTGGCACTCAGACCTCTTTACTGCAATAAACAGCTCACACAAACCCATGTGTGTCAGTACTGACACTCAGAGTACTTTACTGCAATAAAATACACACAAACCCATGTGTGTCAGTACTGGCACTCAGACCTCTTTACTGCAATAAACAGCACACACAAACCCATGTGTGTCAGTACTGACACTCAGAGTACTGCAATAAACAGCACACACAAACCCATGTGTGTCAGTACTGACACTCAGAGCACTTTACTGTAATAAACAGCACACACAAACCCATGTGGGTCAGTACTGACACTCAGACCTCTTCACTGCAATAAACAGCTCACACAAACCCATGTGGGTCAGTACTGGCACTCAGAGTACTTTACTGCAATAAACAACACACACAAACCCATGTGTGTCAGTACTGACACTCAGAGTACTTTACTGCAATAAACAACACACACAAACCCATGTGTGTCAGTACTGGCACTCAGAGTACTTTACTGCAATAAACAACACACACAAACCCATGTGTGTCAGTACTGGCACTCAGAGTACTTTACTGCACTAAGCAGCTTACACAAACCCATGTGTGTCAGTACTGACACTCAGAGTACTTTACTGCAATAAAATACACATAAACCCATGTGTGTCAGTACTGACACTCAGAGTACTTTACTGCAATAAAATACACATAAACCCATGTGTGTCAGTACTGACACTCAGACCTCTTCACTGCAATAAACAACTCGCGCACAAACCCATGTGTGACAGTATTTACACTCAGATTTCAAGCGATGCATACCAGCCAAACCAGTCTGTCTTAGCCAACTATCCAGAGAGACAGAATGTGTCCAAACTCCGCCCCTATTGAGCACTGCATTTCATATTCAGTCTGCAATCAATGGACTGTTCTCTGGACCTTTAAAGGTGCATTAAAAAAATTAATTGGAATAAAATGAGCCGTGTCGTTCTGTGTATTTTCAATTTGGGCGGTTACGGGAAGGATGTTTGCGGTTCCATTTCAGTAGTCAGCAAGTATGTGATCTGGTTCTGGTACCTCAGATGTGTCTAATAGGTTCCTCTCAGCTCCCAGGGAAGTAATTACATCTTTAAGCAATTTAAGTGCCTTAGGTTTCCAGCTCATGTTTCGCACTGTGTACTTGAAGAGCTGTTTGTAATTAGCTTTATGTTGTTATTCAATATGCTTGTGTCCATGCACTAAACACTTTTTTACCAGTTCATTACTAGTATTACGCACTTACAAACAGTCTGTAATTGGCTTTATGGCATGACTCACTAGGTGAAAAAAAGGAACGGCCCCTCTTTAAGCTTTATCGACTGCTTCCGCAGTGTGTGTACAATGTCCTGAGTCCGAAGGTCACAGAGGTCAGGAATACCAACAGACTTATATTTGAGACGCAAATCAGAAATACAAGTTACTAACCTGTTTACATAGTTTGCCCCTGTTTTGGCTGAAAGGTCATTCTCCAAGTTTATTCTCTGTTTCCCAAATTGTGCTCACCATGAAGATCATTGCAGAGATCCCTATTCATGTCAATGTTGGTGGCAATTCCACAGATTTTCCACAAGGTGGCAGTAAATACTCTTCAGCTATGATTTCCCTGATTGTTGTCAAATTCAAATCAGGTATGCCTCTGTATTTTCTTAGTTGAACAATTAAGCCATATGCAAGTTTAAGTCTTGCTTCTGTTTGAATAACTGTTTGAATAATTTCATAATATTTCATTGTCAGTCTTGTAGCCAACAGCTTAAATGGGACCCTAATGTGCATATTGAAATTAATTTTAAAAAGGCAATTCACTTAATCTAATTTTGAAAGGCTACATCTTTTTGGATTTTAAGCAGTCTAAATGTTGACAGATGGCTAAAGATAATAAAACGAAAAGGTTTAAAACATGAAGTGTAGTGTAGATGCAATGCTAATGATTTTGTTCAAGTGGTCATAGGTTTTATGCTCAGCTTTGAAATAATTAAATTATGATTTGGTGCATAATATTTAAAACATGTTCTCAGTCTTTCCCTTGTATAAGGCACGCTCACACACACACACACACACACACACACACACATACAACACATTCAGATTTGAATTCTAACATTTCATTCTGATAAAAGCTGGACTAATTCAATACAGGAACAACTAAAACCTTATTGAAATATCTTACACAGACCTATCATTTAAGCATAGGACACTTCCAAGCATAGACCAAAACCATCATCAGGATTTAGGCTGGTGTATGCTTTGAAACCTATTGTGACAACTGTTTTGTAAAATCCACTTTGCAAATACATTTTGATTTGCCTGAATTGGTTTAGAAAGGCATAAAATGTTCTCTTTCAATTCATCCCCCTTCAATTAAAAATTCAGTTTTCATTACTTTCCTTTCCTTTTCCTGGTTTCTCAGTTCATTTATTTTCTCCCTTTTATTCTTATGCAGTGCTTCAGAAGTTCTAATAGTCTTTTACAGACTCTTGTGCCCAGCTTGTCTCCTTGTGCTACACTTGTGTTGATCTTGTACAAGCAAACACCAATGAGCAGCCATGAAGCAGGCCTTTGATTGTTTTTTTACGCAAATGCTCCAATGAGCCTGCTTTACATCCACTTATCCTTGGACTACCTTTGAAGTGATCTTTGTGCCTGCTCCTCCAGGCTGCAGAGCCTCTAGTTAATTAGCCTCTGCCGGTGGGGAGCGTTTCAAGAGTCTGAGGCTGATAAAAGTGGAAGAGAAGAGAAAAAGTGTTTCTGAAGAGGCTATCAAGCCTTTTAGGCAGTGTGATGGAGGTGCGGAGGCTGCCTCCTTCCCCCCTTTGCTCATTCCATAACTCTCTGACTTGTGAAATCTTGACAAGTACTCACCTTTGTCTCTTCTAACTATATTTCCCACTTTAGAGGAAAGATCACAACTTTATCTGAAAAAATAAGGCTATAATAAAGCAACAGTATCACATATGGCACCACATTTAAAACATCACATTTTCTTCAATAGGTCAATGCATTGAGAGAGGTTCCCACATAACCCCAATACACTCTAATTTAACTAATCCTAAACTATTAATGTATGAATTGGGACTTGTAACTACAGTGCAACTTAAGCATTAACAATTATACTACTGTAGATGCAATATGCCTGTGTCTCCTTTTGCAGCGATCAGCCAATCACATTCAGGATCCCTCACGTCATGCCACCAATGGGAGAGCAAGTAGTTTTAAAAAAAACAAAAAAACATCAAGAGCAGCAAAAGAACATGGGAGTTTATTTTACACTCATCTGATTGATATGGAATTATGGACTCATTGGAAAGTACACAAGCTCACACATGCACACTTCCATCCAGCGCTTATATTGCTTTTGTATCATTATCCTGATGTTGTAGCTCGTTGTCATGCCTCCTAGTTTGACTTACCATTACTTTCTGACCTAGCCTATGCTTACTGTATGAACTGGTCTTAATGCGCACTTGGCTATGGGTAACAGTTACACAATGAGTATTGTACTTTATCGGACCAGTGTTTTCTAGTTGTTCCAATGACCTTTGGATAAAAGCATCTCCCAAACAAGTGTAATGTAATACACAATTCAGAAAATATTAAAATATTTGTCAGCAGACTAATTCACTCTGCCTGTCTGGCAGACAGGAGACTGACTGGCTGTGCTGTATGAATAATGCCTGGTACCGGAGGAGGATCTTAGCTGGGCTGTGCAGGCTGGCAGAGTCTTGCTGTGCCAGGACCGCTAATCTCTCAGCGGGGTACGTTAGCGATCAGAGGCTCAGCAACATCCTGCTCTGGCAACTCTCCACATCAGAGACCCCGCCCCACTGTGAACACCAAACAAGCCCATTAACACTGCGTTAATGCCCTGTAAACGACAACATTATTCTGCTCCCTGGCTGTTTCTGTGGAAGTACTTATTGAGAAAGGTTTGTCCAGCTTCTGGAAGAGCTGTGCAAGTTTTTTGGAGATACTTGAGCACACATTAGGTTTTGCAAGTTCCCAATTTCAGTAAGCAGGGGGCAGAATATTTGTTGGTACTAATCAAAGTAGCAATGTTATGAATATGAATAGTCATCACCTACAAGTTATTTTTGATATGCATGTGCATCTGTTCTTTTTCTCATCCATATATTACGATTTAAATGCAATTATATGTTATTTCATTATATTTTCATAGAAAGCCAAGGGGTTTAAAGGGGAATGGTTTTAATTTATAGAAATGAAAAATGGAAAAGGCAATCAAAGCTACCCTCACGTTACATGACATATTTGGGTGCATAGTCTCAGGAAGCAAGGGTTGGAAAAGGACCAGTGTTTGCATATTTTGTCAGTGTAATGGACTGTAGTCCGGGCAAAGTGGACTAATAATAATATTAATAATAATAATAATAATAAGAAGAAGAATTATTATTATTATTATTATTATTATTATTATACTGATTGACAGCTTAATATGAAATCCAAAATTCAGAAATACCAGGAATATCAATTTTCTTTTGCTGAAAGTCCATGTTAGAAAATTCCTTTTGCTGCTTTTAGCTATGTAATTTATTTTTAATTAGTCCCACAGCTTACTCACAAAATTATAGCCTATATGATTAGATGTGCGTGATTTAAAATATATATATATTTCATACTTTAAATGTTTAATTTTTATCTGCGATATACATGGGACATAACTTTTAAAAGAAGGGTCTGTTTCCAGCTACTGTGTAGCATAGTGTTTATGTAACTGGGATTGTGACCAGAATTTTGCAAGTTTAAACTCCTACAGTGTGGGGGTAGGAGTCTTCTGAAATGTTTACTCTGCGTGTGTGACATTTCCCATTTGAAAATATAAAAATAAATAAATAGAACAGCTGAGCTAGGCTGGGATAGTGGTGGGGTCTTTACTTGGCTTGGGGCACAGCGCCACTCAGTGGCGGAAAATTATGACAAAGTGACTTTAGATGAGAGTGCAAGACGCCCCGTTTGCTGCGGACGGTGCGCACATGTCCGTGCACGGAAGCCTTTAGACTGCATGCAGCAGTCAAAGAGCTGCTAAAGAAGGAAACTAACCTGAGTTCATCAACGAAACAGATCATTTACAAAAAGCAAGTTTGGGATGCGAGCCTCTACATGGGAAATAAATAATAGAACACAATCTGAGCCGTGAACGAACAGATATACTTGCTTATGCTGAATCGGAACAGTAGCCTACTTAAAACGAGCATGACAACCATAGGCAGAAGGAAACGCAAGGTTTTTTTGAAGATACGGCGGGTGTACTGAACAACCTTTATATACACGGGAAGATTAGTTTGAAACGTTAAACGTGTATTCACAATAATAAATTGTGAACTCTCAAGCCGTGCTTCTTAATGTCTGCCTACTTGTTAAATACCTTTAATAGTTCATGTCTGTGTTTATTAGATTTTTTATCTGTTGAAATTCCGTCTAATTGTTTAAATTCTGAAATAACTGTTTTTACTGCAGTTCCCTATCTTGTACGATGAAACTTGATGTTAAATCGTTTGAATCGCCATCCATTGCAATGTTAATGTGAATCCTGGTCATATAATGTCCACCTGTAACTGTGAGGTAACTGTTAATGTTACGCCTTAACATGTCATGTTGAACTGAAATGTCATGTCTCACGGTATGTTTCTGAATTATAGTTGAATGAACTCATAAAAGAACGTTAAACAGGTGTTCATATTCATTACATGCGCTTCACCCTCATTTTTTCATTAGTTATGAAAAACGTTCAGGTTTTACAGCACAAGAAATGCCACAAGCATAATAGTTCACTCAGCAGACATTATGACAGCAACTATTCATATTTTTGATAATTTAACAGCAGATGCTGCGTTCGTTGATCACATAGCATTTAGCCTCAATTCTGTTTAAAACACTGGAGTTGGTGACATTTTGAGTTAAAGGCACAGATAAAATACCTGTGTCAGATAATAACAGCTGTGGGCTACAAGGACTCCAGACTGGTAATCGTTTCATTTCTCCGTCTTGACTGTCAGATTCTGGGAGGATTAGGTGTATTACAAAATCCCCTTCGATGATTCGTTTGTGGATTATGTAAAACGATTTATCACCTTAACGCATTCCTGGTCTGTCATTCCTATTTTTATCAAACAACAACAACAACAACTATTATTATTATTATTATTATTATTATTATTATTATTGTTGTTGTTGTTGTTGTTGTTGTTGTTGTTGTTATCATTATTATTGCACTGCTATACACATATTAGCCTGGTCTTGCACATTAAATATTGAATAATTTAACGTTAATCTTAATGCCCCCCAGCCCGATAATGCATGGTGCCAGGCCAGCCCGATAATGCAGACCCATTTCACGCGCCCTGGGGTGTCCGTTCCACGCCGGTGTAGTTTTTAAAAGCGCCGCCAGGCGGCTCTCTCCTCGCTTGGGAAGAGTAGTAATCAGAGTAAGGTTATTCTTGCGAACAGTGCAGATCAGGGCAGTCCGGCACTATCACACTGATAAAGCCCAAGTCAGAATTACAAAGCACTTTCCTCGCCGAGCGTCGTCTAGGGAATTTCCGGGTGTTTATGAATGCCAAGCGTGGTGGAATTTGTTCCCAGCAAACACGGTAAGATTCAGACACTTATTTCCGAAGGATTATTCATTTTCAAATACGATACAGTGTGTCATTTCTCAATAGCTCAGTGTGTTGATTTTAATTCCGCGTATTAAATTGTTTTGTTTATATTATGGGCTGGTGTTCGCCTTCAGTCAACATCGCTTTACATCAGTAATAGCCTACCCCGGCCGAGGGTATACAGCACAAGGATGATTAGTGTTGATATCGCAACACGAATGCAATAGCAGGTTTGCGTTTTTGGTTTGTTCGCAGAAATAACCTTTGCTTTTTGTGTTCAGTGTAATTCTTATTTCTCATTATTAAAATGTGAACATTACGGTGATGTCAGGCTGTGCGGGATCTGACAGCCGGAGAATAGCCTATCCTACTCGGCACTGCGAATATGGGTTAGTGGAACAGACTCGCTCTTGCTGGCAGTCGAGATATCGCGTTCTCGTATTTCCCATGTTTTGATTTCCTGGTCATCCCGGCAGTTATCTTGAAGCATTTAAACGAGCCAGTATTAAAACGTGTTATTTAATTTCGTTGGAGTCGGGTAATCTGATGGGCACTTTCGACAGGCAAGCTTGTGGTGTTCAGTTTGAGCAAACAGTTTACCGATAAAGGCGGTGCATGAGGCAAATGTTGTTTTACCATAGCAGCTATCGAGTGCTGCCCTATGGAAGTGCTCAGTTAGTGCTGTTGAATATTTTTGAAGGCATGAAGGAGCGCTCGTGCATTTATTGGTGTTTTTGCACGTATTTCCATACGTCTGTGGGTTCGGTTAGAATAGCCGCGCTTCAAGCAATTTGCTTTTTGAACACATTGTTATTTGTTACCTCGAATTGTGGCTGTTAAAAACAAACAAACAAAAAACACGGATTATATGTTTGATGGAAATTTAGTTCAAATGTGGTTATTGAATACAAAGATAAAATTTATTTCAGTATCAACACGGTTGACTTTTAGATTGTAGCCTATTATTGGCGGGGAAATTGAATGATCGTCTCTATCGAAATATTTTAGCCTCACAAATCTAATACGAACATGTTGTGTGTGAGTAGCATAATATGTCAACAGACGTACGGTAGTAGTGTTCCATCGAAGAAGACTACAGATTGAAGGGTTAAGGGTCGCTTTAAACGGGTTAGGGAAGCGTATCCTAAGGCTATACTTTTCAGAACTGGATCCGTGTTTGTGACATATATACAGCAATCATCCGGGACAAACAGATCAGAAGATCATTGGGGGTTTTGTGCACTATTTCGCTTAATAGGGTCTTGGGAGGGTGATACCCAAGTTCAATTTTTAGCGGCAACCATAGAGTTAATGAATCAGTACGAACTCATAGTTTTTTTTCTCTTGCAATCACCATTAATTGTTGTTAGAAGCAAGATTGAATTTGGTGCTTGCCTGGTCCTATGGTGTACCTCAGAGTGTGAGTGTGTCGAAGAGAAACCAAAGTGCAACTCTGCTTGCAGACTTCTTTGGAACAGCCATTTATTTGACATACAGTTAGCCTAGAATGTCCCACATAAGCAGACACAAAGTTGTGTTTGAATTCAACATTTGAGCCGTATGCATTGCAAACAGTGGAGAAAAAAAGGAATTTGATTCAGCTATTCATTTTGTAGCGACCCATGTGCTTGACTTCTTGCAGGCCGTTGAGGGGGTGGGGGGGGTGTGGCGGTGGGGGTGGGAATTAATTGCTGAATTAATTGCTCCCCTTAATTACAGACTAGGTGATCCAGCAGTCTATTTGTTGAACTGAAACCTACGTCTATGCAAATGTATAGGATTTATTTCTGTGGGAACCCTGTAGTGTTATAGATGGGAATTAACATAGACTTCTCGCGCTGTCCATGGCCCTAATATCATAATTTGTAAAGGCAGGCAACGGAAAGATAAGGAGGTTGTTGTCCGTTCAGCTGAAGAGTCATTGTTGGTTTTTAGGCCAGGAGAAGGCGTGAGTCAGTCTGTAATGCAGTGAAAAACCAAACAAGGGCACTTGAGGTAATTCCACTCTGCACGGGGTTGGAAATTCCTTCGGGACTCTGGTTGTTTTTGAGGCAGCAACAGAAGGCACTTTGAGCCAGACTCACGGGTTTGAAACGGTCTTGTTACCGAGCAACCAGACACTGCCGTACCTGGTGAGGCAATCCTGCTCTTTTCAGGGCAAGGCACGGGCGGTTCGGTTTACGCGTACGGTTTTAAATTCAGAGTTGCCACTGCCACCGCATGGGCCTTGCCCTGTCATTGGTCAGCTCTCTGGCATCCCGGGACAAACGAATGTCGATTGGTTGCTCAGGTGGGGTCAGGTGGATGTCCTTTGGTTGATGCCAGTTCGTCCTGGCACATGGGGCATTGCTGGTCATTGGTTTGCTGGATGGACCACATGCCTCGTAAGGCAACTCGATGGATTTCCCTCTTATGAATATTCCCATAGAGGTGTTATTAGACTGTCTAAAGCTCAGACAGCCTAATGGGGGAACAGCTTGTCTACAGACAGTTTGTGACGCACAAGGAATCCTGCTGTGTGTGCATGACTCTTACATTTAGTTGTTTTCCTCTCTTATTTTTTTGGGAGCTTTTCACTAAACCCGTCCCGTGTTTGCTGAAGCTGCTGTTTGGTGGGTGGCAGAAGAAAAAAAAATTAGTCACATCCTGCTCAGACAAAAAGGAATCCATCGGAAAGCCAGAGCAAAGCTGGTGTGCACACTGGCTCAGAAATATGCCAAGTGACCTTGTTCACAGCCTAAAACGTGTTTGTGTTCTGCTTGGCGCTCAGCGCCGTGCAAATTCAGTTCGGCAACAGGGACACGGACTAAAAGACCAAAATTGGATTAACTTCAAACCTGTTTCAGCCCATTTCTGTGCGGAAAGGGCTTTATGCCACAAACACACGTGAACTCCATGAGGGTGGATGTAGGAACAGGTCCACTCTCTAACGCCGGATTCGGCACCAGATCTGTCCACGAAAGAGAGCCCTGATTTCACGGACTTTCTAACGTAGACCCACAGCTGTGCTCTCTGAGGTAGAGGGGAACGCGTTGCATTAAGGGAACAGTAGGGAATGGGAACGTCAGCGCCCCCTGCAGCTCGCCGGGGTACCGTCGCTGAGGGAATGCCTGTCCTCTCTGTGCCCTTCACGTTTCATTCGTCTTTCATGCTTCCCTGTATTGCTCTGCTGTATTTGTGTCGGTTGCTTTACTGTGCTTCAGAAAACTATGGAGCACAAAGCACTATCCACTGTCAAATAGAATAAAATAAATGAATAAATAGATACATGAATGCCTTTGAAATATAATATAGCAGCTGCATAGAATGAACGTTTTAAAAAAAATTTTTTTAAGAAATATGAAGGAAAAAATCTACCCTGGTTTATTTCACCATTAAAAAAAAACAAAATAAGCATAATTTCACTTACTATTTGTTTGTCATACCTTTTATGAATATTTTTTTTATTTTGTTTTTATGTAGTTTCCCTGGAAGGCACAGATTTCTCCTTGTTTGATTAAAAACAAGTTAATAACATAAGCCTGTATTAGAGACGCTTTGTGTGGGAGTCCATGAATTGTAAATGACTTAGCGCACATGTGAACATAGACTGTGGGAAGGCATAATGTTTGATTGTGGAGACAAAGAAGAAGGTGCTCACTAAACAAAGCAAGCTTGATTATAAACACATGGGTTATGGATACATATGACAACCTTTTCTGACACTGAAAAGTTAGCGTATCCACAATTGCATAAGCGCTATAGCTGCAATAGGGGAAATTAAATAATTACAGAACACATTATAGGTGCATGTTTGTTGCCACATCATATTGGCCTATCATATAAGCCATAATATTAGCATCGGTGCTGATACATTCGTTTTAAGCCATTTCCGGCCAAGACAATACAATCGCAATCTTATTGTTCATTCCTAAGAAGAATGTTTGTCCTTGAGATTTCTGCAGCGAGAAATGAGAATGAGAACTTGAAGGATGTTATAAAAAGAGGAAGCCGGCATATCTTGTCCGAACGTTGTGTTCCGAAGCAGTCCTCCCCTCCATTAGAGAAGTTCTGTCGCTCTGCGTCTCCCCCCTGGGACTGACGTGCTATCCGTGCGGCGCGGTGAAGGAGGCCCTGGCGCTAGCCGGCTACGCTGCCGTGATGAATAATCGCTACGCAAACAAGGCCGTGGCGGGCTAGCCCTTCCGGGTCCGGCTTTAAAACTCATTATGTGTACAAGTTATTGCTTTGACAGCAAGGGGGCGGGGGAGGGGGGGGGGGTCGAGTGGAACTGCAGCTGCTTTTCAAACGACGGTGATTGATGATTGTGGAAAGAGTTTACCCCCCCCCCCCCCACACCCTCCAAGGTTTTACAGCAGGGGTGCACAACAAGGGCCAATCCACTTCAGGATTTTGTGCCAACATTTCCCAACATTTATTGAATTGGCCCAATCATATCTTGATCTGACGTGTGTACAAGCAACAAATAGAGTCACAGTCTGCAAGTGTATCCTAGAGATTTCACTGTGCTCAAGCACAGGAGTGAAGCAGCATAGTTTATAGAGCTGTAAGAAATGGTAATCGGTTGGAACAAATACCAGCACGCAGATCGGCCCTCCAGGATCGGGGTTGTGCACCCCTGTTTTACAGCATAGATGCTTCGCTAATGATTACAAACCTCCTTTTTTTCCTCTTGTCCCTGATAGGAGGTTGTTGTGATCTCGTGAGGTCACTCGATCGTCCGACAGTAGGCCTACGCCCGAGGTGGGCAATGAGGGCTCTGTCTGTTTCTGGTTTCCATGCCAACTCCTAGCCTTAATTACTCAATTAGCCCTAATGTTTATGCCATCTGACGTTTAGCTAAATTTCTTGATAACCGCATGAATGACTGCCAAAGGCTGTTCTTCTGTACCTATAAAAAACATTTTACCGGGATCTAATCTATGAGTGAACCGGTGGTGGTGTACGTAGCTAATTAGCGCATTTATCCGGGGTAATTGGTGGAAATAATAACCTGCTTACACACTGCGCCCTTCAGGACGGGAATCGCCCGTCCCTGGCTAGCGAGATACCATCCGAATTTGTGAAAGAACAATACAGACTACCAGATGTCTCGCATGTGGAAAAATTTTATTTCTACCCAAGGACATTCTTTTTCCAGTTGTTACAAATGTCAACAACAGAAGCAAATATTATGTTTATTATGTTCACAAGTCTTTGTTTTCTTGAATTTCTTTGTTTTATCAGCTACAAATCTTTACCTTTTTATTATTAATTATTGTTTAAATGGGTTTTTTTTATAAGTCACCAGGTCATGACCCAGTCATGCAGAAAGAATAGACTGTGCCATATGTTCTGAAGATGAGTTCTGTCTGCTCCTCGTGAATCCGCAGAGGGTGATATTAAATGTATTAGGGCAATGCCACGCATATTTGATGCATTCCCTGTACCCCGCTGCCTGCTAAATTAATGTAGAATGAGACAATGAATAATAATGCATTTTTAAATGACCGAGGCCAAATGTAATGGACAGCCCAGTCTTATCCACCCCAGCCTTCTGAGGTCTTCTACCTAATACAGAATGTCAGTTATTAAAAGACTAGCATGTCATTACCAACACCAAGGACAGGCTGAATAACTCATCCTTTTAGGCTACATGACACAGAGATGTCACTGTCTCTTAATAACATTCAAGCTTTTGGAATAAGAGCTGATATTTATTTGCATGTATTCTAATGACTAGGAAATTTGTATTCCTCTAATATAGCGATGAAGTAAATGTTTTCCATAATGTTATTGAGAGGCCTTTCCTCAGCGACTGTGGATCATGGAGCGTACGCAGGGACTGGAGAGGGTAGGAGGGGCCAGGTGGTGAAGCCTAGGAAGTAACGAGAAACAGCCTCTATTGCACATGTTGAGGGAAAAAGAGCTTGCTGCCCATTGAATTCAATTTAGAAAACCAAGGTGATTTAACTACCAGAGAAAACCTCATTGGTCGATTTTTTGTGACCATAAATTTCATAATGTCTAGCAGTTTGTGAAACAATAGTTGATTTGGTTCAAAAGTCTTGAGAAAATATTTATTAAAATGTAGCCTACATATTTTATTACATATATGCTTTTCATATGAAATGTGACAATCGTTAATCAAGTTTCAGAATACCATCGGGGGAGATCTCTTTTTCCTTCAAAAGTCTGATATTCCCCATTCATTTCAATGGCAGCTGGTAATGTTTTGCCCTCAATATGCGCAGTACAGGCTTACTTCCAGCACTTCACAAGCTTAGGTTAGCTGAAGGCTGTGCTTGCCTGTCTAGTTAAATATGCATGTCTACGCTATGGATAGAGCAGTTCCTCAGAACTGTCACGTCTCAATCATCGGAATGTCTGCGTGCTTTGCCCGTATACGCACATTCTCTGAGGAAGCACACGTGCACACGCACAAAATAATGAATCTGTGGAAGAAAAGGCACTCTGAATCCCCTGAAGTCTCCCTTGTGTTTGCCCCTGTCGTTATCTGGTTCCAGTCTTTCAGAGTGACAGTAAATTTACATTTTGATTAAGAAAAAAAATGGCATACTTCATCATCGCGTTCTGGGTGAAGCAGCGTCAAACAAGACCGTAGACGAGCAAACCAAGATCCGAACGACTTTCAAGATGATTGAGTGTAACGTACACTGCCCGCATCATAACTCATTCAGACAGACTGATTGGGTGCTGACATTTACAAAAGGATGCCTATGCTTTATTTGTTTTTCTGAAATTCTGTGTCAATGAGCTAACTCCATCTGAGCTACATTTGAGAATCCTTTGTGAGCCCTGACATAAAGACATTTAGGTGTGTTATTTATAGGAAAGACCTGTATGATTGCTCACACATGTGGTTTCCAGGCTTGCCAAAATGGAAGGGTTTTGTATTCTGTGGCCAAGGAATGCAGGTAGAAGGTGAAGTGGAAAAAAAGCAGATGTAGATAATCATGAGCAAATGGGAAGATACCTGGCTAAATGACCTGCCGACTATACAAGGTGGAATTGGTGATATCATCAACCAGGATAAGAACAAAAAAAAGCAGTCCATTTTCCCATATTTCAAAATTGGCTGTGATTAAATTTCTAGGCTACGATACAACAGAAGTAAATTTCATTTAATTTTGGAGAAAAACTTACCAGTAGTCCTTCTTCGTCACATACCACATGGGTGATAGTCATTTTTACAGACCACAAAATATCTTGCCAGTGGACTCATAGACACAGAATTACAGCTATTGAGCATTTACCCAATTGACCAAACTGTCATGAGTCAGTAAACCATTACATTTCAAGCGTGGAACTGACAGTGGCACTAGGAGAACTGTGTAACCTTAATTATGATGATAATGATAATAGAGGTGTTTGCAATAAGGGTATTGAAATGACTTTTTCGCATGTTTTTAGTACAATCTCATCCTACTCCAAAATGACTTTGTGCTTAGTCAGGCGCAAGCACCTGAATGGGCTCTGGCTTTTGGATTTAATCAGGCCGGCGTGGGGTGTCGTGGAACGTGGGAGGAGCACAGTCAGGCACGGTTAATGCTGTATCAAACAGACATACAAACAGACTAACATCCTGAATTTCCCTCGAGTGGACAACCTGTGAGCACCTAACGGTGTACAAACCAAACCCCAAGGCTCACATATCTGTTTCTCTAGTGTTTTGTCTCAGCTTTCGTTTTGACTTTGTCTGTTTGGGTAGATGAACATTGTCCGTGTTAATACGGTCTTTCATCAGCAGTAAAAAAAAAAAAAAAGAAAAAAAAATCTTGGTTGTGGTTATGGTGGTTATAGACTGAAATATGAAAGTAGGAAAATATCGCTGTCAGTTTCACCCTCTTTGAAGCTTAATGGCTCCGTGCTGTTTCGTAGGTATGACCTGGTTCATTTGTGTTCAGAATGTCATTGGAACAGCGAGGAGCGTTTGCGCTCAGTAGAAAAAAAGAAGCGTTCAGGCTATATTTGGTGAAGGCTTGCCGCTTTGTGTGGGTCTGTCTGCAGTTCTGCTTATCGGGGCCATAAATCAGTGTGAGAAGCAGTGGCGTAGAGCTGTAATTAGGTGCGGGGTGATGCTCTCCCAAACCGCCAATTTATGGCTTATGAGGCCTATTTCTTTTCCCTGCGCCTTGTGAAAAGAGATGCTGCTCTTACTGCTGCTCGAACAGAGCCAGAAGTCACAGTCCTGTCTTCTGCAAGGCCAGAAAGTCAGTCTGTTTCACGAGCTTCTTCATAGCATTGCAGCATGCTAACATCTGGCATTCTGATAGCATGTTACCTTTTTTACATGTGTCACTAAAGTGTAAAATTAGAAATTATTAATTAATTTAAATTCAGACAGGCATATTTGAAAGCAGCATTATGTTATGTACAATGGCAGCAATATGGAGAGTTCAGATGTACAAACACAGACAAACACACATACACACACAGACAAACACGCACACACACACAAACACAGACACACATAAACACACACACAGTTTTTAAATAGAAGGGTATTACATTTGCCACCCTCAAAAACACAAACAGTTGGCGAAGCTTTGTTGAGAGGTTCACATTTCTGGAGATCTGAGGTAGTGGGAGGGGCCTGGATGCCTGGAAGGGGGTGGGGGCGCATAAAAGACGTGACATACTTTCCTGGTAATAATAATACCGAACTGTTTGGGAATGAATGCGCTTGTGTATCCATTATGTGCTGAGGGGGCGGGTTGGGGCCGAGGGGGTGGGCGGGGCACGGAAAGCTTGCGAACCCTGCCGAACTTCTACCGGACATCTTGTCACACGGGCATCTGGCCTCGCACGAGAGGACAGAATGTCAGCTGCTGACACATAATGAAACTTTATTTAAACCATGTTAAATGTTTTTTTTTTCCCACTCCCACTTCTAGGGAAACAAGCATGTAACCGTCCAGACCCACGGTGCAACTCACTTCCGCAGACACATTTTAGCTGGCACCACCTGCGCATGCGTCCTACTAAACGTCCCTGAAAGGTTGTCCGTGAGTGAGTGACCACAATTTGCTATGCATAGCCCACGGCGGCAGTTCCTGCGCGCCGTGGGAAAAAGAAAATAAACAGTTGCCAAATGAGAATGAGCTGAAGGATATTGGGTGAATTTAGCCTCCCCTCAACACCCCCCCCCCCACCCCCCCACTACATTTAAGACAGCAGAGTCACTGCCCATCTTCTGCTGCTGCTGAAATGCACCAATTTAAACTGCACCTTCACCTAAAGCTGAACTCTACACATAGCATGGGTTTAATACCCCGCCTACGCTAAAGCTAAAAGTGTATCCGCTAACCCATTTGCTGTCCAATAATACTGCATTCTATACTTAGCCCTTGCACCTACTTTGGCGTCTACCTGTATGTTGCAAACTGTATTGACTGCTGCTATCAACTGTGACCCTGATGACTCAGCCTTAGCACTAAACCAGTATGTTTGCACTGATGTAATCCGCTGGATAATAGCCTCTGCTGGATGCCTGAGTTTGAATCTGTCCATCCTGTGGGCTCGATGAGGAGCGTTTTTACGAAACGGTGGTCACAGGTGCAGCTCTGAAACAGCGCCCCCTGTGTGTGGCTCCTCACCCACGTGTTTTATTATCCCCACCAGTCACAGACAGCGTGTGGGACGGCCTTTCTTTCCCGTGCGGTGTGGTTGTGAGACGCCTGGGAGATGCATGTTAAAGAGACTGGCCCCGGTGGCTTGGTGGGTCTGAATGAGGAAGGGGCGGTGTGGGGAGAAGGGGGGGGGCATTCGGTTTTAACCCCTGCACATAGAGCTGCTTCTCCAACGCACTGTGTCATGCGAGTTTCAGGCTGTACGGGGATAACGGCTGTCAGTCAGCCACTCGAGGACCAGGACCATAACCACACAGCCTCTTCAGTACTGAAGAGCGTAAATATCCGTCTGTCTATACTCGCTTATTCCTGGAGCCTATCCTAGCATGCCTTGGGCGAGAGCAGGACAGTTCACCAGTCCATCACAGGGCACACACACTCATACCTAAGGTAAATTTAGACTCTACATTTAGCCTCCCTGTATGTCTTTGGACTGTGGGAGGAAACCAGTGTACCCGGAGGAAACCCATGCGGACACGGGGAGAACATGCAAACTCCACACAGAAATGACCTCCTTGCAGTGAGGCAACAGTGCTACCCACTGCAGCATCGTGCAGCCCAAGCCAAAACTTGTTTGGCTTTATTCACTCTTCGTTTGTGTCCATCTGAGGGGACTGCACTGTTTCGTTCTGCAGCTATTCCTCACTTTACAGTTCCAGCTGTCACGTGTATATCAATAATGATCTGCTATGCCAGTATGGCAAGTAAATTTTTTATTACATTAATTTTATGTTTTTAATGTACTAGCTACATCAGCAGAGATTAAACCCCGCCCCTTTCATTGTGAGAACTGACATGAGGTGAGCTGTGATGATCATGCTAAATTATTCGCCTTATTAGGCTATGGTATGACTGCAACTTCCTGTCCTGAAATGGGCTTGTCACCCAGAGGTTGCAGGTTCGATTCCCAGGTATGACACTGCCGTTGTATATATCCAGCTGTATGGAGGGATACGATGTAAATGTGTGCAAGTTGCTTTGGATAAGATCGCCTGGTAAATTCCTTTAAAGTAATACAATGTTTCTCTATAATAAAAGACTGTTCTTGTCTGTACATACAGCACAGTAGTGTGGAGAAATAGTATTGTGCTCATTTATTCACATCCAGGGAGACGATGCTGTTGATTCACTTCAGATGCGTGATTATTTATCATTTTAATGAGAAAATGCACATGCTGTGTTGTAATTGATCTCTGGCGAGTCGGTCGATGTTTTAATTTGGATTACTGTTGAGGGTTAATGACTTGCCGGTTTCTTTGCTGCGGTTTACAGTGGCTAATTCTGCTGTCCCCTGCAGTGATATTGTTCAGTCTGGCTGTGCACTGTAATAATAAGTCGGAGCGCTTTAATTAAATTTGATTTCGTTCATTTCTGCGTGATAACTGCAGCGTTCTTACAAAGCGATACGGAAAGTAACCAGGGATAAACTAGTATGCGCGGAGATACGGCGGAGGTTATCAGTCTAAATTTAGCCGCTAGTTTGTCGTGTTAATGATGTGGTGGTGCCTCCTCCTCTTTGAGGCAGCAAGCAGTGGCTAATAACTGTGTCTGTGTTTAATCAGAGGGGTGAAAGCTAGCTGGTGAATCGTGTACTGAGGAGTTTAAAATAGCCAGTTACGCGATTTAAGAAAAGGAAAATTATGTAGCCTCGCTAGCTAGCCTGCTTCCAGAGTGAGACGTTTGGAGTATTCAGTCATAGGGTCCACTGCCATGTACTTCCTCCCCCTCAAAAAGGGCCATAGAGGTTTCCTCTGTCCATATCTAACTTCCAACTTCATCTAATATGAGTTAAAAGTCTCTCTCTCTACATATATACAGTATATATGTATATGTACTGTATTTATGTACATTTGTGTATATATGTATTTACGTAAGTACGTATTTATGCCTTGTACAGTAGATGTGATGCAGAATTCACTCTGATTCATGACTCTTCTAAGGGAAAATAATAATAATGTTTTATGAACTAAAGAACAAATTTGTTTTGTATTTGTATTCCTCTGGGCCTGGAACGTTTCAGATGCCTAATACATGACTGTAAATTGTAGGAGTTCAATTCTAGGCAACGCATCGCTGATGTAAATGACCCTATCTGTCTTTGGGCTTCCGTCAGTAATGAAGGTTATGCTAGTTTATTTATGCTTCGCTAGGTGTACACAGGAACATCAGGAGAGTTGATGTGTTGGGTTCAAACTCTGGTCAGCAGTGGAGCAGCACAGTGTGAAGGATGAGAGTGTTAAAGGTGGGTTGAATGAAACGAATTAAGAATAATAGAGACATTTTTATCTCCCGGTGGCAGGAGGCTGTCCGTCTGTCATTGCTCAGGTAAGACAGGCTGCCGTTTTCAGATGTCTCTCCCTGTTGTGTTCTGAATGGTTGGCGTCTTGCGTCTTATTATAAAATAAGATCACCGTGCTGCAGGATAAATTGATGTTGGGCAGTATTTACTCATGTCCAGAGAATGACGGTGGGGGGGAAGGAGGGGGTGGAGGGGGGGGGCTGGTGTAAATGCATGGGGGGTTGGGGGTTGGGGGCTGGGGGCGGGGGGCGGGGGCTGTGATATGCAGCTTAAGGCTCTGTCTCCTCACGTCTGTTCGTCCTGATTTAAAGGTCTGATTTCTCGAGCCCCGTGGAAAACGTCTGTGGTACCTTTTCACTTTATCTCCCAGGAAAACGTCTGTGGTACCTTTTCACTTTATCTCCCAGGAAAACGTCTGTGGTGCCTTTTCACTTTATCTCCCAGGAAAACGTCTGTGGTACAGAGCGATAAACCGCTCAGAGACGCACGGTGGCCGTCTGTGAAACGGATCTGAGGCCTGCAGCGGTAGCAGCACTGAGCTCTGCCCAGAGGCCTAACCACGCGCAACTTCAAAATTCATTAAAATAATTTTACAATGCATTCTGAAAGCGACTGGAAGCCAATATATGGAAGCTGGGAGAGGGGTAACGTGTCACACAGTGAGTGATCAGTAGCAGTAAGACCATTAATCATTAATCAGAGTCATTAAAGGACAGGGGAGTGGACCATCTTTCATCTATACACCATCCCTCCAATATCCTTCAGACTCCAGATTATGGATTTGGGGGTGGGGTGGGGGGGGGGGGGGGGGATAGCAATTGCAGACCCGTTTGACGCTCCCCCTCCCCCACCCCTACCTGGATGGATGGTGTTCTAGCATAGACATGTATAATTAACTAGACAGGCAAGCAAGCATTCAGCCAAGCTAAGCTTGTGAAGTGCTGTATAGGCCTGTACTGTGCATGCTAAGGGCAAAACATTGGAGCTCCCATTAAAGTGAATGTGGAATGTCACAATTTTGTTTAACAATTGTTACATTTAATATGAAAAACATATTGTAAATATGTGTAATACGTAATAAAATATGCACATTTTACTAAATATTTTCCCAAGACTTCTGGACCAAAACAACCACCGTTTCACAAGCTGCTACACATAATGACATTTAAGATCACAAATAATTGACACATTAGGCTTTCTTTGGTAGTTAAATCACCTTGATTTTCTACATCAAATTGAGTGCATTGAATTCAATGGGCAGCAAACTCTTTTGCCTTCAACATTTTGCCCGTTACTTCCTAGGCTTCACCGCCTGGCCCCTCCTACCCTCTCCAGTTCCTCTGTACGCTCTATGTCCTGAGTGCCCTGCACAGAAATGCATCAATACAGTATATCTCTCATTCCATATGGCAAATACGGACTGTGCCCTGTGCCCTGTGTTATCTGCAGCGTGTTTCACAGCTGATAGCAGAGTGCCTCGAGATGATTTTAGGTGCTGAAAACAGGGCCTTTTGGAATGACCCTTCAGCTTGTCGTCATGGAGACACCGCAGCTTGTTTATCAGCTGTGACATGCGAGTACTGTTTCCTAAGAAGGTCGTCTGATAGCTGTATCGACGCTAAGTGCCATCTGAATTGATCCATTAGGAAAGAGCTTATTTTCAGGATAAGCCTAAATTGCACATTACAGCGCATTCTCAGCTGGTGATTTACAAAACAGGCTGACCATTTCAGGGGCTACAACAAATAATGTCCCAATTTCACAGAATTCCTTTGGTCTTCATCATTGTGCAAATCTTGTCTTCAGGATTGTACATCATGAGAATCATTTTAATGTGGCCTCTACTATTTGACCTTTTGTGAGACCATTTCCTTTTATTTTTCTGTCACATCCTCAATTTTCTACTTGATCTATGCGCGGACCTTTTTATACGCAACCTAACGATAACAGATATGACTTCTGGAATCATTTGTCCTAATGAGAATGCTTGAAGGCATTTTTATAGTGCAGCAACCGTGGATTCCTAGCATAAGCATTTCCATTATGCAAATGCTTTTCTCAAGAGTACTGTAAACCCACAGTAGGAGAGAGAGAGAGAGGTATGTATGTATTGGGTTTCTTGTTTCTTGTTTTGTTTTGTTTCTTCAGTGTACACCCCCTCAGCAAAATCACGTCCATTTGATACACTTGGAACGTCACCGTGTCATCTGAAAGTTTCTTAGACGTCTCATCTGGACGTTGCCTCCCTACGTCCGTACACCTTACTCTTTTTTTATCATTCAGGGTGAGTTAGAAGACATTGTTTGACATTCAACGGTATACGAGCGGTCTTGGTCAAGACTAGCGGATATGCCATTTAATGTGGATGTCCACAGGACGTTGACAGGAGAGCCAAGAACGAGGAACCCGTTTAATCTGCTCATCCGTGACGTCGGTTGCACAGTGGGCAGTCATGATTACATTACATTACAGGCATTTAGCAGACGCTCTTATCCAGAGCGACTTACACAACTTTTACTTAGCACTTTACATTGTATCCATTTATACAGCTGGATATATACTGAAGCAATGCAGGTTAAGTACCTTGCTCAAGGGTACAACGGCAGTGTCCTTACCCAGGATTCGAACCTGCGACCTTTCGGTTACAAGCGCAGTTCCTTACCCACTGTGCCACACTCCGTCGCAGTTCTCAGAAAGAAATGATGATCGCAGTTCTCAGAAAGAAACTGTACTGTCTACAGAAATCAGCTAAGGGGTCCATAGAGCAACCTTCTTGCAATAAAAGGCTGGCTTTGTCTTGTAGAAGCACAGTTAATGTGTGATTTTTTATAGACTCAACACTCTAGAGGAAAACATCAGTAAGGAAAGGTCCTATTCTCTGCTGGGATGGGGTGTAGGCTATCTTCTGAATAGTCCCTTGAACAGCCGTTCTTCACAGGATACGCCCGTGCTTGCAGGAAAAGCATTGGGGGGAACGGCAACCGTATCTGAGAACCATTCGCCGCCGCACCCGTACTTATTACTCACACGAAGGAATGAGCTCCGTTTAAAACGGACGTAGCCTGCCGCGGCTCTCCACCGTTTCCAAACAAACAGCGAAAGCAGCCTCGTACATCCAGCCTACGACTCGCAACTCGCAGAGCCAATCAGCACGTTAGCCATTCGATGGCCTTCATTTGTTAGTCAGTAATGCTTTTCAATAAATGGTCTGTCCTTTTCTTTGACGAAGCAGCTAATTATTTTTGAGGCTTTGCCCTGGCAGCTGACTTAATTGCGTTTTAATCCGTAGTGTTGAGCGAATGCAGTTTGCGTTAGTGGAAACACAGGCTCACTGAACCGATGGTGTATTAAAATAAGTGACAGACAGCGTAAATTATATTGTCATAATGCAGCAAAATTGAATTTTTGCCATTGGCGGTTCAGCACGTTTAATTGAATGAAACTACAAGCTAAAAGACATTTACTTTGAACTGACAGATCCCGCAGCATCAATTCTTAATGGACTATAAATCATTTAGCAGATAATTTATAATGTTATCCTAACATTGTTGAATTTTATTTAAATCAATGTAACCATATTCAAGTGCGTTAGCAATGTTGTTGGTTTTTTTAATGTGAAAATGCCTGAAATCTGTTTTTTAATCTCAAATATTTACTATAACGAATTTCAAACATATCATTTGCACAAGCAAAATATTTATTGCAACGTACAAAATGGCTCAGTCAATGTCCTCATTATGAATGCTTAATGCAATTACATTAGAAACTCAAGATATTCATAAATGATAATAATAAATTACAGCTTCAATGTCTGTACTTTCCAAGTGAAGATACATTGTTTGAAACAAGTTGATCCATTATAGGATATTTATGGCATGTACTGATTTTCAGTGCTCGTGCTTGTGTTATGGTGACAAACAAGGTTTGGTTTTGTGGTTAAAGAAAGGCATGGAACGGCAGATAACATCGTTCAGCCTGTCAGGATTAGATGCACAAACATGTTGAGTTAATTGCAGTGTGCTTGGCTGGTGTCTAAATCCCTAGACCACAGAACTGCATTACAACTGGAACGGTCGATCCTTATTTTACAGACCGGATAGGTGATCTAGCTAATTGTAATGCAGCTCTGTGGTCTAGGGTTTTAAACCAGAGGTCTAAATAACAGCTAAGCACATTGCAATTGACCCACTGAGTCCTGAATGTTTTAATTACACGGAGGACAGGCAGGAATACAGATGCTATTTGTTAGCGGGAATTGCTCAGCGCTACAGAGACAATGGGTCCACTGACTACCACTATCAGCATCTTTAACTTCAGGCCTAGGACCATGCCTGGCCTTAAAGCGTTTATACTTATGGTTTATATCATTAAAAAGAAGTGTTTATTTCTCCCCAATAGCTTGGGTTTATGTTGTTTATTCTCTTTTCAGTCTAAGTGTTTGAGTTTCAGTTCATTTGACCCATATAATTTCTAACACCATGTGATGGGGGTTAGAAATAAATATTTGATTGGGACAAACCCTTATTGATACAGATGCATTAATAACAACAATCTGACACACTGTAGATCTCTAGTTTAAGCTTGTTCCTAGAATGCAACAGAAGGCAATTAATATCAAGTTGATAACAACTAAAACAACAGCATTGTGACAACTCCATAAAAATAACAATGGCTTCAGTTTAGGATTTACACGTGATTACAGACCTGGTGGTCTATTAAATATGAACAACTATAAAACCTCATTCTATGGCACATCAGTAGCTCACTGTTAATGATAAAGAGTATTATGGCTGAATATTGGCCTGAAACTGTGAAGCGGTGTTAAATTACTGTCTGGCCTTTTTATGCCGTGATGCAGATGTTACGTCTGCCTCGGTGGGCTGCCCAGTACACACAGTGCGATTTGACAGAGCGCTGTACACGCGCACCGCCCCGATCCTGTCATGTCTTAATTAAACTGCATGCGCTGGACTGCGCTCTCTTTCTACACTAGCGCGGACCGACGTCCGTGGTTACCAAGAGGAGTCCGCCGGCTCTCCGGTTCTCCTGGTAGAAAATGCAAAACCAGCCACGCAACGCTCTTTTCGCGAATTCTCTGTGCTGGCGTGCATGACGGCATAATATTAAAATCCCGTTCGATTTCCGCAGTTGGAACTGCCGGTGTTTCTCAGTTGGACTGCCGTCTCCTCTCTAATCAGCTCTTGCCGTGTTTGCGGGCAGTGCTCCGTTGTTTGGACGCGCAGTCGCGGCATCGCGTGGGAACAAAGACCTGCTTTTTCTTTGTGCTTACCCCCGCGATTGCCGGTGCCGTAATCTCAGATATGGTCTGGAGCAGCTCTGGGATTTCCGTAATCCCAGACTGAATTAATGACAGACTAATCCCAGCAGCTCTAACCCAACAGAGGGGACTCACCATATCATGCTTCCTTCCTGATCAGTCTTTAACAGTTTTGCAATATTCAGTATTTACAACAGAGAATTTGATGCTTTTTTGTGATCTGTTATTATTATTATTATTATTATTATTATTATTGATGAGACATGGATACAGGAGTACAGAAGTGCAAAAGAGGAAAAATAATTCAATACAAAATATATATGTTGCAATAATAATAATAATAATAATAATAGAAGTTGTCTCCCTAATCCCTGTCCCGTAGCAAGGTTACCCTTCCCTCCCATCCCTCCACAAGAATGACAGAGAAATTCCAAAGGTCTGTGTACCCTGCTGAATATTCCAACTAAGTCCTGCTGGGATTCTGAGCTGGTTTGACACTTTTACCTGGTCATAGCTGGTCTGTGGCTGGTCAAAGCTGTTCTCTAGCTGGTCTCTGGCTGGACAAAGCTGGTCAAAGCTGGTTGAGATGCTATAGTAAGCTGGTGGTCAACCTGATGGACTGCCTGGCTAAACAGTGTTGGAAGTGTTGAAAACACAGCTATAACCATCTTGACCAGTTTAGGCTGGTTAAACAGAAAGACTGAGATGAGGTTAGTTAAGGCGGATTCAGCTGCTGCCCAGGTCAGTGTTGTCGTCTCTCTGACACCATGTATCTGCTCAGTGAACAACTCCATGTGAATAGTTCAAGAATCGTGCAAATCCAGTGAATTGTGGACCCCGTCCCAGTTCACCTCCTGGCCACTCTGCCTTAACACTAACGCTCATTTTGCATGTTTGCAAGAGTTACATCTTGTGCAGGGCTTGTCCCAGAACTGAGTGAGCCAAATTTCAGTGAGAAGTAGTGGTTGTTCTGCCCAATAATGAGGAAATTAATTGCTGGCCTAAAAGTGAATGCTGACCCAGCATGCATTGCGTTGCTTAACACCTTTGCCAGAGTCATTAAAGCATGGCAGATTTAAATGTCATTTGTTTGCCATCTCATGTTTTTTCTGAAGACAGTTATCATGGCCATTACAGTATTGTCATTGCAAGTGTTGTCTCAAATGATGCTAATTTGTTGATTAAAGCGTACTGATAACACTAATCTAAATTGTGGTTATCATCATTTGTAATGCAAATGCAGCGGTCCAAAGTAGCTCATTGTGCCCAACTGTTAAGTGATATTATTTTAAGTGGAGATGATTTTTTTATTGACAATAATCACTCCTGACAATTCCGATAGTAAATTCCAATTCGTCGGAGCAGAGCAGAAGTGTGTCCCACACCTGCTGCTTTTTATGCTCCCCAACGCCTCAATGCCTTCCCTCGTTCGTGAGTGGCCCTTAGGTCAGAGATGCTTATAATTAAGGGTAACTCGAAACAGACGGGGACGGGTTAGAAGGTAAATCGGGACCGGGGGTTAGAGAGTGAATGCGGTGGATTCCACTTTACCCCAAGAACAGTTTCTCGCTGCTGTAATTCCAACCAGCCAAATATTTCTGAGGCAGTGCAAGGTCAAGAGCTGAATCATCATTCAAGAGCATTAAGCCAGGTGGACGAGGGACGTTTTGTTTTTGTAAAATGTCAGAAATGTGAAGATCAGAGAATCTGATGCTTATCTACTTCAGATTTATGTAATCATTAAGGAGAATGTCAGGCTTCAGTCAAGCCCCCAGGGGTGCGTCCCAATACTTGAAAAATGTGTCCTCCTTTCCTCCTCTACCTCCTCGTCTCCTCTGTGCCCCTGAAGCCGGTCTTTGTGTCCTCCCTTCCCAAAATGCGTGTCCCAATATTGGAGGAGACCAGCGAAGCAGACAACGCACTGTAAAATATCAGTTCGTTTTTGTGGCACATATCCTACGGAGAAGTTCCGCAATTTAAGATGGGGAAGCAGGTTTATTTACTTGTAAATGAATGTTGCTTAAACAGAATCATGACTCTGAACATAAGTAAGCATGGCAGCTACCATTATTTCTGTATATGAATATGTGAATGAATTTATTCAATCAGATGAAAAAGACGTATTGCTCTTGGGTGAAGTCATTGGGCCACCGTTAAGACTTGTCTGCCTGGCTTTGAGAAGCTGTAGAGCAGATACTACAGATCTGGCCTCAGGCTGAGAGAAAGGCCTTCGGGGATTGAGACGAATGTGTTGCTAATTTGGCTAATTGGCTTGCATTGGATTTGGATTTGGCTGATTCGGTTTTTTAATTATGTATAGAGGATGTATTTAGGAAAAACACTCAGGTCGTTCCCTTCTTTATGCCTGTCATTGTGAATTGTTGTTGTTCAATTGGTATTGTTGATTGAATTTATTGTAATGGAATAAAGGTATGTTTTAAAAAAAGTATTACCAACAAATTTGATTGCAGATGTTATAGTGGGAAATAATAGCTGTTCAGTTGGGAAACAATAACATTGGGAAACAATAACTCCGATAATATGAACCGACATATCCAATTTTTCTGAATTAGCATGTGTGAGATGCAATGAACAGGCAGTAGAACGTAGGCTGTTACAGAATAGCTTCAGTATATGAGGTCAATTAGTGCTCTTCATGTTTCCAACTTGAATCTTACAAGCCATTTTGCAGCTTTAAATGGGCTGACCACATGTAAGATCTGTGATTGGCTAGAGGACTATTTGTGGGCTTGGAAAAATATAACAATAAAGATATTTCAAGAACTGTCGGCTTCGACCTTGATGACGAAGAAGCAGATACGCTTTTCTTCAGGCCTCCTCATTCTCTCCTCTCCACCACTCGTCTCCTCCCCTCCTCTCCTCCACTCGTCTCCTCCCCTCCTTTCCTCCACTCGTCTCCTCCCCTCCTCTCCTCCACTCGTCTCCTCCCCTCCTTTCCTCCACTCGTCTCCTCCCCTCCTTTCCTCCACTCGTCTCCTCCCCTCCCTTCCTCCACTCGTCTCCTCCCCTCCTTTCCTCCACTCGTCTCCTCCCCTCCTTTCCTCCACTCGTCTCCTCCCCTCCCTTTCCTCCACTCGTCTCCTCCCCTCCTTTCCTCCACTCGTCTCCTCCCCTCCTTTCCTCCACTCGTCTCCTCCCCTCCCTTTCCTCCATTCGTCTCCTCCCCTCCTTTCCTCCACTCGTCTCCTCCCCTCCCTTCCTCCACTCGTCTCCTCCCCTCCTTTCCTCCACTCGTCTCCTCCCCTCCTTTCCTCCACTCGTCTCCTCCCCTCCTTTCCTCCACTCATCTCCTCCCCTCCTTTCCTCCACTCATCTCCTCCCCTCCTTTCCTCCACATACATCTGGGTAGGAGATGAGTGGTAGTGGGGGAGTGGTGGAAAAGAGGTGAGGAGTAAAAAGCAATGGGACGCACCCCTGCACTTTGAGTAAAAGTTAGTGAAGCCATCACGGGTTGTTAATACTAATTTGATTGGCTGCTTATCACACCTTTCTAGCATGTTCTCTGTTTTAAAGGATATTGAAATGAGATGCATCTGTAGGAAAGATGGACATTTTCACCATCAATAAAGCACAGTAATGCCATAGTAACAATCAAACCACTTTTCAAAATCTGGTTCTCACAGCACCAAATTGTTCGATAGCAACCATGTGTTGTTCAGCATAAAAACCTAGCAAAATTCAGTGCTCCAAAGTTTAAATTCCCAGTGAGTAGGCCTAATTCCCAGGAACACTTGTCTGTTCGTCTTATGGGGAGTGATGTCACACTCATTTTGACAGGCTGAGATATAAGACTGTATTGGCAGCAGTTGCTGTCACGGAATAGCGGTCTGTGTTTTTTGTACTCGTCTCTTGTCTTGTCTGATCCCTTAGCTAGCGTAGCGCCCACACCCTCCCTCCGCAGTTTGACAGCTAGCAGTGGAGACGGAGATCTCCGTAAATTGCTTTCCGTGATTAATCCTCTCGAGAAATAGAGACAAACCTGAGTCTGGCATGACATTCAACAGTCTTGAAGGAATAAACTGAATCAGAGAAGCAGCAATCATATCATTAATAATGTGCTGTGCAATAGTCAACACAGTCTTCCAACTGATTAGAATGTTTTATAATAGTAAGCGACTTAGACCTTAAAAATTTAAAACATGACAGTATTTAGTTTAGTCAGTCTGGCCTTGGAGCCAGATACAAAGGTTAAATAGTCAAATGGCTTTGTTTTGAAATACAGTATAAATAATACAGTGTAACACAGTGGATACTTTTACTATTGTTATTACAAAAATGATATTTTTCAGGTTTTTGCCTACTTTCCAAATCAAACTTATGGAGGTTTTTGCTATGACATATTCAGTTTACGTTTTCATTACATGACCCATAACTTATAGATTTAACTGAAAAATAATACGAAAAAAAATAGAACCACATCTGCATATTGTCCGTGTCAAGCATAGTCCTTGTAGCAAAAAAAAAAGAAAGTATTTTCCTTTTCTATGGGAACTTTCTAAGTGTGTTAAACATCTGAAATGGACGTGCAAGGTTTTTTCTCTTTCTGATGATGTGCATTATTGCCACCGATTTAATGCCCGCAGGCTAACAAGGACCCTCTGTGTCTACACCTGTGGGCTGAGGAATTCTGGGACTGCGGGGGCACTTTGAAGCGGGCTTAGGCCTCCGCGCTTCACAGGAACACACTGTATGCGGCCACAGTGAAGCCATTGTGCGCCTCGGCATTCTCAGAGCGCGGCCGCGGCTCCGGGTCTTGTTTTATTCATAAAACAGTAGAGACGAGTGATGCGCGACGCGGACAGAGACCAGGCGGCGCGTGGGTCGCGATTCAGCGCATTAAACGCGCCGCCAACACTCGCAGGGCTTCGTCAACCGTTCGGTTAAACAGACTCTTGACAGAAACCTACGTTCTAGAAAACAATAGAAGCTCACGCTACTGTATAAAGTGTAAAGCCCAAGATGGTCACAAGTTGACTTACCAGGGTTACTGTTACGTATGTAACAGTAACCCTGTTGGACGAAGTGTAGCACAGTGTGTAAGGAACTGGGCTTGTAACCGAAAGGTCGCAGGTTCGATTCCCGGGTAGGACACTGCCATGCAACCCTTGAGCAAGGTACTTAACCTGCATTGCCTCAGTATATATCCAGCTGTATAAATGGATACAATGTAAAAAAAAAAAAAAAATGCAATGTCAAAGTTGTGTAAGTCGCTCTGGATAAGAGCGTCTGCTAAATGCCTGTAATGTAATGTAATGTAATGTAATATGTCCCCTCCCCTGGGTACCAGGCACCTCTACCTTGAGAATCAATCAGACGGATCTCTCTGCTCTTAGGCCCGGGTGTCCTGTACAGTAGCTTACTCTGTGGGCTGCATGTGGAGAATGCTCTCTGGTTTGCAGGAGTGCGTTGGAGGACTGGCCCGGTTCAGCCCAAGGGCGCTCTGTGTGGGATGGCATAGCAGTGATGCCAAGCCGGTGATTCCGGAGTTTCAGAAAAAGATGGAAATGCCCCACAAAAATAGAGATGCTCTGAGCTATGGGCAATGGACTACAAAAAAAATACAAAATACAGTAAGTTTGCTCATTTATATAATTAAAACGGATGCAAAAAAAAAAAAAAAAAATAGAACCCAGACTAGCTCAAGTGATTGCGGTACACCTACCGGTCCTGCAAATTTGTAGTCACACCTCTGTTTAAACAGGAACAGATCACTTACAGGATATGTCCTCACTGGTTTCTCTTCCTATTCGGGTAGTTTCAGAGTCACTAGCAATCATTTTAACATTTTTACAGTTGGGCACCACTTCACTTCACAACAGTGAAGTGGTGCCCAACTGTAAAAATATTAAAATTGTTAATGGTGGGAATTCATCTTTGGTATGTAAAGACATGGACCATATAAACATCATCAACTGAGTAGCCTACATCATAGCTGTGCTGTTGGTAAGTATGTAACTGTAGTATTTCTGTGGTGATATGTTGCTGTTCATAAGGCCCATGCAACAAATTTTCCAGGATGCTGATTAGTCTGTAAACATAACAGATGTTATAAGATCATGCTTCACCCATAATAGGACTGCTCTGAACTGTATGAACCATAGGATTCTTTTGTATGTAGTCCCTCATAGTTGCCGATAACTCAAAGCCCCTAAACGATTTCTTTTTTTATGCTTGTTTAAAGCTTTTCCCAGCATGCCACGGGTTAACTTCCTCTCTCTAGATACCTTTCCAACCGTGAGCATGTGACTCAGAGCCCAAATGGCCTCCAGACCCTCTTGCTTCTCCAAGCTAGCATTCCGTGCTGTGCTGACGCACCGCTCTCTGGCTAATGCGTGTCACACATCACCTATGAGCCCGAGCGATTTCAGACATTCGCATTTGCCTGTCCTGACTGAGTCACTTGTTTATTGCACAAGGTATTCTGTTTTCCCCACATGGTTTAGACAATATTTCTGTGTCAGTGGAGAACTATCAACAAGGCATTTACTTTTTTCCCCATTGAGGCCCAAATTTTGGGCAGAATGTTCAACGTGGACTCACATTCTCTTGTCATTTTGCAGTAGAGAAACTAACTTTACTGCTCTTCTTCTTAAGTTATTGAACATGGATTTATATTGCGTGGTTCATCTTTGACTTTTTCCTTGTTTGGACTCACTGTTTCCAGGACCCTGTTGCTCTTTCTCGTAACATCATATAGCTGAGTCACCTCTTCATTCATTCAGAAAAAAACAGGTCTATAAACACCACACAAGAAGTCTCGTCTCAGTGTTGGAGTCTTTGGAAAGGTCTTCGATATCCAAACATTTGTTGTCTGCGTGAAGATTTCTTATAACAGACCAGCAGGGTGGCAACTGGCAACTAATCTGCGCAAGTTGCTTGGAGCTTGTTCACTCAAAACCTCATGGTAGGCTAGGCATGTGTACAAGCGAAAATCTGATGGCAGTTTGCCAATAGCACCCTTCCCTGTCCTGTTTTAAAATTAAAACAGGACAAACTTGGTAAACTTTCAGAATGGATAATGGATGGCCTGTTCTGGACTGTATAAACTCATTTTCATGTGCAAGGGAATATGAAACTGGATGCTGGCTCTGTTCTAGTGTGTGAATGGGTCCCATGGTCTGGTATCTGTTAAGGCTCTGTTCCAGTATGTGGATGGGCCCCATGGTTTGGTATCTGTTAAGGCTCTGTTCCAGTGTGTGTATGGACCTCATGGTCTGGTATCAGTTAAGGCACTGTTCCAGTGTGTGGATGGGCCCCATGGTCTGGAATCTCTTAAGGCACTGTTCCAGTGTGTGGATGGACCCCATGGTCTGGTATCTGTTAAGGCTCTGTTCCAGTGTGTGGATGGACCCCATGGTCTGGTATCTGTTAAGGCTCTGTTCCAGTGTGTGGATGGGCCCCATGGTCTGGTATCTGTTATGGCTCTGTTCCAGTGTGTGGATGGACCCCATGGTCTGGTATTTGTTAAGGCCCTCTTCCAGTGTGTGTATGGAGCTCACGGTCTGGTATCAGTTAAGTCACAGTTCCAGTGTGTGGATGGACCCCATGGTCTGTTATCTGTTAAGTATGAACTGTAGGATTCCTTTGTATTTGTTAAATATGGCAAGATGTTAGCTACTCTGATTAACTTTTTCTGCATTAGCCAGCTATTATAGTGTGGCTACTGGCTACGTACAGTACACTTTCCATCATTTTTGGACTATTTTTTGTTTTAACGTTTTAACGTTTTAACGTTGTCCTCTTCTTAGCGTCTTTTATGTTTTAACGTTTTAACAGGTGTTTTAACGTTTTAACGTTGTCCACTTCTTAGCGTCTTTTATGTTTTCTTTTTTGTTTTCGGTTTAGTTTATGTCTTAAAAATTGATTTTAATCGCGATTTGATCAGTGCTACTAGAAACCGGCAGTTGATAGCCTGTTAAACAATACAGTATTAATCAAAACTGACTTAACCCACTTCAACAATGTGGCCAGCCGGGCTGCTCTACCTGTTGAGTAGCCTTGCACTATCATCTCCAGTGGTGAATAGGACAATGGATGACGGTGGATCGGATGTTTCACTGTGGATTACCTCCTCATGCACTGTAACCATGCCCCATTCGGATGTTTCTCCGTTTACAACAAACCATTGGATCACAGCGGGGTGTCTCTCTGGTTTGTTTGAGTGTGGTGACGTGTACCTGCGGCACGCACAGCGCCGGATAGGGACCGTGATCTCGGCCCGGGTGGCCTCATCGGTTGTGCACAGATACAGCAGGAGAACTGTTCCAGCAAAGAAGGTCTGGATGATTTTCCTACTTCTTCTATCAGGTAACATCCACCCCAATCCAGGTCCTGGACTGACACAGCTTGAAAATCCGGATGATCTTAAAAACTGCAATGGATTACGTTTCATTCACCTAAATGTTCGCAGTTTAATAAACAAAATAGACGCAATTCGTCTCTGGGCAAAGCTGACTGACTGCGACATTATAGTTTTGTCTGAAACGTGGCTGAAACCCTCGATTTCGAACAATATGATACACATCGATGGATATAATATCTACAGGACAGATCGCGCTAACAAAGGAGGGGGAGTAGCGATCTATGTAAAAGTAACGTTGAACTGCTCCTGTGTCGAATCGATCAGTAAACCAAAGTGCTTCGAACTGTCTGTAATTAAGTTACATCTTCCTAATGGTGCTGATCTTACAGTAGTAGGATGCTATCGCCCACCATCGGCGTCACATGAAGCTGTAGGACTGCTTTCAGACTTCCTTCATACGTTTTCTGACAAGGAGTATGTTTTATTGGGAGATTTAAATTGGGACTGGCTCTCGACGACCTCTAATTCACTTAAGGACATTTGCGACACTCTAAATCTATCGCAACTAATTAACTCTCCAACTCGGTTAAACTCCAAAAACATGGATAAGTCTACATTGCTTGATGTTATTCTCACGAATTCTCCACATAAATACTCTGCAGTTGGAATATTCAGTAATGATGTCAGTGATCACTGTACAATTGCCTGTGTTAGAAACTGCAAACTACCCAAGACTAAGCCCCGTTTTATTTTTAAAAGAAATTATAAACATCTCAATGAACAAGCCTTTGCGCATGATTTGTATAATAGCGACTTGGACCTTGTTTGTGAAATGGCGGACGTTGACTTGGCGTGGAATTATTTTAAAACAACCTTTTTGGCCCTAATTAATAAGCATGCACCTCTGAGAAGATTTAGAGTTAGTGGTAAAGACAACCCATGGTTTAATGAAACCATCTCATCTTCTATTAGAGAGAGAGATAAGGCATGGGCCAAGGCAAAAAAAAGTAATGATGCCAGTGACTGGGTTCAGTATAGGGCATTAAGAAACAAATGCACAAAATTGATAAAAAATACAAAAAGTGATTACTACCTTCATTTAATAAATGAAAACCTTAATGATCCAAGTAAATTTTGGAAGTTGATTAAATCTTCATCAGGGTCTATGACACCCTCTACTCTTCCTGATCTTTTAAAAGTAAATCAAAATGAAATAAAGGGTACGCATAACATAGCAGATGCATTTAATAAGCATTTTATCAATGCAGGCTTAGCCACTCTCTCAAATCTCCCTGTAGATGGTAAAGACAGTGTAGCCACCACCCTAAGTTGCCCAGGAAATAGTTTTAATTTTTCCCCTATTTCTCCCACTCAAGTTTATAAAGCTCTATTGAGTCTTGATTGTAAAAAGTCTGCTGGTCCTGACCAAATTGAGCCTTATTTTTTTAAAATAGCAGCAGATCTGATTGCGGGACCCATTGCCTCCATTTTTAATCTTAGTCTAACCAGCGGTTTGATCCCCAGCTCCTGGAAGTCAGCATTTGTCCTTCCTTTATTAAAAGGAGGAGATCCCTCTGTTCTGGATAATTATCGCCCTATCTCCAGACTATCCGTTATAGCTAAAGTATTTGAATCCCTAGTAAACGAACAGCTAAAACATTTTTTGTCTGATAATAAAATTTTAAGTCAAACTCAGTCAGGTTTTAGACAAGGGCATAGCACTATAACTGCAGCCATATCAGTTACAAATGATATTATTACTGCTCTGGATGATAAAAAATCATGTGCTGCACTTTTTATTGACCTATCCAAAGCGTTTGACTCAGTGGATCATGGTCTTCTCCTGCAAAGACTCAATTGTATAGGATTTAGTAACCCTGTGCTAAGTTGGTTCTCAAATTATCTGACAGGGAGAACTCAGTGTGTGTCTATTGACAATTATAATTCTGTACCTCTAACTGTAAAGGCAGGTGTTCCGCAAGGATCTATTTTGGGACCGATTTTATTTTCTATTTATATAAATGATCTTGGGGTAGGGTTAAATCCAGCAAAGGTACACCTTTATGCAGATGACACAATTATTTATACTACAGCGCCATCTTTAAAAGTGGCAATGGATTCCCTACAGACTGCTTTTAATTTATTGCAGATGTCACTTGTTAATTTAAAATTGGTTTTAAATTCTAAAAAGACTAAATTTATGATTTTTTCACGTTCCCGTTCATCACCCACTGACTGTACAGTTCTAACACTAGATGGTACTCAGCTAGAGAGGGTTAGCTCTTACAAATATCTTGGCATCTGGATTGATGACAAGTTGACCTTTAGCGTCCATATTGATAGCCTTCTAAAAAAACTTCGACCAAAGTTAGGTTTTTATTTTCGTTTAAAAAAATGTTTTCCTTTTACTGCTAGAAAAAGATTGGTTCAAAGTACTTTTTTGTCAGTATTAGACTATGGTGATGAAATTTATATGCATGCATCTTCATCTCTGTTGAAAAAACTGGATGTAGTCTATCATGCTGCCCTGCGGTTTGTAACTTGTGCAAGTGTACATACGCACCATTGTAACTTGTATGAAATGGTTCAATGGACTTCATTGTATTCAAGGAGAAAAACCCATATGTTAATTTTTATTTTTAAAGCTTTACTGGGTAAACTACCGCAGTACATATCCGGCTTACTGAAATATTACTCCAGTAGCCATAACACTAGATCCTCAGAGAAAATTCTCCTCATGGTCCCAAGTATTCGAACAGAACTGGGTAAATCAGCCTTTTCCTTTCATGCCCCGCATGTCTGGAATGAGTTACAAGGCATTCTTAATCTGAAATCCTTACCCTCTCTTGACATGTATAAAAATATGTTAAAATCTGTTTTTACTGAACAATGTTATTGCTTTTAGAAACAAGTGCCTTTTAGCTCCTGATCCTTGTATGTCTGTTTTTTTTATTATTATATTTTTTATTTTTTTATTTTCTTTGGTATGTTTTAATATGAAACTTTTATTTTCCTGCTGCCATCTTGACCAGGACTCCCTGGCAGAAGAGATATTGTATCTCAATGGGACCTTCCTGGTTAAATAAAGGATAATAAATAAATTTGTGTATCTGATGCCTTTGCACCAAATGGAATGGTTAATGCTAAATAACCCATTTCCATACAATACAAATAAAGGTCTATGGAAGGCTATTTGAAACAATAACTGCATCCTCATTCTGAAACACATTATGCGTACGCTGTGATTGCTACAAAGGGGGTATAATGAGCTGCATTAATAATGTAATAGTAGTGTAATTTTAGTTTTAATAATACCTAAAATGTATTGGTATCACTTCACCTTTCTGCCGTCACATTTGATGTTCCCTAATGGACCTCAAATTAACATTTGATGAGATGTTTAAGTTATTTTGCACCAATTAGTGATTCATCTGAGACAATTGTCCTGACACACTGCACATAGGAAAAGCTGGTGTTTATGAATTTATTTTTGGTAGTTTTTTTTTTTTTTTTGTTTCCCTGTGGTTGCTATGGCAGCCAACGCAACCCGTTCTCACTGCGGTTTCGAGTGCCCCTGCACAGAACCGCAGGTGCAGTTTCGGACGTGGGCCGGTGGGGCGGAGCTATTGAGGCCGCGCACGGTCGTGGTCATGGTCACGGTCTCACCAGCTGCTCTGTGTTCTTCCCCTGAGATGGAGGCTCGCAAACCCTCCCCGTCCAGCCCCCCCCCCCCCCCCCCCCCCCCCCCCCCCCTTCATCTTATAGCCTCTTACTGTAAAGGCAGATTGGGTTGTGCGTCCTCTTTGCTTTATTCAGTCACATCCACAATGGGTATGGCTCAGGGAGGGAGTAGCAACTGCATTAGCTGGTCCAGCTAGAAGCAGGTAGCAAATTATAGCCCTGAAAGTGTACTGCACTTATAGCAAAAACATACAGTCCGGTTTCTATGCATCTGACCATGGCCATAAAGGCATGTTGGGAGAAGGTGGTTGGCTAATGTGTGTAGCTGCGCTGTGAATAAACCTGCAGTATAAAACTCTCCTTCACGTCCCATCAGTTTTATGGATGGGCTGGGCAACTGAGAGAAGCAGATTGATGAACAGCTGAAGCTATAAAGACAGGGGAATGCATGTAGTGTTGGAGAACCATTGCGGCACCCGTGTTTGTTTGCAGTGATGCATTCTTTGAATTATCCTTGCTACGTGACAAGTGTGTACAATACTCTATGTAATGTTCAGTTGTATTTCTAATTCAGTTTTATTTGTATCGCGCTTTTTACAGAGAACTGTCACAAAGACGCTTTGCAGAGTAGCAAGGCAAGAAACAGAGCGAAAAGAATGTTGCAAGTTTGTCGCTAGTTCATGCTGGTAGTGTCCTCCTTTCATGTTTGTGCATGTATGTGTGCCTGTGTGTCTGTGTGTGTGTGTGTGTGTGTGTGTGTGTGTATGTGGTGGGGGGGGGGGGGTGTGTGTGATGGGACAGACACATAGCAGCAGTGAGTCTGGGGAGGGGAGGGTTGTGGGTGGGTGGGTGTGTTTGTGTACGGGGGGGTTGTGGGTGTGGGTGTGTGGGCGTTGTGTTTGTGTGTGTGTGTGTGTGTGTAGGGGGGTTGTGGGTGTGTGTGTGCGTTGTGTTTGTGTGTGTGTGTGTAGGGGGGTTGTGGGTGTGTGTGTGTGTGAGCGTTGTGTTTGTGTGTGTGTGTGTGTGTGTAGGGGGGTTGTGGGTGTGTGAGTGTTGTGTTTGTGTGTGGGTGCGTGTGTGTGGGAGGGGTGTGTGTGTGTGTGTGTGTAGGGGAGTGTGTGTGGGTGCGTGTGTGTGGGAGGGGTGTGTGTGTGTGTAGGTGTAGGTGTGTGTGTGTGTGTGTGTGTGTGTGTGTGTGAGCGTTGTGTTTGTGTGTGGGAGGGGTGTGTGTGTGTGTGTGTGTGTGTGTGTAGGGGGGTTGTGGGTGTGTGTGTGGGGACAGGCACGTAGCAGCAGTGAGCCTGGTTCATTTCTAAGACTGCTAACCCTAACATAGCATAGTGTGTACATAGCCACTGAAACCCGTCCAGGAGTGCAGTGGGACTCTAAACTCGGTGGCCCTTTTAATTGGATCTGAGCTTGTTTTACGGAGGGAAAAGCAGTTAAGCAGATTTCCTGGGCGGGGCTAGCCAGCAGCCCTGGGTCACTTCCACACTCAGTCTGAATGCAGGTGGGGCTTCAGAAAGAACACTGCACAGTGAGGGGTGGGGGATGTAGCCTAGCGATACTAAGCCCCTTCAGCACTTTTTCTTAATATATTGCAAGGCTATAAGAATGTTGTAAACGCCCACTGTATAAACAGTTAGGCCTATGTTTCACGTGTGGCAGATGTTTCTTTGATTTTAATGCCGTAGAGGAAAAGTCTCACTTCGCTTGGACGTCTGGAACGGTGTTCCTGTTCTTGTAAGCACACGGATCAAGGTTCATTCAAGGATATAGAAACATGCGGATTTTGAGTTCAGATGGGGACACCTCAAAACATATTAAACAGGCCATGCGGTTGTTAGAAAATGATCAAATAGCACAGTGATTCTGAAACATTGTAGATACTCTGTGGGTGAACGTGTGCATTTTGGGCACGCTGATGGGGAAAGGAGCTCTCCAGCCAGCAACATATAAACTATATAACCCTGACCCTGGCTGTGCAGGCAGTGAGCTACAGCTGTGATGATCGGCAGTCTGCCTCAGCTGTGCCAGCCTGTAGGCGCTCCGGCCTAAGGCTCTGCTGTCCGTGGTCCTGAAGGTCATGGAATTTGGGACACAGCAGAAACCTGACAGGGGCTAAACAGGATCGACATTCTATTCTCCTCCGCATTTCTTCAGTTATTCACTTGCTTGTTTGTCAGCTCAACTGCCAATTCTTAAAACTTAGTGTTGGTTATCCTGATGCCTTTTCTGAAAGGGCAGTGTCATTCTGTACTGCACTTTGCTGACAGAATTTGTATCAGAGGGGCTGCACCATTAAAGGGTATAAGTCGATAATTAATACATTTTCCCATATAGTGCAAAGTGTGGACGTCGCCGTGGACGCGATGAGGGCTCGCTGTTAACGGGCCGCTGAGCCAGCAAGGAAAGCCAATCTGACGCTGGCGCTGAGATTTTAACGGGGTGGGCTAAGCCGCGCTAGGCCGTCGCCATAGCAACCGCGCGGAACGCGCAAGGTCTCCGGAACCTCCGCCGCAAAGCACGCCCAGACACACACACACACACACACACACACACACCCAAAGGGTTGTGCGAACATTGCTTTTCCCAAAAGGAGAAAATGACACTGACGTTCGCATTTGCATCCGGTTGCGTGCTTTGAGGAAAAAATGAGCCGGAACAAATTTAGCCTGATGGAAGCGGTGGAAAATAACGTCTCGTGTGTAATTTGTTTGCTTGTTAACGGCGATGCACGAAAGGCGTGCTACGATCCGTCAGCTCAGCCGTGCAAATGTGACATCTCGCTCCTCTGTACCGATTTCGGTTGTGTGTTCATACTTCTTTAACGAATGGAAAATGACACGTAGGTCAGATAGGGTAAAACAAAACACGTCCAAGCAGACTGTCTGATCCTTCTGCTTCTCTCTTGCCAGGTGGCGGACGAGATCCTTTAACGATCTTCAGTGTGGAAGAAGGGAAGAGGCCCAAAGATTCAACCTCTGAGGCCTGCTTTCGACTGAGTGGACCGTGAGAAGGCTGTATACTTTCTCCAGGCCTAGCGGTGATCTGTCCTGCTCACCAGAGGGAGAAGAGGTCGGGCGGGAGGACTAGCGATGTGAATGAGCCGGCCCTCTGACTGCCCTGCAGGAGGACCGGCCCCACCGAACCAGGATCGCAGGGTGACATGGACGTTGTGAGAGTTTCTCCACAGTGAAGCTTCAGCTGCCTCCGTCAGGAAATGTGAGTACATACCCCCGACCCCCCGACCCCCCAACCCCCCCCCCCAGTCCTAAAAGCGGTCATGGTCTAGGGGACTGCAGTCTGAGCGATCTGCAGGAGCAGAATTGCATCTGGAGCTATTTGGGTCCCTCAGCCAGTCTTCTGCACTGCCTGCTTCTTCTTCTGTGGTATTTTCTGATGGAGGTTAGAAAATGGCTGCTTGTTCAGTCATTCCTGCTCTTCCTTCATTTGTGTGAACAGACCTCATTTTTTTTCACTTTGAGGCAGGAAATCTGTCTTTGTTATTTCACTCAGGTTGAGGCTCCCTGCTCTGATGGCAATAAGGAGAGCGCTATCAGTTTTAATAACCAACATAGTCAACATAAATTCCATGTACTGCCCACACACATTCATTGGGCCTCATTCTGTTTAGTTTTAGTTTAGTTTTATGAGCGGGTTTGCTAGTTTTAGTTTAGTCTTTAGTTTTTTTTATTTTCTATGTCTTTTTCAGGCATAGTTTTCATCTTAGTTTAGTTTGCAATAATACAACTGTTGGGAACACATGAAATTTATTTTGTTTATTGATAAAAGTGATTGATGATAATGATTGATAATGATATATGAAGACCCACAAGCACACAGCCAAACACAGCATTTAGGAATGGTCTATCTGTTGCCTTTGGATTACTTGGCTAATTGTGCCTTGGGGAGAGAGCACGCCTTCAGGGACCACGCAGACACTTTTGTTGAGAGCGATGAATGGCTGATGTTTGCCATCGTCCCTGAAAGCCCCATGACTTTTATATGATTGCTAGCATTTCCTTGTGCAAAAGAACTGACACTGATCCAGTGGCATTTGGCATTGGCACTTTTAACAATTGCCATTTGCTTTCTGATACACCTGGGCTACGCACAAAATCGAAGGTCCACACCTGAATCCCATTTTGGGTTTTTCATAGTAAATTTTATTGAGAACAAATGTAAGAAGGATTTAAGAAACGTTTTATGAATGGAATATAAATGAAACCATGCTTGTGAACTTAGATTTCAGTCAGATTTTCCAGTGTTGAACATGTGACAAATTAAGAGTGCTAAGGCTGTGTGTGTGTGTGTGTGTGTGTGTGTGTGTGTGTGTGTGTGTGTGTGTGTGTGTGTGTGTGTGTGTGTGTGTGTGTGTGTGTGTGTGTGTGTGTGTGTGTGTGTGTGTGTGTGTGTGTGTGTGTGTGTGTGTGTGCGCCTGTCTGTCTGAGGAATGAGAAAAAGCAGAAAGAAAGAGGGAAGGCGAGAAAAACGTGTAGATGTCGAGCGTATGTCACGTTTCCTCTAAAGCGGAACAGGAAGTCAGGAGCAGCCTGTGCAGGAAACAGCCCCTCCTTCCCACGACAGATGAAGGTCAGGCAGGAAAACCGTAAAAGCCCCAGAGCGAGCCCTCCAAACACAGCTGAACACTTCCCTCTGAGGAGAAATGGCGGGGAAAAAAAAAAACCAGAAGAACACCGATATACTAACGAAGACACCGCCTCAGACAATTGTGAGACTAAAGAAACAGAATTAAAAGGAGACTTTGCTGGCATCTTGAGCTCCTTGGGGAGGATAAAATGTGTATTCCGACCTCGTCGAGTTTTAACACGGCCTTTCGGAGAAGGCTGTTTAATCGCTCTCATAATGGAGCCCTATTTTCAGGTTTCCTGGTGCTTGGTGAGAAAACCACCGCTCCTCGCGCAGATGTCTGGTTGTGGTTAGCAGCTGAAAGCTGAGCCGATCGCTATCTCGATGCTAATAAAGGACAGGACCCCGGCCGCAGATCCACGCTGCGTTGCTGCATGCATTCTAGGGCCAATAATAAATATTCTTCTCGCGCACAGGCCTGTGGTGAGAACCTGCCGTGTGACAAAACTCTTGGCCTCGCGAAAGAGGAACTGAGTGGGCCGGCTGTGTCAGGGGTTAGAGAATCCCTTTGGAACGATGAGCGATTAGCAGTTACTAACTTTGATTTTCTGTGATAGGGTGGTATGGAGTCAACAAGCATCTTGCACAGACACCCTGTTAGGCCTGTCTACATTTATCATCTGTCCTTAACTTTTGCTTAGAAACAGTATTTATTAATTAACTCATTCATTCATTCATTCATTCACTCATTCATTGTGTGAGTCAAATGTCCGTTTGACGATTACATAATCCCAAGATCAGTTCACCAAACTATGGTGGGTGAACTGTTTTCTAGGGAAAACAGAAAAAAACGAATTATTTTGCAGTGTTCAGGTCACATGTTCATTGAATGAAGGCCTGAGGCTTATCCCCTCAGCTTCCTGGTGCAGCCTCCAGCCCATTGGCTCTCTGCACTGTTGCAGCAGAATGGCGGCTTCTGATTGGCTCCCGCCCTGCTGCCCCTGGCCTGCCATTGGCCTGCCCAACAGGCATGTGTCGGGGCTTCTGTCGGCATGCCAGCTTCCTCTTTCCAGGGGAATCCAGTTCGCGAGGTTTCTGTCCCACACAATGAACAACCAGAATGCAAAGCACCCGGGACCATTCTCATTGGCCGCAAATGGCAGGGGAAGCCGCGGCTAGCAGGTGGCATAGCGGGGAGGAATCAACACAGCGCAGGCACGGAGAAACAGAACCGCTGTGAAAGCTAATTTTCTGTACACTCTTGGTTTAAACAGACGTTTAATAAAGGACTCAGCTAAAGCTATAAGGCTAGAAATTAGCAAGTTAATCAGACATCATTGTGTCTGTGGTGACACTGCAGCTCTGATCAGCGAGAGCAGGCACCGTTCGTGGTCGTATTATTCTCCCCGTTAGTTTCCGGCTTGTGGGTCACGTGAGTTGCCCCAGCGAATTTGAGGACAGTAAGAGGCGATTAACATTTGAGATCTGTGGTGCAGTGACCCACTTTTGTCTGAAGTTGGATATTGTCTAGTTTCAGATGTTCCGTTGTGGCATCGAGGTCTTCGGGAACCTGGGGCAGGTGCGTATGTAGCCGAAACTGTAACAGTGAAAAGGTCGAACGAGTGGTCTCCCTGAAGAGGAGAGGTTTCGGCGATTGTTGAACACTGATGCCTCAGCGCTGAGCTTTTGTCTCTTTAAATGAAGTTGACGTCTCTCAGTATTACGCGCGAGTGCGGTTTGTCTGCGCGGCCTTTCTGTCGAGCTCGGCGCTTTCACACGGAGAGCGGGTGTGAATGAGGAGCTGCAGAAAGGCCTGCGTTTGCGTGCGTTTCATTATCGGGTTTGGTCTGTGTGAGAGTGTGTGTGGTCCCAGTGCGCCAACGTGAGAGATTTGTGA